>NW_017306290.1:1961842-2004038 GCF_000935625.1 Nanorana parkeri | reverse complement strand
GGTACTTGCCTGACTGCATTGTGCCAAATGTAAAGTTTGGTGGAGGGGGGATTATGGTGTGGGGTTGTTTTTCATGGGTTGGGCTTGGCCCCTTAGTTCCAGTGAAGGGAACTCTAAAAGGTGCCCATACACCTTGCGATTATTGTACGATAATCGCGGGAAATCCCGCGATCGGACGATAATCGCAAGGTGTATGGAAGGCGTGCGACCTCTGCTACTGTAAGGCAAAACACATGACAAACGCCCTCATCAATTCGTCACCAGCTCTATAGTAAGGTGCACACAAAATGGGCTTTAAACAGTAAAACAGAGAAAAGGTTTCCTGGCACACTTACCAGCTAGCATGTAAAAAAACTTGTCTCACACTAAGGTTAAAAACAGAGGTTTAGATACATGTCTTCTGCAGAAAATGTGAAAGCCGCACAGTCGTGAAAAGGCACCTAACTCTAAACTATCAGAGCCTCCATCTTGGAGCACATGGGGCAGAAGATAAAATTGGGTGCAGGTTTGTCAGGAGGAAGCCCGACCTCCCTTAAAGGCACAGAGACGCACAAAGGACCCTGCACATCCCAATGGCAGCTGAGACCCCCCATGCATTATTTTATTTTATCTTCTGCCCCATGTGCTCCAAGATGGAGACTCTGATAGTTTAGACTTAGGACCTCAACCCGATAGAACACCTTTGGGATGAATTAGAGCGGAGACTGTGAGCCCGGCCTTCTCGTCCAACATCAGTACCTGACCTCACAAATGGTCCAACATTCCCATAGACACACTCCTAAACCTTGTGGACGCCTTCCCAGAAGAGTTGAAGCTGTTATAGCGGCAAAGGGCGGAGCCAACTCAATACTGAACCCTATGGGCTAAGACTGGGATGTCATTAAAGTTCATGTAGGTGTAAAGGCCGGCGTCCCAATACCTTTGCCAATATAGTGTATATCAGTGGTTCTCAACCTGTGTAACCTCAGGACCCATTTGTCCTCGATCCTTAAGTCGCGACCCAAGTCGAACTGCAGTGGAACGCACGGCAGTGTGGGCAGCTGTGCTGTGACGGAGCTCCATCCATATGTGCAATGCTTGAACAGCTCCCTTGTGGGCCCTGTAGAGGTGTCGGGAGCCAGAATGTGACATCACTCCGGTCCAGGCACCTCTACAGGACATGCAAGGGAGCTATAAGCATTACACGCATGGATGGAGCTCCCTCGCGTCCATACCCCCAGCCCACCCCACCTCACCACAAGTAAACACTCGGCACCGGGCAGCATATTTTGAATGGCTGCTCAGTGTAAGAATTGACAGTGCTGGGCTAGGGGGAGGCTAGGGAGCCTCTCACTTAGAAAAGCAGAAGGCATGTGGCGACCCACTGAATATGGAGTCGCGACCCACCAGTTGAGAACTAAGGGTGTATATATAGATACACACACACACACACACACACACACACACATGAGAATATATACAGTATGTATGTTTAAAAATGTCATATTAGTAGTCCGCGGGATTTAAAATTCTGAATTTATTGGTCCCTGAGGTCCGAAAGGTTGGCGACCTCTGCACTAAGTCACATCTCTTCTTTTGTGTACCACAAAGTTTTATAATTCCATTGGTAGGTACAAAAATCTTTATTATATTACTTTTGAATCAAAAAGTACCTGTATACAGAAGTATGTTGCTTCCGGATATTTGGGGTATGTATAGAAGTACCAACATTTGAAGAACAAAATAAGAGGGAACGAGAGGAAATTCTCCCAGAAACATTGTCACTTCAGCATGGTACAGCAATACTCCAAATTGTGAATCAGTGTTAATAAACACAAATAAAGGAAGAAACACAAATAAAGGAAGAAAGACCCGAAGACAACAGAACTGTTCAAAGAACTACGGCACAAACGTTTATTTTTGCGGCACAAACCAGCACAAATGCGGCACAAACGAATGGCGCCTTTGTTTTTAAAATTCAGCAACATGGGGTGCAAAGTGGGCGGGGCTTGCATTAAATTGAATGTTTAATATCTCTGAAACCGAACCGGCACAAACACTCGTTTTTGCGGCACAAACCAGCACAAACGCGGCACAAACGAATGGTATATTTTTATTCAGGTTTTACAAACATGGGGTGCCAACTTCACACAGCTTAGCACTGGCCTTAGAAATCAATTGCTTTCTAGTATTTTCTTAGGCTGTGTTGGTTTGAAAAATGCCAACCAATTCCAAGAAGAGAAATATAAAAATGAAAATAAAAATAGCACTGAGACGCCTAGCCTCACATGTGTGAAAGCACAGTCCAACGTTTTGCATAGTATAAAATATACACAGACCACAAGGAATTCTCCTATGTTCCACGGCTGTTTCTAGCAGCAGTAATGTCGTGAGAAGGGTGTTCACACAGCTAAACTCTGGGCAAACCCTTTATATATCAGCCAGCGATTCCTGATCCATGTATACTTGATACAAGCAGTGGTACCTTTGTTAAGCCCCATTCACACCAGATCTGTTGGTATCCATTTTTTAATGGATGTCAACGGAAGGAAAGCGCATGCTCTACTTTTTTTCAGTGCAACGCGTAAAAAACGCATATAAAACACACAAAAATATAGGAGGAGTTTGTCCTCTTAGGACATGTTATTGAAAAAAAATTGGCAAAATCAAAATGAAAAAATAAAATGCTGCGCAATGCAACGGATGTCAACTGAGCATGACATTGCAAATAAACGGACCTCTGTTGACTTCCATTTTTAGGTCTAATTTTGGTGTGAATGGACCCTTAGGCCTCAGTCACACTGCCGCGCGTATTGTACCTTATGCAAGTAAATGGCTCATTACACATAGCCGCGTATGGAGCCGTATATTTGCGTAGCGTATATATGCACAAAAACAGAATGCAACCGAGATGCGTCCAGGCAGCGTATGTCTGCCTATTTTATGCGCATACGCATGTTTGCACGTGTATGCGCGTACAGTTCATTAAAATTTCCATTAGGAATGATGCATTCTGGGAATGCAAATAGTGCACGCATATACGCACATACGCTCGTGTATACGCGCATAGATGCAATATACAATTTTGCTTGCATTGTGTGTGCATGAGGCCTTAATGTCACACCATTATCCAAAGCTAAAGCATGTATTTTGATTTGTGGCTGTGTCTACTTAGGGAAAGTTACCCTGACTTTACTTTAAATGATCCAGAAAAAAACCATAAGAGAAAGGAAATGCACTCCTAAGCTGGCCATAGACTGGTAGATTTTCGTATGGATGTTCAAACAAAAAATCTGGTCATAACATTCGATAATGCCATCAGAGACTTGGCAAACGTTGTTCAAAATTTGTTTGAGAAATATTTCCCATCCCGCTCCTTTGATTTTTTTCGTCACTTTGGTTGAAACCAATCGTCAATTTGACCCCATTAAGGGTTAAAAATTATTATTATTATACAGGATTTATATAGCGCCAACAGTTTGCGCAGCGCTTTACAATATGAGGAAGACATTACAATCACAATACAATTCAAGACAAGATGGTAAGGAGGGCCCTGCCCGTGAGGGCTTCCAATCTAAAAGGGAGGGGGAAGTGATAGATGAGGAGGTAGCTGTGTTGGGATGAATTGTTTGAGAACGTGATGGTTCAGTGGTTCGGTTGAGGTGGGACAGGCTAATAACTGTTTTTTTCTAACTTCTACTGGTATAAGGACAGCTTTAGACCATGGTTACTGGAACAGGTGTGCTCTTTGGAAGATTTTTCCCATCATTCCTGTTCAAGTGACAACTGTAAGATTTTGGATTTCCCATTATCTCCTCTTAACCCTTGTCTGGATGACAAGGGTTAAGAGGACAAAAACTGAGAAGGTGAATCTCCTCAGCAGGGACAGAGACAATAAGGAATCTGCAAAAACAGTGCATTTTAGACACGATTTTGCTGAGCTTTTTAATTATATTTTTAAAACTTTTTTAAGCTTAAATTTTTTTTTATTTTTTTTTTGGACTTCCAAACTTAGTTAGTTTGAAGGGTAAGAGGGAGGGATAGGGGATAAACAGGAAACATTATTTTTGATTAGAATGCACATATAGGAGAGAACACTTAGGTGGGTGAGAGTGGAGGGGTTAAGAGGGTAAGATGGTCCTAGGACCGTGTAGAGCTTTTTAATATGGAAGGGATACGGACTCTCTCTCCCTAGAACATGATACGATTTTAGAATAAATGTTAGAAAAAAAAATGGGCTTTCAGGTGCAGTCCAGTGCGTTTGTATGCGTTCCAGTGCATTTCAGATCAGAGAGAATGAGACTAGCAGTATTTTTTTTGTCTGGACCGGAATGGACTGCACTTGTGTGAACAGAGCCCAGAAATACCATAGGGGTACAATTGGATGCTTTTTTGGTCCGGGAAAAAACTGTATTGGTCTGGACATGATCCAGACATGGTGTAAATCCAGAATGGGCTCCCACCGTCAGAGGACCATTGACATCACGGCGGGGGGGTGATAACATAGCCGGAGCAGTGGGGAAGAGAGGTGAGTGCCAACCGCCACGGTAAAACTGTTTCATGTGAGCCGCCTAGACAAAACAAGCACTTAACCCTTGCTCAATGGGGGTAGCCCCGCTGAAAGGGTAGATTTTTGATTTTCATGAGAGTTCTTCTGCAAAGTATAGTGGTGTGTGACTAAAGGGTGAAGTTTGTATTGTCACTATTTATGCTCCAAGCCCATCAGTATCCCGAAATACAGTACTTCAGGTTTTCCTATGCATCATGCATTGATAAATATGAATATTAAATGAGTAAAATGACAGTACATCATGCTGTACACGTTCCAGCTGGGACATAATTATCATGTACAAGCTAATGCTCTATTACTTCTTTGATAGACAGGCTGCAGAGTTACAATAAACACTCTCTAAGCATTAACACATACTCCCACCCAGGAAAGGAAACTGCATTACCACCCTAAAACAAAGGAAGCTTTCCTATGGGCCCTTTCTAGATGAGGCTCATGTAACACATGTATCAATGAGTGCTTTAAAACACAATAGCAAAACCAGCTTATAATACAGCATATCTCACTAATGTTAGCCATACACATGCAGATCATGCATTTCCCATTGCCATTTAGAAAGCAGACCACCCACATTTTCCTTGGCATTTATGTCTGACTTTCAGATTTGCTGCTTCTGAATTGAGCACAAACTAAAACCAAAACTAATGTGTGACCAATATTATACACATATCTTGTGTCACAAGGCTTTTTATCTCTCTCTTTTTTTTTGTATAACTGTATTCCAGGCAAATAAAATAAACAAACATGCATACACAAATTTTAAACTGACACTAAACTCAGGAATTAAATCTTAAAAATGCATTTAAGCACCTTAACTATTAACGAAAATGTATCTTTTTTGTGTATCACTTAGCTGTAGAACCTCAAATCATCTTTCTGCGCTGTGTTGAGGATGCCTACTTTTGTTCCACATGGTCCCTGTGTTTGTTGTAAAGTAGTCACCGCTCCAAGCTCACTCCTGTGATGGACTACAATCTCAATACAAATTAGTAAACTAAACCCGAGATTGTAGTCCATCACGGGAGAGAGCTTGGAGCGGCGACTACAACAAACACAGGGACTATGGGCAACAAAGGTAGCCACCCTCCAGAAGGAAGGACAGTGTCATGATGAATTCAGAGATTATTTGAGGTTCTACAGCTGAGTGATACACAAATAAGAGACATTTATATTAATAATTAAGGTACTTACCGTATTTTTCGCTCCATAAGACGCACTTTTTTTCCCCCAAAAGGAGGGGGAAAATGTGCCTGCGTCTTATGGAGCGAATACCTATCGCCCGACACCCGGGACATGCAGTCGGGCGCCGGGCGAGTAGTTTCTTTTTGTACATTCAGCCCTGCTCCTGACAAGCAGAGCTGAATGTACAGTGGGAGCCGCTGTTCGTTTAATACAAGCGATCTAAGTAGATCCCTTGTATTAAATCGAGCGGCGGCGGCATCGGCGATAGTGTCCGCCCCCCCGCCGAGGTTTTCTGGGTCCCCCGTTCCTCTGCGGGTCTGTGACCCGTCACAATCCCCCATAGGAGCTCACCATAGAGCCCATTGAGCAGACGAAGAACGACGTTCTTCGTCTGCTCTGTGTGATTACTGAGACAGCGCCACCTGTCTCAGCAGTCACTAACTGCTGCTTCTTTGACAGAATTTTATGTCATAGAAATTCTGTCACAGAAGCCATGCGTCCTATCGTCCGGAGCGTCTTATAGACCGCAAAATACGGTAAATGCATTTTTAAGATTTAGGCCTCATTCACACTGCCGCGCGTATTGTACCATATGCAAATAAATAGCTCCATACACGTAGCCGCTTATGGAGCCATATATTTGCTTAGCGTATATATGCGCAAAAACAGAATGGAACAGAGATGCGCCTGGGCAGCATATTTCTCCGTATTTGCACGCACATACGCGTGTTTACGCACGTACATGCGTACAGCACATTAAAAATTCCATTACGAGTGATGCATTCTGGGATTGCATATAGTGCACGCATATACGCTCATATATATACGCAATATACAATTTTGCTTGCGTTGTGTGTAAATGAGGCCTTAACTCCTGAGTTTAGTGTCACTTTAAGGCTCGCTTTACACTCTTCCATGTGCGTTGTACTGTGTGTGGTAACGTATGGGCGTAGGTGTAAATGGAACCATTATAGTTTTACTTTCCAGTTCACATTACACTGCAGTGCATATATGTAAACCAGCCCCATAGGAAAGAATACAATGTATTTTTGATGCAGTTTTGCTGTGTGAATAGGCCCAAATACAATTAAAGCGTTGGGTGAGTAAAACATACGCGTCCTGATGCTTAGAGCCAGCAGCTACACTACAGCTGATTGAGGATTTGAGGACCTACAGCTGAGTAATACACAAATAAGATACGTTTTTGTTAATAGTTTTAAGGTACTTGAATTTATATTTAAGATTTAACTCCTGAGCATAGTGTCATTTTAAACTCAAATTTATTTCCATTTTTTGATAACCTAAACAGTATAATATTCTACTACTAGGGATGCATCGCAATTTTGGTCGCCAAAAGATGGGCAAAATGCCGATAGTACCAAAACGGCCGAAAATGCGGCTGAAAATTCAGTGCATCCCTAGTTTCTCTCCTCCCTGGTGGGCACCGGTTTGTGTCCCCTCCGATCTCACGGAGTGGGGATCGGAGGAGACACAGACCAACGCTCAGCAGGGAGGAGAGAAGCTCTTAGGATGCCGAACAAGGGGTGCGGGGGAGGAGACCGCTGTCACCGGAGGCCGAGCTCTCCTCCACACCTCCCCGCTCGGCCTCCTGTGACAGGCGAGTCAGGATGGAGAGCACAAGCACTCAGAAATCAGTACTGATCACTGGGTGTTTGTAAATAACGGAGGACATAGTATGTTTACTGTGTCCCCAGTTATGAATGAACAGGAAGTGCTCTACATCACCTCCTGTTCATTCATAATTCTGGACACAGTAACTGATAGTATCTCCTCAGCTTATGAATGGACAGGAACACTCAGTAGAGACTTCCTGTTCATTCTTAACAGGGGCTGCATAAAAAGAGATTCTGTCCTCCAACTCTTTTTCTAATTTTAAAAAGGGAAATATCAGGGGTCCCCAAAGACCCCAACAGTAAAGTAAAATATAAATAAAAATAAAATAAATGAAAAAAATAATGTAATACATTTTAAAAATGGTATTTTTAAAAAAGGTTATACACACCAATTGATAACATTTAGCGCGGGATTTCATTTACATATAATTTTTTTAAAGTTGGGGGGTCCTTTTCAGTTTTGATTTCGGTTTCAGTTTCGACCTGACAAATGTTTGGATTTCGATTACAGTCTAAAAATTTAATTGTGGTGCATTCCTATCTACTACAATTATATAACATAAGACAGCAGTCAGGCATAAAGAAACCAAGAGTCCTGCCGATGTATTCAGGAAATATGTTTACATGAATTTCAGACACCATCAGCACTGAACTAATTTGAAAATGAAATAGGTACTTGGCAGACACCGGCCAACTTAATAGCCCCTTCCACCAGAAACTACAACACTCCTACAAACGTCTACGAAGATATCCAGAGTCCATAGACTGCCTGGCCAATCCAACAGTACATAGTCTGTGAATGCTGATCATGAGCCTCTAATGAGCCTTATTAGCCTTTCCTCTCATGCTGGTTTATTTTGTTTCTAGTGACAGTGCCCCTGCATCCTTATATAAATTGTATTACTCCCAAAGAGAATTTGCACTCATAAATACCACTTTAAATAAAGTCTTCAAAAACTGCCTTTCTAAAATCCCTTTAAATTTGGGAATTTGCGAGGGTTAAACCCAAGCCGCATAAAATTAGCTCTTGGTATCATGCTCTTTTCAAATGACCTTTCAGGAAAGAAGTGACATTCACGAGCATTCAAGCCAATGTGTCCTCTTTAAAGGCTGTTTGTGTTGCGGTGGGAAGAGCAGGATCCATCTGGCACTACCACATCTCTGCGTAACCTAAGCCTGCCAAGACTCTCTAGAGATCGCTTCCCCAACCCGACATCAGAACTCAAACCAAACCACTTACGCCGGCATTTTTCAGCTGCATGATTTTACTGTACATGAGTCTCTTACAGAAGTCAAATGAGGCAAAAATACAGAAATAAATGGATTGAATTAGCAAGCGTAAAATGCAGCTCAAAAGGTTTGTATGACCTGATGTCTATCTTGTGTTTATTTTTTCTTTTGTAGCCCAGGTAGAAGGGATTTCTTGCACGCAGAGTATAATGTTATATCTTAAGGGCATACGTCATGAAATCAAAGCCATTGGAAACACAATTAGGTGGTTCAGCTATCAGTGAGACTGTGCTGTCCCGTAACATAATAGCTCTGTGATTGAAGACACTGGCCTAATCAGAAAAGCAGTACAACAAGCAACAGGATGTATAAAGTGCAGTCATCCATAGCAACCAGTCCGATATTAGATGACTGCAGTCGGCTCAGGTAATAGGTTATACATGGCTTGCTGCTTTGAAGTTACTTCAAGGTAATAATACAAATGTGTCCTCCTTATATTGTACAGTACTGCACAAACTGTTGGCGCTACAGAAATCTTGTATAGTAATAAATATAAATTAATTACAATGGATGCTGCTCCTTGATGTTTAAAAGCTTTAGCTTTCTGAAGAATCAGTTGGTTCTCTGATCACTGACCCGGATATCCTGTTTTAGGGTGGCTCCTTTCTCTTGCAGGGTCCTATAGAGCCACCCTTGTTTGTGCTAGCAAGCCGTGTTAACTTTTAAACATCAAGGAGTAAAAAAAAAAAAAAAAAAAAAAAAAACAAAAAAAAAAAACAAAACTTAAAAGCATTTTGACTTTACTATCACTGTAAATTGGACCTTTAACCCCCTTTGACTAAAAATCACATCAGTATTCAGCTCTGTATGCCGATATAAATACATATTACATTCATTAGATAAACAAACATTTTTCTTTTACTTTTTGTTAATTTCTGGTCCTCTTGGGCATTTGTGAATTCATTTTGCCCAAGTGTTGCATCCTGGGAAGGTTACATCAGCAGAGCATTGCTGGGAAATCTCATCTGAAATCTCATGAGATCTCAGGGTAAGGCATTTTCCTCCCCCGGGATGATGTCCTAGTCACACGTGCCAGAGTTCCAGGAAGCAAAGGGAGATATGTGAATCTGCCCTTAGTAAAAAATGACTGCCATCAGAAGACCGGGGAGGAAAAGAAAAATAAGATATGCAAAGAATACAAAGCCGGCACTTATCTAGAAGTATCTGTATGTAGATTGTCATTACTAAACATTTCTTGTCTCTGTTGTCATTTCAAAGACATGGGTAAAGTTCCTCTTTAACTCTCAAGCCCTCTCCAAAACATAACAAAATTTCAGTGGTGCAGACGTCCATCTGGCCGTTCACAAACGGCCATGGACGTAAGGTAGTTAATAGAAAAGAGCAAGGAAAAAGGTCAGCAGCAGGAAATATTTTTGACATTATGCTATGTGACTAGGAACATGTAACAAATATAAGGAAGGCATTATACCAAATTGTCTGCACAGGTGGGAGTACACTCTAAAACTGACTTGCTACACCATGTGTTAATATTTTGGTTTCCATTATTAGCAGCCATTATGAAGTGCTGATGTTTGGAAGACATATGGTGGGGGATGTGATTATTGGAACTTGGAAATGTTGCACTCCTATCGAAAGTCCAGAAATGTTTTGCTAGCCATGTCTAAATTGTAACAGGTGGTTCAGTTGTGATATGGGCTTGTCCACACCATATACAGAGAGTTCCAGCACAATTCACTACTGGAGCGCGAATCCTGGCTGGCTCCCTGCATTTTGGGGCAGGAGGGGGTGTGCAGTTAAGCCCCATGCCCTCACCAGAACGTGTGGCGCATCAATGCCTGCCTTCCGGTCCAGTGCAGCATTTTTTCTGATCGCACTTGACCGAAACACAGGCATTAATGTGCCATGCATTCAGGTGCGGGTGATCGCACTGCGGGTTGGGCCTTGACTGCGTTGCCACTGACTTCAATGCACCTCTACGCCCCTGAACGCGGGGAGCCGGCCAGGATACGATACAGTGCGTTCCACCAGATAACTGCGCTGGAATGCACTGTAGATGGTGTGAACAAGCCCTAAAATATAATATTCGGGTTTTGTAGTAGCTGGTGCTATTCTGCATTCATTGCTGTTTAATTTTACACTTTTCATTTCACTATATTGCACACCCACATTTACTTCCACCGCTGCAAGCTTGCTCCTCTGATGGACTGAAATCTTAATACAAACTGGTAGTCCCATCACTGGAGCCATTTTTTAAAATGTATTTTATTTTTTATCCGATTAACCGATTAATCGAACTTAATAATCGGCTAACAAATCGATTTTGAAAATAATCGTTAGCTGCAGCTCTAATCACACACCATAATGTCTCTAATAGTTTATTCTTTCAAAGCACTGCATTCCACACCACAATGTAAAATATACTTCTCTGGGAGGGCAAGGCTACAGAGAGAAGGACATATGAAAGGGACAAAGAACAGCGTTACAAAACAATACAATACAGCAATATCTGTCATACAACCAAACCAATGTATTGTTCGCTGCTGCAAAAGCTGGAACAATTTACAGAAATGACTGCATGTGACCCATCCTTGTAAATGTCCCACAGGTCAGACAATCTTGGCTCAAGTTTCCTGATGACTTGCACATTCTCCATTTAGAGTAACATCATCCTGTAAGGTGGTCCTGAGGTGACCTTGTGTGCAGACAGCATAGTGTTACAGGCTGCAGAAAACAAGTAATCTAATATAAAACAACGCACATAAATATGTCTAATCAGGCGAGTAGATGTGCTTTATTTTAGCCCTGCAAGAGAAACTAACACTAAACCCTTGAAGGGTGGGGTAGCCCTACTGCAAGGATATGTTTTTTTAAATTCCAGCAGCATCAAATGGGGGGGTGGTCAGGCGCGTACACTCCCCAGCACCATACAAGCGATCTGACGGACAATATTTACTTATCCCAGAGTTCAGATTTAAACTGCAGGAAGAGGGAATTATGTGCCTGTTCCACATCAGTGTATAAATATTTTCTTTTACATCTGAAAACTGTATTGTTGTGTTCTTTGTGACATTCTTTTACCTCATACACGCAGCAATAACTTAACAGAATGCAAAGCGTTTTTGGTTCATGGATCTGAATGCAGGAATATGGTTTTCAATAGAGCCACAAATCTGCTTCTGAGGACATAAATGTGGGTTGCGTTGGGTGTAAATGCATGTATATGCAAATACTCATGTATACATAAGCACGTAAATGAAGTACAAACAGGAAAATAACACTGAAAACAGAGCAGAATGAATGAATGAAACAAAAATGATATGCATTTAAAGAAGAACCCCGGGCAAAACTTTTAATAACCTTTGCAGTGGGGCTACCCCCCGCACTGCAAGGGTTAACTGCACGTTTTTGTCTAGGTGCTATTAAAAAAAAAAGGTGTTATATTCACATGAACCGTGGAGCCGGCTTGCTCATAGAATGCTGCAGTGGAGGGGAAGAGAGGTTGGAAGGAACAGTCTAAGGTCCTGTAAATCATCATGTCCATACACTGGGGGGAATTTATCAAAACTGGGACAGAATCTGGAGCAGCTGCCCATAGTAACCAGTCAGCTTCTATCTTGATTTGTTAAGGTAAGACGTGAAAATGAAAGATAGAAGCTGATTGGTTGCTATGGAATTCCCCTCACTGTGTATAGATGTGAGAGGAACATTCCAATGAGGCTTCAGGTACCGGAGAAGCAAGGAGCCGGCTCAGCAGTTTGGGTGAGAATAACTTTGTTTTTTTTAGAAACTAGACCAAGGGTGGGGAACCCCCAGCCCTCCAGCTGTGGTGAAACTACAAATCCCATGATGCATCCGTCTCTGGGAGTCATGCCTGTGGCTGTGAAAGTTTTGCAATGCCTCATGGGATTTGTAGTTTCACCACAGCTGGAGGGCTAGAGGTTCCACACCCCTGGCCTAGACAAAGATGAGCAGTTGACCCCTGCAGTATGAGAGCAGCACCACTGCAAGGGTTAATAAATGTTTTGCCTGGAGTTTATACATGTTTACTAGTGTAAACACAAGCATTTTACTGATCATTACCCAGAAACTTTTTGGCCAAAAAAACATGGCTATAGGATCAGTAGATGTATTACGGCCGTGTGCATGTAGCCATAGGGCTTGGTTATGCCAAATATTTTTCTTAAGGTCAGGTTCACCCCTTTTTCCGGACCAGATCTGGTCTGGAAAATGGTGTGAACCAGCCTGCAGTTCCAGTGCATTGCCAGAGCAGACAAAATGAGACATGCTGTATTTGTCTGGTCTGGTCTGGACTGCGCTGGTGTGAACAGAGGCCAGAAATAGCATAGGGATACATTAGGATGCATTTTAGGTCCGGAAACAATCTGGTCTGGAGATGATCATGGGCCCTTAGAAGCATAAAATATAACACTGCTGTCAAATAGCAAAACCCAATCATTACATTAGAAATGAGAAGCAGTCAACAATGAGTTAATCCCATACGACTGGCTCTAATCTCACATGTAGTTGGGCCCTAATGATAAAAACCACATGCAGCTTACATCTGTCAAGTAGCTAAGATTTATTCATTTATAAATACAGTGTAAACACAACATAATCCATACTAAATAAAACCCAGGAATACCATTCTGTGTGCTAAGTTTACCACCTTGTATGTTGTCACGCCATATTTAACATGTGACATTCCTTTCTATTTTGCTGGGATGACTTTCAGATGATGAGAACAAACAAGCCTCTATTTAATTAAACTTAGTGAGTGACTTCAGCTAGACGGGCAGAGCAGACATTGTACTGATGGGGATCATTGTGAACTGTGGTCTTAGAAGTGAATACGGTGGTCTGATCACGTGCGCTTTATCTGTACTGACCAGTAACAGTCTGTGCTCTGGTGTGTCAGCTGTTCACACACACCACCAGAAAAAAAGATCAAACTCTGCTAAGGGGAAGCCGACTTCTGACTGCTTTTCAGGAGTTTCAGCTATACCAAATCTTACCATTAGGATTTCACCACCCTGGTAGAGTCTAATAAAGGACAACACATTTGTGGCCATCTGGACGTGTGTCACATTCTTTAAGGTCATCTGTGTTCCTGGGTGTAAAATGGGCATTTCTGGCATTCCAGGAGGGAGAAATACCAGTGTAAAGTGTGCACATGGATGGTATGCAGCACACTCAGGGTTTCCCAGGCCATGGTGTCCTCTGACATCACCCTTTACAGTGCTTCCATCAGTGATTTTCAACTTAGGAAGTATGGGGGGCTTCAACTGCAGCCTCTGACATCACCAAACGGCTACAGGCAGAAGACTATCTGTGGACATACCACAGGAGATATTTAGAGACATGGTGCAGGACACAGAGAGTCTGGGAACATATTACAAGAGATGGCTAGAGATCACTGCCATTGCTTTATGCTGGTTGTATTCTGCTAGATTTCTTTAATTCAGTGTGCGGGCTTAACAGAAACAAAAATCCAACAGGTTAGCAACATCCATGCTCAACAGCATGGATGGATAACTCTCCTGCTGGGCAATTGTATTCTGACAGCGGTGGGTGTGCCGCTGTCAGAATACCTGAACATCAACTGCAGCCGATTGGCTGCAGCGACTGATCAGCTGAGAATTTTCTGCCAAGCTACTTCGAATCGAAGGATGTTGGATGGAAGGCTGCCGGCATGCTCAGTATTTGGCTAGCTTTACAAACCAATGCCCCCACTACTGATTGCTGGGACACAAGGACCACACAAGTAGTAACATAGAGCCACATGTGTCCCTTGGGCTGCAGGCTGGGCACTAGAGACTGAAGCTGGCCATACACTATGCAGATTTTGGATGGTTCTTAATAAACTGGCTGAAATTCGTACAGTGGGTGCTGCTGTTGGCACCCTTCCTGCTGGCATCCCTCGATTAGCTCATCATAGTGGCCAGTTGGAAAATCCTCAAACGAATGGTGCTTGCAGCCAATCAGCTGCAAACACCATTCATGTAGTCTGACAGTGGCCGGCATCTGCTGTTGGAATACAAAGTAAACAGCAGGGGATTCATCCATCAACTCATGTAAGTGTTGATGGGGGAATCTGTTCTATTTTTAAGTTCAGCCCGCGGGTTGAATGAAAAAATAGAACAGTGCATGTCCAGCTTTAGATTTTGCCCCAAGTAACTCTGAGTGACCTAAGAACTCTATGTAACAATCAGGACTTGTTCCCTTAAAATGCTATCTCTGAGAAGTAAGTACTTTCTTGTAATAACCAATGAGGTGCAATTAACTAATCCGTGGATGTCCAGATCCAGAGACATTCAAAGTGCCTCTATAAATACACCCAAGAATGTGATCGGTATCCATGGAATAACCGGTCTCAAATCCCTGTAAGCTTCCACTACTTTCCTGAATTATTCATGAATCAATGAGCTCTCCGGATTTCACTTGAAACAGAATGCCGAGGGAGCCATTTTACAGCACACAGGATGTCCCATTCTAGTTTTTACATCATCAGTGCAATATCTTGGTATAAGTGCGGATCAGAAAAGAAAAAAAAAAACATCCCTACCACAGAACGGCTTCCTGTCTAGGCATTCAAATAGTGTACAGAGGAGGGGGAATGACTGGCAGCCCAGATTTTACACTTACGTAATACCTAAAGATCCAAGTGGGTATTTTATTGTCACTACAAAAATACAATAGTCATATAATATTATTTAGTAGAATTAAACATCTGATAGCCAAACTCGATGCACTTTAATACCTTTTAAATGAAACCTGCCACAAGATAAATATTTATTTCATAACCTCGCCTACTGAAAATGCGAGTTACCTGGCTAAGTAGGTGAACCACAATTTACAGTATATGTAGAGATGAGAAATTCCTAAGTAGGCTATACACACAGCGAAAATCCGAAATTCCCTGCGTGGGTGTCATTGTCGGCCCCATTCTGCCCGGCATCCCTCGATCAGCTGATCGAAGGAGCCGATCGGAATATTCTCAGCCAAATGAAGTAAACAGCCAATCAGCTGAAGGTTCTGCTAGGGTACTCCGATAATGGTCGGCGGCCGTTGTCAGAATACAATATAAAACAGAAGGGGATTCCTCGATCAATGCTCATAAGCATTGATGGAGGAACCTGTTGTATTTTTTTTTCATTCAGACCACAGGTTGAAAGAAAAAAAAATAATTAGACAAGTGTATACCCAGCTTAACTTGCCTCTGACTTTCATTTGCTGCATGGTTTGTTCTGGCCCTGTGACCAGACACAGTCAGGCAACTAGTAATTTATAAAGAAGTACAACAACAGCAGCCCAACTCCTTCTCTTAATAGGTGTGAGCAAATGCATTTATCTATTATAGTAGTAGTAAACGGTTTGCATTCTCTGTGGGGTATTTGTGTAGTATGCAAAGTGTGCATGGTATACACATTATGGCACATTTACCTTTCAAGTGTACCCTTCTAAAGTGCTGTGCTATGCAATGAATCCTCTGCCCCCCGTCGTGATCATATCTGGGTTCTGGGGAGAAGAACAATGTGGTGCTGCACCTTTATTGTTAAAAATCGGCAGACAAGTGCAGATAAGTACAGCAGTGGAATCTAACAACTACAGAAAAGTAAGGGTCACCAAGCTATGCAATGCAGCAGGGATGACAGAATCACAAAGGTGGCTGAAAATGACCAAAAACTTTTGGCAGGAAAAAAAGTTCACATATATGGGCCTCAACTGTGTATTTAGCTTGGCCATAGTCAAGCTTCGAAATAGAAATACAGACAAAAACCCAGTTTGTGTACAAGTCTGAACTTTACTATCCACCTATAAGCACGTCATTCAGCCAGTTAGATCCCTATTAGACAACAAAAGCAGATTCTAACCACACTTTTCTCTAGCAAAGATACAGTGGACAAGAACCAACCCAGCCTGTAAAGAAGCCTCCCGATGTTCTACCATCCTATCCACTCCCTGTTCACTGTGCCATGTACTAAGTCTGATTGGCCTACAGTACTGCTCCATCCTTTCCCAGTCTCATTTCTACAGAACAGGGAATTCCAGGAGGATATAATATAAAATGTATTTAAAATTACATTAAACATTTTCTTATTGAATGGATGAAAAAATACATGCCTACAATTCTGCTTGAAGTAATATCAAGTCGGGACTAAATTCATTATACTTCTTAGTCCTTATTCTCAATGAAAATGGGAGACCATGCTTGGTGTTCACCAGTGATTTTCAGAGACTTACTTTCAGGGATGGACGAATGAATATGGAATTCAGAAGCCCTTTTGTCCACTCTAGGAGCCAAGATAATTTTTTCTTTGAGTCCGCTCCATGGACAACAACTAGAGAAAAACTCAATGGTTAGGCAGCAGCTGTAGATTTTAAAGAAGCATTGGCTACCTGGCCCTTGGGATTTGTCCATCCGTGCCGAAAGGGCAATGCAGAAACCAAAAGATGGAAAGCACAGCATAGCTATCCTATAATCCCCTCTTTGTAAATCATCTGGAAATTGATCCCAGTACGAGGAACTGGAAACTGCTTGCTTGATGCACTTTGCCCACCATCATTTCTCTATACATTCCTTATCACATTAAGGTGAATGTTTAACTGTAAACACCAGCATTCATTTAGCTGCAGAACCAGAAATCCTTGTTCCTACAACATGTCGGAAGGAATATATAAACACTAGTAGAAAATAATTTAAGAATAAGTTACCACGCAGAAATAGAAATGGGCAACACTGAATTACTTTGCACAGCAACTACCTGGAAACCATCACATATAGGTATGCATTTAACGATGTCTGAACAGGGATGATATCTGCAGTAATGCAAGGCAGTACATTGGAAACACCCAATACACAAATCGGGAAGGTTCATTAGTACAAACAAAGCAGAGGAAGTGTCCCTAACTAGAATCCATGCTTTTAAGTTCAAGTTCAATTAAACAACATTTAACACATTTTAAATTGCTACGGTAAGGTAAGTGTGCCTAGATAAGCATTGCCAAGGCACCCCAGTTTAAAATGTAATGGTTTTAAAAGGGGGACCCCATGCAAAAAACAGACAAAAAAGTGGGGTTTCCTCTTCATACTAAAGTGCCCCCTTCAAATCAAGATTCCCTCCCCTTCACATCAGAGCCATCCTTTGCAATAATAGCCCAATTTCATATCAGAGCTCTCCCTTTCATAGCAGAAGAAGTTGCTTCACATGAATGTTCATTCCCCCATTCACATCACAGTCCCAGTACCACAACATTTTGAGGCACCCCTGAGAAAGCCAGAAAGCACACCAATGTGCCGTGGCACCCTGGTTGAGGGAAGCTGGCACAGACACATGCTGAGCCTATATTGTCAGCTCTTTGCTCCCACTGTTACATTAATAAAGCTGGCCATACAGCTTTAGAGTC
This sequence comes from Nanorana parkeri, assembly GCF_000935625.1. NCBI lineage: Eukaryota > Metazoa > Chordata > Amphibia > Anura > Dicroglossidae > Nanorana > Nanorana parkeri. The sequence continues at coordinate 1,986,017 of NW_017306290.1, read as the reverse complement.
CGATCATTCAGTCCAGTGAGAGCAATCAATCAATCGACCCCCCCAGCTCCCCCCCCGTTCACAATAAACGGCATGGATGGAGGAATTTCCCCGGCCAGCTATTGTATTCAGCAGAGGGACACCCATAGCTGTTTAAATAATCGAACACTGACAGTAGCTGATTGGCTTCAATTTTCCACCTGGCTCTGTCAACAAAAGTCGACAAAAGTCGATTGAAAAATTGACTCTTGTTGAGCCGGGTGATGTTGACAGTGCCACACACAACTCGAAGCAACAAGCAGTGTATGGCCAGCTTAACACTTTCACAAGAACTACTGCCATGTATACACAATTGAATCTCTCTTCAAAAAATTCCAATCATTACGTGAAACCACACCATGTTTTAACATCAAAACTTACATAAATGTGCTCTGTAAACAGATTCCAGTCTTGTCACATTTCCATAATACACAAAGACAAGCAGGGGGCATTTGTAAAGTTCAGCCTTCTCGAGATATGGAGCTAGGAAACTGCAATCATAACACGCTACTGAACAAGAACAGCGTTTCCTGTGACCTACGCTAACAGGAAGCCTCAGTTTAACAGACAAAAAAAAGGTTTCTAAAACCTCTGTGGTACTTTTCTCTCTGTATTAGCTGTACACAAATCATCCAAACGTAACTTGCATTACAAATGCAGCTGAAGACGAAAAAGAGCAAGATATTGCACAATGGGTCACTGCAAATACCGAAAAGATGGTACTAATACAAATATGGACTGTAAGTTCAAGGCGAACACTTGTTCTTTAAAAATCAATAGAGGTCCTCTATAGTGTAACTTGTTTTTCTTCTAGAAGCTGCCTGGTAATTCTGCATATAACATCTGTCCTATAGCATCCAAGTCAATATAATGGAGCCAAATAGAAATGAAACTCTCGGGTAACAGCTACCATCTCATGTACCTACATGAGCTTTTCTTAACCTATTTTGCTCCAGAGGAACCCCTAATATATTTTCAAGTCTTCGGATCCCTTACTGAATTCAAATCATCAAAGGTCAAATGGGAATAATGCCACTTACAGTGGTAGTCAGTAAAATTAATGCAACCCTTGCAGTGGTGGTCAGTAGAGAAAATACTACCCTTACAGTGGTGGTCAGTAGAAAAAAAAATACTACCCTTACAGTGGTGGTCAGTAGGAAAAAATACTACCCTTACAGTAGTGGTCAGTAGGAAAAAAAATACTACCCTTACAGTAGTGGTCAGTAGAAAGAATGCTACCATTACAGTGATGGTCAGTAGAAAGAATGCCACCCTTACAGTGCAGTGGTGGTCAGTAGAAAAAAATATTACCTTACAGTGGTGGTCAGTAGAAAGAATGCAATTCCTAAATATGGTATACAAGGGTAGATTTTCTAATGAACGTTCCTACGAAAAATCCCATCGGAAAGTTCAATAATGCCATCAGAGACTTGGCGACTGTCATTTGAAATTGTTTTCATTTAACGTTTGATTATGGAATGGAGTTCCCCAAATGAAAACCACAATAACTGTTAGAATTTGGCAGGATTTGCCAAATTGTGTTGTCCCTAGAACAATGCAGGCACCATCACATGGGAGGTCAGTCAACCACGGTTCAAGGAACCCCGCGCCACCTATTGAGGAATCCTGGTTGGGAATGGCTGATCTGCAATTTGGGTCTCTAAATACACCAAAACTGAATCCTTTTCACCATGCTTATATACAATCTCAATTACGAAAACAACGCCTTATGAAACTATTTACCCATCAAGTAAATTCAGAGCTCAGCCTAAAGAACTGGAGAAAAATAAAGGTTTAATATCCTTTATAAAAACAGAAAAATAAAAAAACTGCAGGATCTACTTAAAAACTACAAGAATTGTCACTTTATGTGGCCATATAACCGTGAACACATGCAGCCTAACAAAGAAGAGAAGGGTGCACTCACCTTCCAGGCTGTCTGAACAGGAGGTTCCAATCCCTGTATCTCCACTGTCAGATGTAATGCTGTGTCTCCGAGTGTGGCTACTTCTGCCACTGGGTGAAGCCGCTGAAGAATGCCACAATGAACCCGAGAGCCACCCAGGTGAAGGGAAATCTGTGCCTGAAACCAAAGAACAGAGCTAATTAAATAATCACACTTGAACAAAATACATGCAGAACACATAGGGGTCTATTTACAAAAATGTTCACACACGTCCACCATTTTCTCCTTGGAATCCCCTAGAAAAATATATGAATCTCGAATCAAAGTTGTGAGAATCTTGTGTGAACACATTTATAAAAGAGACCCCACAAAATGATATAAAACACTAGACTTTGTAAAACAAAGGTCTTTGTTTTACTTTTCAGTGGAAACAGAGATTGATTGTGCCAATTTTTCTAACAGTCACTTGGGATGTCTTCCTGCAATTCCTATTTCTCAGCAATAAACATGTACGTAAAGGCAAATCAAGTGTTTGTTATTATGGAAAGATCTTTCAGAACAGTAATCTTTCTGAGGCTGGATTGTGCCTCCAAGGGGCCCATTTATTAAGACCACAGGACATAGCTGGCAATACTCTACACTGCACCAGCATTTTATGTTTTATAAAACGGAGAGAGCAGTATGGAACCTTTTTGATGTGTTCTCTATTTAACATTGCAGAGTACACGCATGGATAGCAGGATAGCACCTCCACATGACTTTAAACAGGTTTTACAAGTTTACTCATCCCTGGACAAGTCTTTCTTTTCCCCCATTCATTCAAATGGTAACTGCAAGAGTAAAGTGTTCATTTTGGTCTAGGAAGGAAAATAACAAAGATATACTCATCCGATCCTCGGTCCCTCGGCTGTGACAGTGCTCCCTCCAGCCTGTCTCCCCTTAACTGCAGCGATAGTACAGTATGTCTTCACATCCTACACACCGTGAATAGAACATGACGACTTACAGACCTTAGACCGCTGGGGCAGAGGGGGAGCCAGGCTCCAGGAACTGGTCCAACAGCCAGCTCTGAGGATCGGGTGAGTATAACTTTGTTAGTTTCCTCCCTAGACCAAAACGAGCAGTTAACCCTTGCAATGCGGGGGTAACCCCACTACAAGTGTTAATAAAACGATCATATAACATATCTGAGCCTGTTCTATTAATGACTGTGCAGGCACAGACTGACCTTGTGCTATATTGCACCGACTGGCTACCAAACAAGGAACTTGTCCGCAGCGTAGGTAAACATTATGTTGATGGACTGACCATAGCGCATACTAAAAAGGTTCTTAGCATTTGCCTTCATTAAGCATCTGCATTTTTATTTCATCTCTGCCCTTCTTATCCATATTTAATCTTTTTCCCTGGGCTCTTTCATATGTTTATGTCTCTCTTGGGATGTAGCCTGATTTCAGTAGTCAAAGCCTTGATGCCCATTTTCACTATAAAATATGTACACGTAAATTTTAAAACAGAAAACCAAAAAAAACAGACTTTGATAAGAACTGTTTACCTATTTAACCTGTACAATTAATAAATCATATCCCAGATTCCATTGATACACTATGCTGCAATGTCCCAAGTCGCTGCTGTGTCTCTGGTCTGCTATAAATACATGCTGCTCAGAACATGTACAGAACAGCGTTCCAAATATATATATTTACTTTTAAATAAAGAGCAGACATGGCTTGGCCCCCATATCACTCAGTGATGCCCCCCGCTTTCCAGACAGCCAATCGAATGAAAAGCTTTAAGTTGCCATGGAAACAACATCCCGCTATGTGAGAAATGAAAGCAGCAGCAGATACCACAATCACACTATTTGCCACACAAAAAATCAGCTAAAGTGTTAATAAAATGAAACAATGTGTTACCTCACAAGTCTGGTACTGCAAAAGGTTCTCATTTTCCTAATAACATCACTATAAATCTTTCCCCGCTGCAGACAATGAGCCAAATGCACAGCAGACATTTACTATGGATATAGACCTCGGCGCTTTCCCAACTTTATTAAACAATATACAGACAATGTTTTCCTGGTATGCTTGCTTATTGTAGGAACCTCTGAGCCCCTGTTCACATTTATCCGCTGCAGCAAGGCATTTTTACAAGTGTCAACATGCATTGCATCAAATGAACGGGCTGACGACGTAAACAAAATCCCACAAAAGTGCATGCCTTTCAAGCATTCTGGTGCAATTCAGCACATTCGCATTGGCTAGGTCAGCCTTTCTCAACCAAGGTGCCGTGGCACCTTCTGGTTTCCTCAAGGGTGCCTCAAATTCCTCCTGATGTGAAGAAGGCTAAAGATGTGAAGGGGGGCTTCTGATGAAAAGTAAAGCTTATAATGTGAAGGGGTACTTTAATGTGAAAGAGTATGCTCGTATTGTGAGAGGGGGTACCTGTGGTGAAGGGGTACTGTGATGTTAAAGTGGAGGACTCTGATGTGAATGGGGGGACTTTTTTGTAGTTTTGCATGGGGTTCCCCCTTAAAATCCATCACATTTAAGACTAGGGCGCCTCATGATTTTGCATACTTTTAAAGGGTGCCAAGGCTGAAAAAAATATTGGAAATGCTGGGCTAGGTACCCAGGAGTGTCCATGAGTATGAATTGGCACTGCGGCACACCTTTGAAAAAGACATGCATTATCCATACATGTGGATTGAGATTTAAAGTTGGCCATAAACTAATAAAAGTTTTTTTCTCATACAGCCCAAAAAGATTACAGTGATTTCTTCATCCATGTTAAACAGCTTGAAGAATGAATCTCCCGCTGCCAGCTACTGTAATCAGCGGCCACTGCTCTAGCACTGGTTAGTGCCGGCATCCGATTAGCTGCAGGCGCTATTTGGCTGAACATTTTCTAAGAGGCTTCTTCGAAAAGAAGCTGATTGAAAAAAAAATCTATTTTTGTCCAGTTTGGAGGGGGTTTGCAGACAGGGACACCTGTGACCCATGGCTCAAATTTCCTGATGAACCAGGCAAAATTCGCTCAATGTATGGCCAATTTTACTCCATAAATGTGTATACATGTTTTCTAAACATTACTTTATATTTTTAAATAATAATAATAATAATAATAATAATATAGAATTGCCGATACCGATATGATTATTTGGGAAAGTGGAATCTCTTAATTCACAGAATGCCTGTGAAACAAGTACCTGTCAGGGTATGAATACCACTGGTCACAAAAAACTAAAAGCCTTTTACCATAAAGCATATAAACAAGACTTTTATACTATGGGGGCACTTCAACTTCTGACACATTTATGATACTGTATTTAGTTGAAAGCCTTGCGCCAATTTTAGAAAAACCCAGCAACATTTTCACTGTTAGTACTGACATGTGTGACAACTCAAGTAGTTCTCATTTGCAACACATTTGCTGTATGGCACTATCGTTGCAACAAATTCATATGGAAATACCGCCATATGGGTGATAAGGAAAGTGGAGGTAAAATCAGATCTCTTCGCCATTGGAGTACATCGTGATTGTGACACATGTAATTATTATGTCATTTTTAAGGAGGCATTTCAACCATTTATGAATTCCAGGGTATATATGACCCTACCAATATAGGACACTTTTGCACAATAAAGTCGATCATATGAACATCAGCCAGTAGAAGGCATGCAAACAATCTTTCTGGGTGATTGGAATTGCATGTGATTGGTTGAAGTTGATTTATATCTTCCGATATAGCTGATACTAATAATCTGGTGCTCACCATGATTGTAAATAGCGACCTTCATTTCTGGATAAGGTCCTCACACGTGGTCAGTTTAGGAGTTCCGCCATTTACAGATGTAAAGATAACTCATTTAAATGCCGGCATGGTAGCTAGCACTACTGTCTTGTAGCCCAGGGTTCAAGTCTCGAGTGAAGACTGTGTCTATATAGGGCTCCTCCATCTGCCCTGTCTTCTTAATGGTAAGTTAACCGACTTTGACCAAACTGGCCCAAGCGTGTGTGATTGCACAATTACAGGGCTGGATACATTCCAGGAGCCATGTAGCCAATGCTCCTAAAAAAGGTACAGCTGGTGCCTAACTTTTGAAATTTTCTCTGGTGGTTGTCAATAGAGCTGACTCCTTAAAAAATCCTGCTGGATCCTAGATGGACAAAGCAGCTCCTGAATTAAATAATGTGTCCTCCCCGATATGATAGGAGCATAGACTGCCAGCACCGCTGGAACAGAAATTGTTGTGAATGGTTGATGTACTCCACAGAGCTCTGTGGAATTTGTTGGACATATATAAATGAATAAAATAAACAATACATCATGGTCCATGAGAAACTTCACAGCATCCTCCAAGATACTGAAAAATTATTTGAATTGAGCTGGACCCCCTGGATGTTATATACAGGGTTGCTGGAAACCGGGTAACTTCCATTGTACAATTGTTCAGTTCTTTTTTTTGGGTTCTATTTTTAATGTTTAAAGGAGAACTATGAGGCGGGTCCTTCTCACTCACCTCATAGTTCTAGCCGACCTGTGACAATGAGACTGTCACAGGTCGGCTCAGTAGATCGGCGTTCGCTCACTTCTCGATCCTGTCACGGCTCTCTGCCGTGACAGGGGAGGGGCTGGATTCCCCCTCCCCGCCTGCGCTGACTGGCGGAATGGACGGGGGAGGGGGCGGGTACAGCTGCCTCTGCCTCTAGATAGGCAGAGCCAGCTGTCACTCACACAGCTGGGCGGATCTCGACATCGATGTCGGGATCCGCTCCGGCGTCTCAGTATACCGCTAGCTGTTGCTCGCGGTATACTGAGCTTAGGGTAACGGGAGGACGCTAGTTTGTGTCCTCCCGTTACCCTAAGGAGAACTATGGGGAAAAGCCCAGACTCCATAGTTCTCCTTTAAGTAGATGTTGGTCTATCTGGTCGGGGACGGATCTACTCTTTTTGGACTCTTAAGCTGTTCTGCTTCTTTTAGTATCTCTTTCCTTTTCTTCTTTTTGTCTGTTTTTTCTTTCTTTAGGTTCACGCACGTGAGCTGTTTAGTACATTGATGTTGGACGGAAAGTCTTCTATGTATATAGATATGGAGGAGGTCATACCAAACGTTTGCTTCAGACACAGGTGGATCCCTATGCCTGATATTCCTCTCAGATTGTTTTGACTTTGTTCTTGTTGATTGGGGATAATTTGGCAAAAGTAGGTGGATAGATATGTTTTGTTTCACAGAACTATTAGGCATTGTGTGTATGGTTTCTAGTGATCCCCTCTTACTACCCGACTATGCTAATGTGGAATATTCTGAGACGCAATTGTATGCTATACTGTTTGTACATCATGTATTATCTTATTGTTTTATTCTATCTTAAAAATTTAATAAAATACTTTGAAAGTAAAAATAAAACAATACATCCATAATCAACCCTAGGTGAGAATGACTTCAATGTGAATTTACATTATATCACAATAAATACCAGTCTTCAGTCTGAGAAATATAGACAACATAAATCAACTGAAACATGTGAATAATGTACATACTCCTAGCCTTCAAACCTCAGCTCTGCTGTCAAAGGATAATTTTAGGGTGTCTAAATTTCTTCTCATCATTCATACATAGACAAAAGATGTTGCTTAGCAGCAGGAGGTAACCTGAGAACAGCAAATGATGTAAATCAATGCATTCATCTGCATACATATGGGAAGCATTTTTTTTTTTTTTAAATACAAAAATGCAAAGAATAAATGATGAATAAATGATGGGGGTATGTGATAACTCATAGCAACTGGGGAGTCATTGCTAACTGCCGATCTGGCCGGATGAGCTTAAGTGAGAGCTAGTTTGGAGTGGACTCGACAGCATCTTGTTCCATCCTGTTGAATCACTGCTTACACAGCCTTGCCGAAGCTCTCCGAGTGATCACCATCGCTCCTGGCTGCCATTATCAGTAAGCACTCTCAGCAATCTGTGGCTGAATGGCTGAAGGAGTATGCCCACTCAGAGCGCCATTAGTAAGGTTGCAGTCCACCATGTTCTAAGCTTGACTTGAGATCGTCATCTGATTGTAACAACTCTGCCCAGGGTGGGGAAGGATCCCGTCTAAGCTGGCGCTGCTTATTGACTATCCCGGAACAGGCTTTGGAATGGCTCAGAGTTAAACTCATAGCAACTAATAATAACCCCTTTTCTGAATCAGTTTTGGGTAATTAGGTGGATTAGGTCTTTCAAAAATTGAGCTCATGATATTTCCTCCCCACTTCCGCTACCTGTAATCCTGGGCTCTCACCTTACCTTTTAGCCCCACACGCAATTACTGTTCAAATCCTGCCACCTTCATCTCTGTAGCATCTCCAAAATATGCCCCTTCCTCAACAATGACACCACAAACCTACTAATTCACTCTCTTGTTATCTCTTATCTCTATAGCAATTCCCTTCTCATTGCCTCTACACAGACTATTCTTCCCTTCATTCTATCATGAATGTTGCTGCCAGACTGTTCCACCTAACCAACCGCCCATAGTCTGCAACCCCCCTCTGCCAATCCCTCCAATGGCTTCACTTCAAATTACCCAGAGAATAAAATTCAAAATAATAACTTACAAAGCAATTCACAACTCAGCTACATCCCCAACCTCATCTCAAAATATTACCTTAACCGTCCTTTCAGCTCCTCCCAAGACCTCCTGCTCTCTCAACTCCTCCAGGACTTCGCCACAGTCTCTCCTATCCTCTGGAACTCTCTACCCCAACCTGTCCAGCTATCTCTTACTCTGTCTGCCTTTAGGCAATCCCTAAAAACTTACCTATTCAGGGAAGCTTATCCCATCTCTACCTATAAACTGAACTATTCCTTTCTCAAACAACGCATCCCCACACAGCTACCACCTTTTGTATCATTTGTCCCTCCCTATTAGATTGAAAGATCTCACGGGCAGAGTCCATATCATCTTGAATTGTACTGTAACTGTACTGTGTTCCTTTATATTGTAAAGTGCTGTACACTATATAAATCCTGAATGAAAATAATAATAATAAAAGCTGAAGTGTAATTGGCTACCACACGTTACAGCACTCAAAATGATATTTGCACTGGTGTTAAGGAAAAGAACATGAATGTCACAGTACCAAATTCAATGCAAAATAGCACATTTACCTTCCAGAACCTTAGTGTTTGGTGTAACTTTGGAACCAGCAGAAGCATGATTACTTCTCCAGATATAAGCAGAAGATCTTGAAAGCCTGCCAGTAAAGCTCACATGGAAAAAAGCCAGCTATACCCCGCCTAAAGACCACATTGCATTTCCACACAATTCATCCCAGGTGATAACATGCAGGCCACATTTTCTGCACCAGCACAGATAACATGTGAAAGGCTGAACACAAGGGATCTAATTAGGACAAAGCTGATTTTATAGTATTCATATGCTTCTCCCTAAAGCCTGTCTGCTGAGCATATGAGAATTGTGGGTGTTACTAGACAACAACTAGCTAGCATTCATGCCAAGCTGTATGCTGAAACTGTTCTATCACACCACAGAATCAATTCCAATAAGGATCAAGCATGTGCCTTTTACTTCCTGCCATTGTTCTGAAATGAAAGTAAAACCGGCTTCCCTTGTAGGCTCATTTACAAAGGCTACATTCACATACCTCCCAGCTTTCAGACATTGGGAAGAGGGACACGTTTGAGCACAATGTTGGCAAAGGATACACCACCTGCTAAGCATCCAGTATTGCAGACCATTAAGAGTATTAAAAAGATTATTTTACATAACCATTTACCAAAAAGAGGGAAACAGGAATTTGATTCCAAACGAGGGACAGTCACTCCAAATTAGGGACAGTTGTAAGCTATGCATTCACATGCATGCATTAACAGATGTGCAATTTGGTTGTGCGTTTCCATTGCACCAATAAGGCACCAAGTTGGACTTGATTGCCAATAATTTCAAAGTAGTGCATTTGTCTGAAAGTAGCACATTTCCAACAATAGATTTTAAAAGTGCATGGCCCATTCATTACACTGGAATATGGCTGTAATGCCATATTAGGAACTATAAGGAACATCTGGAAGTGTTAATTGTGCCTAAGCAGTACCCTGCACAATGTACCCTTTGTCTGGAATTCAAGCTGAAAAACAGTTCACTTTGTGGTGTGTGGTGTGCCAATGTACTCCTGTGCCTACAGCCTTATAGTTGTACATCTGCAAAATGAGATCCAAGGCACTGTTGCCTCCTGCTGCTAGTCTCAAGAGATTAGGACTACTGTGCTCTTCAATGTTCTCCTTCCTAGAGGCTCTAACATGAGGAGGCAAAACCCTGCCTCTAACAAGATGGTTGCACCCACACAAATACACAGTGCAGGACAAGTCATGGTAGGTCAGTAATGAGAACATGATTAGCTGCAGGAAGACCACAGTAATACTGGTGACTAGCCCTTTGATCTCTGCCTGTGTTTCTTGGGCACGGATTCCAGAGTTCAGTACAGACCAGTATACTGGGAGAATGTCAGAAGTCCTTATCTGCATACAAGTCCTGGGGCAGGGGCTCAATGTACTGAAGCAAAAGGGGGAGCAGCTAACATAATACTCATTCTTAATAACATACCACAATAACATATTAAAAATGAGTGGGCCGCAATGTCAGCCTTCTACCATAACAGTGTTGTTTATAATGCAGAACACGTAGCATGTAGTTCCGCATGGCAATATGGACTGTTTAATGAATAGCTAAATTATCATAGAGAAACATTCTCATGAGCAGAAAGCCTGTATATTGCGGAGCATGTGACAATGCCAGATGCTAGCATTCCACACATGAGCTCAGTTTTTGGTCATATGACTAGACTAGATAGGAAGCAGTAAATAGAAACAAATGTTTACTATAGAACAAAAAAAGCACAGTAGATACTCGGCTCCCATATAAGATTCATTTGAAAGCACACTGAAGTTACAGTAAGGTAGATGTGAATACAGCATGTTTCTATTCAATATTTTCTGTATATCACTATTTTGTTGTTTAGGTGAGCTAAAACCCCTTTTGTTTTTGTTGTAATAGTGGAACTGCCATTTTTTCACCTAGGTTTAAGCTCTAAAAGGTGCCCATACACCTTACGATTATCGGACTAAACTTTTCGTCCGATGATCGAACCGTCGTACGATTTTCGTACGACGGCCCCATCCTGCCCCGATTATCGCAAGGTTCAATCAGCGGTAGTTAGAAAAAAACACCTGGACGACTTGCGGTATTTGACCGCAATTATTTTCGTTTGCGCATGCGCAGTGTTAATCGTACGACTTTTGACGGACGGAAACGCCACCAACCATGCGAACATCGTACGATCAACCAAAGTTTTCAAACATGCTTGACCGTCAAAAGTCGTACGATTGTACAGTACTATCGGTCGGGCACTCTATTCACACGTTACGATTGTCGTACGAAAAGTCGATCGCATACGATTATCGTACGATAATAGTAAGGTGTATGGGCACCTTAAGGCAGCGGTGGGCAACTCCAGCTCCCCAGCCGTTGTGGAACTACAAGTCCCATGAGGCATTGCAAGACTGACAGTTACAGGCATGGCTCCCAGAGGCATGTTGGGATTTGTAGTTAAGGTACAGCTGGAGGGCCAGAGGTGCTCACCCCTCCTCTAGGGCCATCATCCTGACCCCGGCTTAATTGGTTATTGGGTCATTTACCAGAAACAAGACTGAAGTCTCAAATTCTGTCCTGTATTCTTTTTTCCGGGTCAGTGACTGAACTGTAGCTAAACCAGGATGGCGTGACAGCCCCAGCGACCACTGTGACTGGGACAAAGTGAAGGGGGAAAACCCTCTGTCGCTCATCTAAAGAAAATATCCATGTCTCCACCATCACTGGGACAGAAGTTGGGAAAATCTACCGAACGGGGGGAAAAAAAAAGACCACAATAAAACATGACAGATTAAGACCCGAATTACACTACTGTGCGGCAATGCAAGTTGATGCGTTATAGTGCCGTTTATTTTCAATGGCATTGTAGCGCACCACATTGCATGGCCACGCAAAAGAAGAATGGGCTGTCTTAACTAAATGTGCATTAATACACACCATAAAAAATGCACTGCACAAAAGTAAATGGGCTATAACCATTTCCATAACTCAAAAAAAAAATAAAAAAATAAAAAAAAAGTGAGATTGATAAATGAAAAGGAGTAGAGCAGGGGTGGGCAAATTCTGGCCCTCCAGCTGCTGCGGAACTACAAATTCCATGAGGCATTGCAAGAGTCTCGCAGCCACAAGCGTGACTCCCAGAGATGGATGCATCATGAGATTTGTAGTTTCACCACCCCTGGAATAGAGGCTGGTTTTGATGAAGGTTTATTACCTTAATTTACAGAAATGTGTTATGTATGCAAAGGCTGGCAAACAAGTATATTGAACAAGAAAGGAGCAGAAGCAGTTCACGTGGCAAAGTAAATGTTAGTAAATAGGATAAACCGTTGTTATCCAATCATGTGCAAGTGAAATTTTAAAAAAAATTATTTTTGCTAGAACACAATTGGTTTGTTGACGTGAACACACCTTCACCTTATCACCTAGGCTGAGTAAACATTCACTTTGTTAAGTGAACAGTCACTATTCCTTTAATACATCAACGCCAATGCGTCAGACTGTTTGATGGAATTAGCATTGAATCAGCTCTGATCACTGATACTACAGAGCAAAATAATACGAGTGTCAAAGGGCAACACCACAATGAATTGGGGAACTGGCAGTGCCATCTAGAAGACAATATGCCTGTGTTAAAAAGTAGGCGTCTGCTCCGTTTAAAGGGTATGTAGAGGCAGAACTATTCTTTTAGTTTTGCATAGAGCAGGGAAGGGTTAAACCCCAGTTTATTTGTTGCTGTCTGTTTACCACAAAGAAGAAACAGGAAGTCAGAGGAAATCTCCCACAGTGAGGTGAGTTCCACTCTGAAGGTGGCCATACACGTTAAGATCGTACGAAAATTTTCGTCCGATGATCGAATCGTCGTACGGCGGCCCCATCATGCACCGATTATCGCAAGGTTCAATTAGCCGTAATTAAAGAAAAGCACCTGGACGAATTGCGGTAATCAACCGCACGTATTTTCGTTTGCGCATGAGCAGTCTAGATCGTACGATTTTTGACGTACGGAAACGCCACCAACCTTGTGAAAATCGTACGACCGACCAGTTTTCAAACCTGCTTGAAAGTCAAAAGTAGTACGATTGTACAGTATGTGCGGTTGTACACTGCCCATACACCTTGCGATTATCGGACGAAAATGCGATTGCATACGATTATCGGACGCTAATCATAAGGTGTATGGGCACCTTTACACATTTGCCCCATAAATGGGTATTTCTATATTGAATTCCATAGGTCCTATCCCACTACTAAAAACATATAAATCTAGAAGTTTGTAAACGTACTTATTGAAGATGCCCATAGGATGTACTTCCTCAATGCACTGACACAATTTCACTTTGATTACGCACTTCCTTGTGTCAGAGCTTGCCTTCTGAACTGCAACTCAACATCTGAACAATGTGACATTATTACCGCTTGCTGGAAGCAATGCATGATGGGTTATACAGTCTTGAGAAATGGAGATTGCATTAAATCAACCATCAGAGAAAGAGATACAAAGCACTCTGGAAATCCAGGAAGTGATGAGCAGATGGAAGTCAGCACTCGCTATAGAACAGCTTTGATTGCATTATGACAAACAATTCTAGTATGTATTCCATGCTGATGTTATAACAGGATAGTATATCCTCGGAATTTAAAACTCCTTTACATATAGAAAAATATTTAATTGATACAGTTTTCAGCAACAAAAGCACCTTGCAAGTGACAAATGGTAACGCGTGAATGCAGAAAACTTTGTCAATACAGATTAGTTGCAGGGGTAGTCAAACTCCGGCCCTCCAGCTGTGGTGGAACTACAAATCCCATGAGGCATTTTGATATTCTCACAGCCACAGACATGACTCCCGGAGAGAGATGCATCATGGGATTTGTAGTTCCACCACAGCTCGAGGGCCGGAGTTTGGTTACCCCTGGATTAGCGTATTAGCAAAAAAAATCAATCCTATCTGTTCACATGTCATACACAACATTGAAAACACACACAACGGCTGTGAGTTGTGTCTAGAAACTCTCATTTTACATCACCATGCTACACAGACAGGACGTTAGAGAAAAACACATCTGAACCCAAGATTCAAATCTATTTCTTCATTTCCAGCTCACTACTCAGCCCTCCAACTTTCTTAGATATAAAATTAGCTCCTCAGAAATAGCAGCCAGTCTCAAGCAAACTGCACGCTCTCCGGATATAAATACACGACGAGCATACTCAGGAAACCAATAACAGTGCACCATATATCTGTTCACTTGCAACTACACTACCTGGGCTTTATAAGTTCTTTCATTTCAATGAAAACAGGAAGTGTCACAGAGTCCCAAAATAAAACTATGCCTCTGAGAAGACTTTTAGAGCCTGCTGGAGCAGTGTTTTGTCTACAAGGTACACAGAGCCGAATCATTTGGATAATGCCAAGAATGAGGAAAAACCTCAGCACTGAAAAGAAGTCAGAAATCCCTTTGAAACGGTTAGATAAGGCACAATCCTCAAATGTCTGCTATGAGTAAATGTAAGTGTTCTTTAGTACCTACCAAAGCCTGCTTAACCACTTGCTGACCGAGGTGTTTACACCCCCTTCCTGTCCAGGCCATTTTTCAGTATTCAGCGCTGCGGGTGCTTTGACTGACATTTATTCTGTCATGCAACGCTGTACTGAAGGTCATTTTATACCATTTTTTGGGGATAGATAGAGCTTTCTTTTGGTGGTATTTAATCACCACCGAGGTTTTTTTTTTTGTTTTTTTTTACTGTATAATAAAAAAAGTACCAAAAATTTTGAAAAAAAACCTGTTCTCCCTACGTTATGTTATAAAACATTTATTATTACCCAATTTTTTAGTAAAATATAAAAGACGGGGTCACGTCAGGTAAATAGACACCAAACATGTCAAGCTTTAAAATTGCGCACACCCGTTAAATCGCAAGAAACTACCATACTCAAAATTGACCATAGCCGACGCTTTAAAATGTTTTTTATTTATTGCTTTGATATGTGTTTTTTTATAACAACATTTTTTAAACCTTTTTTTTTTTCACTGAACTTTATTGCTATCACATAGGGAGAAAGCAAGCTCCCTATTGTGATAGCCAATTTGCAGTGACAGGTCCTGTTTATGGAGACATCAGGGGTCTTAAGACCCCTAATGTCACCTAGGGACCCCCAGAGAAGCTGCTTCACCAGCTTCTCTCCGGTTTCTGTACCGGAGAGTGACACTGAATGCAGGAAGTGATGTAATACACATCACTGCCTGCATTCAGAAGAGGAGAGGAGATCAAACGGAGCTCGAGTACTGAGCTCTGTTTGATCTCCGGCCACAGAGCTGCTGTGCTGGTCCCGGGCTCACACCGGGAACAGCGGAGCCCGGGATCGCCAGCAGCGGCGGAGGGGGGGGGCCCGCACACCTGACCGGATATCACAAGCGATCGGGCATCTCTACAGACGCCCGAACGCTTGTATGTAAACAGCCATCGCTGGCTGTTTACATTCAAAGCCGGTTTCCCGCTAGGCGGCGGGCACGAGCGTAACGGGATAGGACGTCTAACGACGCCCACCAGACCTCAAGAAGCTGTCTGGCCGTTAATTACAACGGCCGGACAGCAGGTAGTTAAAAGTAGTCCCAGCATATGCTATCCTGTTATCACATCAGCATTGTAATAGGTTGATTTTCATAATGCAATCAAAGTTTACTTGGAAAAATTCCTTTTATGTAGCAAGTGCTGCCTTCTGTCTGCCCATCATTTTCATCAACTTCCTGGAATCACAGCGTACTTTGCATCTCTTTCCCTGCTGCTTGATGTAGTGTAAATCGCCATTTCGCAAGACTACATTGCCCATTATGCATTGCTTCCACCAAAGCAATGATAATGTTTAGAGGTGCACCGAAATGGAAATTTCAAAACCGAAATAAAACAAATTGTCAGGCTGAAACCGAAAAATGTTTTTTATTTTAATTTTTTTCAATTTTTTTTATATTTATTAATTCATTTGTTATTAAATATTTTTTTTTTTAACTTTACTTTTAGGGGCTTCGGGGAAATATTAAGAGATCTAAACAGACCCCTGATATTTCCCTTTTAAAATAGAAAAAGAGAATGAGGACACAGTCCTCAATCTCTTTTTCTGCAGCCCCTGTTATAAATGAACAGGAATCCTCTATGAGTGTTCCTGTTCATTGATAACATGAGAACAGAGTATGTTTACTATAACCACAATCATGAATGAAAAGGAGGTGATGTAGATAATAGATCATAATTGAAGATATAGTACACATAACTGTGTCCTCCATTATTTACAAACACTCAGTGATCACTGATTGCCGAGTGTTTGTACTTGCTGTCCTTCCTGACAGCTGTCACAGGAGGCTGAGTGAGTGGTGCGGGAGGAGAGCTCAGCCTCCTGTGACAGCGCTGGCTGTCTTCGCCCCCACAGCGCTCTGCTGGACTGTAGCAGGAGGCTGAGCGGTGTGTGAGGAGAGACACCAGCCGCTCACGGCGGTCTCCTTCTGAAGCGCTCGGCCGACTGTCACACTTTCTCTCCTGCCTGCTGGGACACAGAGCAGAGCCCGGTGGGGAGGAAGGAAAGCAGGGATGCGCCGCTGTATCGGCACAAAAATGGAACTTACGGCATTTAGCCAAAAGTGCCATTTTCGGCCGATATGTTTGAGCGGCCGATATATCGGTGCATCCCTAATAATGTTACATTGTTAAAACATTGAGTTGAAGTTCAGGAGGATAGATAGGATAGATAGAACTGGTGTCCTCTTTGGATGATTTCCCTCACCTCTTGCTCTGATAACAACTGAAAATATCCAGATTTCTCCTGAATATCTGTCTCAGTGGCCACGGTCATCAGGACAGGGTGGATCTCTCCTGCAAGGACACTGCCAGGAAAGAAGACTTGACAAAGGGTTGACCCTTTCCCTGCTCTATCACTACACTTTAGGAAGGATAAATATGAAAGCCCTGGAGCTTGCATTAAAAGAGGCCAACCTTTTTTTGCTCATAGTTCTCTTTAGGGTCACAGGAGGACAAATACTAATGTCCTCCGGTGACCTAAAACTCAACAGATAGCGGGCTATTGCCCACTATATGCCGACAACTCAGAGCGGCACTGCAGCCGGGAAAGATCCCAACAGTAGATTGACAGCTATGCTCTACCCTGTCTGTACCTCCAGTCAGCGTTGGAGGATCAGAATGGTAAGAGGGGAATCCCCACGGGGAGTGATGACTGACTGTCTCCGCTCTATGCAGCAAGATGATCAGGAACTCCGCATTCATCGGTATGTGATCGCTCATTTCTCGATCTATAGAGCAGACGTGTGACAGCTTCAATTAAAAACACTCAAAACGCGATGATCAGCGCATTTCCATTGAAATCTATATTGAATTTGCGCTGATCAACGTGAAAAAATAGCTCAGGGAGCATTTTGGCCGGCAGGTGGTTCGGAGCGCGCTGAGCCGTGCGATCGCATGAATGGTCCCCATAGGAATGTAAAGGGTTGTTCATGTCGGCGGTTCAGCGCTGACAAATCCGCACGACCGAACCGCCCTGGTGTGAAAGGTGCCTAAGAGTGCTAAATTCACTCTGACTTTCCAGATCAGTACTGGCAGACGCAATATTTCTTTCAGCACAGGTTTCCTTTAAATCACCTCTGTACTGTCGAAGTTATTGAAATTCTTCCATATCTTCATGGTAGCCACCATAAGCTGCCTTCTCTTGCCAGCACACCTTGCCAACTCAATCATCAGCAACCCAAAAAGCCTATGCCAGGGGTAGGCATTAATATGGAATTCAGGAGCCAATCTGTCCAATCGAGGAGCCAGCAGGATTGTTTTATGGAGCCAGGCCCTTTGACAACTAGAGAAAACCTCAAATGATAGGTGTCAGTTGCCAGGAGCATTGTCTACCTGGCTCCTGGGTATTATCCAGCCTTGGTCTATTGCAAATTATGCCTTTTTGAGAGTCATTATTTGTATATATAGCTCGGTTTGCCCCATAGGTAATAGTGCTTTTCGTGGTGCCAAAGTAGCAGATTTGATATTGAAGAAAAGCGGCTGGGAAGGTAACAGTAGGCACCTAATGATGCCCAAGATCAAGCTGCAATGTGAGGTAACAGTACAGAGTCTGTTTAAAAATAGGTTTCTGCCAGCGAGGTACGAGCACAGCATTCTAAATTCATGGCATCACCTGTCAAACATGTGCAAGGCTGCAAATTAGCCATGCTGAATAATTTCTTACCAAGACCCAGATGGCCAATTTGGCACTGGCTAGACAGTAGTGATTTTGATGTATTAGCACAAGAAAAATCTCCCGCGATCACTCACAATACTTGCAACCAATGTTATATGATCGCAACAAGTTTTAGTTTCATTGCAAGTACTTTTCTGCTACGAGACTAATCTACTACTATAGATGTGAATAAGACAAGTGCTCAACAGTTGCTCATTTGTGGGATAAATCTTATGGGACCAAAGCTGGGTATACACTGCTATATCTTTTTAGCTTGGTAGTATTTCAACAACTGGCCAACAATCACTGGGCAGGGTGATATAAGTGCATTGGGAACACCTCCAACGTCAGGTTACATAGCATTTGAGGTTGAAGACACAGGTCCATCAAGGTGTGTGCGTTAGTATTTAAGAGTACATGTATGTTATGGTATCGGTTATCGCGGAGAAAACTAAAATCAGATGAAGCATTCCAACCTGCCTGACCTTCTTCCAAAAGACTTGGTTGAGATTTGTAGTTTCAGGAAGGATGCAGTGCAGAGGTTGCCTGTCTCTGGTTTATGGGAACTTTTTAATCCACTATAGTATTTATTTATTTATTTATATCTACACACACACACCAAAAACAGCAACATGAACTACTGAATTACTTACTACAATCCACTGAGAGTAAATGACAGAAAGTTCTGCCATGCTACTGAAACCCACAGAATAAATGAATTCTAGAGAACAGGAAGCACATTAGGAGGAAACAACTGTTTAATTACTAATAGCGCCTGCAGCAGATTGTGATAGTGCCAATCACTAAATTAGGACTAAATAGGATTGTCTGCGGGGGTCATCATCATGTGAGATTAAGCTCTGTAACCTGCGGCATCACAACTGTCAAAAGGATTTTCTAACTAGTCCAGATAAAGTGGAAGTGGCAGCAGGCTGGCAAATTCCAAAGAACGACTGGCTGATTTCATCTGCTTGTATGAAAAGACGTTCACCTACAAGGGAAACCTACAGCAACAATACAAGGACGGTGGAACTATTTTGTTAGAGTTGGGTGAAAAGCGACACACACACATATAGGCCGCTGTACACAAAAGTAGGAATGGCTTCTGTGATTAGTAACATCCAGTGAACTCACTTCCTCTCAAATGAGTCACAGAGGAAAGCCCGAGCAGTATTTAGTAATTAAGGGCCACAAGACTTGGATTCACTGAAGTACAGGCCAGGATGGATGTGTTACAGACCTCGTACATAATCTAGGAGGAAATGAGAGCCATGCACAGAGCCCCAGTGCTCACTTCAGACCCTGAAACGTCCTTTTGTGTAACAGAAAAAAGGGCCGTACAAATAAAGCTGCATTGGTGATATATTATAAAAGGGACGTACACATAAAGCTGTATTGATGAACTATATGACCTACATTCATTAAATCTGAATAGAGTGGTCAGGTACATAGAGCTGTATATACATTACATCTGAATGGAAGGGTCATACACGTGGAGCTGCATTAGTGAATGATATGAACTCTATATGTTGAGAGGGATTTATCAAAAGTGGAGCAGACAAAATATGGAGCAGTTGTCCATAGTAACCCATCAACTTCTATCTCATTTTCAAAACTTAAAAGGTGCCCATACACCTTACGATTATCGGACGAAACTTTTCGTCCGATGATCGAATAGTCGTACGATTTTCGTACGGCAGCCCCACCCTGCCCCTATGATCGCAAGAATCATTTAGCCGTAATTAACCAAAAGCACCTGGACGAAATGCGGCAATTGATTTGCCGTATTTTCGTTAGCGCAAGCGCAGTGTACATCGTACGGCTTTTGACGGACAGAAACGCCAGCAACCTTACGACAATCGTACGATCTAGCAACGTTTTCAAACATGCTTGACTGTCAAAAGTCGTACGATTGTACAGTATTGTCGGTCGGACACTGCAATGCACACATACGATTATCGGACGAAAAGTCGATCGCATACGATTATCGTCCGATAATCGTAAGGTGTATGGGCACCTTTACCTGATCAAACTGAAGCTCCACTTTTATGCAATTCCCCTCATTGAATCTGAATTGAAGAGTCATACACGGAGCTGAATTGGTGAACTATATACATTAAAACAGAGGCAGGCAAACTAAAGGTGCCCATACACCTTGCGATGATCGTACGACAATCAGCAGGTGTATGGAAGGCGTGCGACCGTTTCTACTGTACGGCCCCACACCTTTTGTCTTACAAACATGTTTGAAAACCATCCGAAAATCGTACGATTTTCGGCTAGTTTGTGGCGGGCTCGTAAGACAAATGCCGCAAGCTCACACTGCCCGTGGGGCATTGGAATCATCGGAAGCCCGCCTCTCAGCGGGGCGGGCTTTTCGATGATCGCAAGTACGATCTGCCTGTCCAAGATGGGCAGATGGTACGTTTTTTGAATTACCTTACAACCATCACAAGACAAAGGTCTTGAGATGGTTGTAAGGTGTATGGCCAACTTTAGCAATCCAGCTACGGTGAAACTAGAAAACCAATCATGCATTTGTCTCTGGGAGTCATGCTTGTGGCTTTCAGTGTCCTGCAATGCCTCGTGGGACTTGTAGTTCCACCACAGCTGGAGTGCTAAGATTGCCTGCCTCTGTTTTAATGTATATAGTTCACCAATTCAGCCATGTGTATGACACTTCAATTTAGATTCAATGAGGGGAATTAATCAAAACTGGAGCTTCTATCTTCAGTTTCATCAGTTAAGTTTTGAAAATGAGATAGAAGCTGATGGGTTACTATGGACAACTGTTCAAAATTTTGATAAATCCCTCTTTATGTATGTAGTTCCCATTGTTTACTAATACAGTTCTATGTGTATGACACAGAATGTATATACTGTATAGCACTATGTACATGATCACTCCAAGTTGGCCATACACCAGTAGAAATTTGTTTTCAGAACATTCATTCGATTTTCTAATAGTTAACGGGAGAAGAAATGGACGATTATTTTTGATCATCTTGAAGGCCCAGGTTGGAAAATGTTTCAAGTGTCCTATCTGAACAGATGGCATTCTAAATGTTATTGTTCTCAGTCAGTAAAACACATACTTATTGAAAAGCACATGTGCCAGGAAAAGGTTCATTCAGAATTAGAACTTTCATGGTCACAAACATTCATTTTTTAAAGGATTATGTGTGGTAGAGGATTGTATGAAAGAACAATACAAATAAAGTTTTCTGTATAGTGTATGCAGAAGTGTGCATATAATGTAATATAGCCACTACAACCTCAAGGAAGGCCCTATGAACAGATTATGTTTCTATAAATATACTGATAAAATGTATTTGAACTTTGCTTTATATTATTCTTTCCATGAGTTTACAAATAATAAAAGAAACCTGTTTCAGGATTTATTCAATCGGTTGGGGTTGTTTTGGCCGTTTTTTCCAGCGCAGCCCCAATGCAAAAAAAGACTATTTGTCTTGTCACAGATGGGCACCATTCACACCACCATGTTGCGATGGCAATGCAGTGGTGTGCGCTTAAAAAAGTATGGCATGAACAACCGCCTCGCACCCCGCTGGGCACATAGAACTGAATGAAATGTCACCTATAACATTTCAATAAAGTTCTAACAAAAAAAAAGTAAACCGTGCCGATGTGCAATTAGCGCAGCGGCTGGTGTGAATGAGCCCTCATATATCAGGGATTCCAAGTAGCAGGTCTGCATGAAATCTAAGGCTTTTGAAGGAAATCAATTGACTCAATGCTCCGACGGACGATTCTTGCAAATTTCGTACAAACGTTATACAAAATACTAAGCATGTATGGGCAGCTTTAGCAGACATATGTAAAATGTAGGTGCATGGTGTATAAATAATCCAGGTTGTAGAATGGGCCTTTGTCACGCGAGTGTTAATGGACTGTGTACAAGCTTTAAGTGTTTGTAAAACACCCATTTCCCAATTTACTAAACAAGTCACAGTGTGTATTTTCCCATGACAGTGTACTGTTAATAATCCATAGTGATCACAGTATAGAGGACATGATGAATAGGAGTCATTGGCACCATCCAGGGCACACAGTACTGGTATAGATGGGGCAGTGTACTGTTTTTAGTCCATAGTGATCACAGTATGGAGGACATGCTGACCAGGAGTCGTTGGCACCATCCAGGGCACACAGTACTGACTGGTATAGATGGGGCAGTGTACTGTTATTAGTCCATAGTGATCACAGTATAGAGGACATATTGGCACCATCCAGGGCACACAGTACTGGTATAGATGGGGCAGTGTACTGTTAATAATCCATAGTGAGCACAGTATGGAGGACATGCTGACTAGGAGTCGTTGGCACCATCCAGGGCACACAGTACTGGTATAGATAGTGTACTGTAGATGTCCCTGGCTGTGATGGCTGATGCCTCTATACAAAACACATGGATGGAAGTGCTCAGTCTCTGTGTTCAGCTAACAGATCACATTACATAACGGTGATCGGAAGCTCTATTGTGTGCAGTAGGACTCGTGTGTACTTGTATGGGAGGGGGGTTGGGTGTCTGTGACAGTCCCAGGACAGGGACCGACCGGTACGATGAGATCGGCTGCCACTTACCTGCGCTGAAAGTGTTGAATCCGGATCCGTAATCCGAGATCATCCTCCCCCACATACCTGCGGGGGACGTCACAGCAGCTCGGGAACGGAAGATTCGTTCAGCTGGGTGGCGAATTGGAAGCTCCGTTTAGATCCAAGGGCGGCCTGTGAGGCTGAGATGAAAGGAAGCGATCACTGGTCCATGCTGGTGTCAGGATCCGATCTTCGGGGTCCCCCCCGGTTAGGAGATCTGTGTGGAAGCACTGTGGGGGTGTCGGAGACGTCAGGGCCGGGATGCTGTGTGTGATTGCTGGTCGGATTCCATGGAGTGAGGGGTGGGAGAGCCGAGGGGGAGGAGCCAAGGCTGAAAGCAGAGCCCAGGCACTCACTGACACCTTCACACTGGATGGCAAGACGTGGAGCCTCAGGCAGAGGGAGCTGAGAGGCTGCAGGCCTGGATACACGTCTACACACTGTACAATCAGTGCCTGGGAACAATACAATCTTATCCGTTATGTAGTGTTCACTTCCGCCAGTGATAAGAGAAATCTGCCAGAAATGATCGCCCTCTGAAAAGAGTCAGGGACCTGGAACAAGCATCCCATCACAGAAGTCAGCACTGGAAGCTGCTCATCACACCCAGGAAATTGTTTTTTGGGATTGTCTCATTTGTACCATTTTAATGAAGCCCACCTTATGTAAACATTGATCACATTAATTATGTAAAAGGTGCATTTATTATATTATACATTGAAGCCGGCAGACGCAATTAGTACATTATGGGGGCAATGTACAATCAGTTATGGGGGCAATGTACAATCAGTTATGGGGGCAATGTACAATCAGTTATGGGGGCAATGTACAATACTTTTTTAGCAACTTTATCCACTGGTCAGGACTTTAAGCAGAGTGAAAAGCTGCAGCAGTGTCCCTGTGATTGACGCCCTTGTTCCAATTACCTGCAACCCTAGTCACACATCCTGTGGCTGTAGTTGGGGCTGGAAGCACCTTGTGCTATGGCCTCTAGACCAGGGGTGCCCACAATTTTTGTGTTAAGATCTACTTTTCAAATGACGAGTTACATGAGATCTACAAATGGAAAAAACCTCCCTCGCTCTCTCTCTCCTCACTCTCTCCTGGCTGTCGCTTTGCTCTCTCTCCTGGCTGTCTCTCATCGCTCTCTCCTGGCTGTCTTTCCTCGCTCTCTCCTGGCTGTCTCTCTTCTCTCTCTCCAGGCTGTCTCTCCTAGCTCTCTCCTCTTGGTCTTTCCATCCTC
>NW_017306290.1:1936323-1961637 GCF_000935625.1 Nanorana parkeri | reverse complement strand
CTCTCTCCTGGCTGTCTCTCCTCACCCTCTCTCCTGGCTGTCTCTCCTCGCCCTCTCTCCTGGCTGTCTCTCCTTGCCCTCTCTCCTCGCCCTCTCTCCTCACCCTCTCTCCTTGCTCTTACCTGGCTGTCTCTCCTCGCCCTCTATCCTCGCTATCTCCTGTCTCTCCTCGCTATCTCCTGGCTGTCTCTCCTCGCCCTCTCTCCTGGCTCTCTCCTGGCTGTCTCTCCTCCCTCGCTCGCTCTCCTGGCTCTCTCTCCTGGCTGTCTCTCCTCGCTCTCTCTCCTGGCTGTCTCTCCTAGCTCTCTCCTCAGAGTCCTACCATCACACCAGAAGCCACTGCTGCGGCAGCATGGCAGAACGTATATCTCCGTCTTTTTCTGAATGGATCCCGTCTTCCCTGGATTAGCGCCATTTGTTTCCATGGTGGTGGTGGCTGGCCTTTCTGCACCCTGGGAACAAATTATGCTGTGTGACAATTTTGAGGCACCCCTGAGAAAGCCGGAAGGCACCCTGGCTAAGAAAGGCTGTCATAGACCCCTTGGCAATTAGATGTTTTCAGTTCCAGCTATTCTCTTTGTGTCTTTGGGCTCAGGACATTGAGGTAATGTTTACCATAAGGCTGGGTTCACACCTAGGCGTATTGAATATGCGCGTTTGACACGCATTTCGCGTAGGCCGTTTTGTATCGCATTCGGACGGGAGGAAATACGACAAGGTGTGAACCAGACCCATTGAATAAAATGGGATTTAGATGTTTGAGCGTTTTGTAGAAAATGTCTCCCTCTGTTTCAATGACAACTGTACCACTTTCTTTCCCGAAGCCAGTAGTCACAAGTACAAACAGCCGAAACACAAACAACACTGTTTTCGTCTTTGTCTGTGTCCCCGTTCTAGAGATTTCCCATTATTTTCTGCACCGACAGAAGCAATCAACACATGACAGGGGTTCTAACCCTCCCCAACTCTATTCAAAACTCCAAATACACTAACAGAATGTTGTAGGTGTCTGCCTCAAGGTCGTGCCACATAATGTCAGTAGGTGGTTTGTGTATCCATGTGTCAGGGCCACGTAGCTTAGGGGTGGGAAACTCCGACCTTCCAGCTGTTGTGGAACTACACGTCCCATGAGGCATTGCAAGACTGACAGTACAGGCATGACTCCCAGAGGTAGAGACATATAAGAATTTGTAGCTAAAGCACAACTGGAGGACCAGAGTTGCCCACCCCGCCATAACATCTTACAAGCACCTAATTAGTGGGGGGTTTTTTGTTTAATTTGTTAGCACAGTGACAAGCAAGGTGGCAAATTGTAGGTCCTACTTGTGTTGAAGCCTGTTGTGGCAAAAGTGCCCATCTGGCATCTTACATTAAAACACAAATAGTATTTGAATTAGCATTTTTCATTTTTAACCCCTTGCTGCTGATTCCTAGAGGCCCTTTAAGGGGATCTTAATGCTGAGAGTCAGAGGCAGGCTTTCCAATCCTGTGATTAGCTGTCACAGCAGTCACATGATTGGGAACCCTGGCGTGCATTTTTGGTTGCTGGGCCTCCAGTGCGTACCTGCACCTTATTAGGAGGAGTTGGCTACCTCCAGGTACACCTGCATGTAATTTATCAACTTCATTAATATGCTCACACTTGGAGACTCGGATACATAGAGTTAGGACCACACTTTGCAGAGGCGCCTTGGCGCGGCAGTGTGGCTTCTACATATTTTTGGCCAAAAGTTTGTGCAACTAAAACCTCGGATTTTAACGCATACTGTTTACAGGGCTACTTGTTTGGTTGCAGGTTGAGGCTGGGGAATTTTTGTGTTTTGTATTGTTGTAAGCCTTCGCAATGTGCGCCCTGCTATAAAGGCTGGTTATAGATTCATGCATGTACCATCTTTTCTAGTATGATTGGGAACCCGTCTCACTGGCTCACAATCGTAAACAAAGATCGCAAGCTGTCGGTGACTTTGCTGGGTGCGTGCTGGTGAACACGCTCTCAGCACAGAACAGCGGGTTGTACGAGGCATATATGAAAACTTGCTATCGTTTTTTTTCCCGTCACTTTATTATTTACAACTTTATACATTTATGTTTATTTAATTTCTAAACTTACATGGATATTAAATTTTTGTAGCAATTGAATATGTGTTACAGGACTTATCCCATGACATTTACTTTGCAGACCGTGGCGGCCTTTCCAATAACAAAGCACAGCGCTGTCAGCATGTTTGGTGAAAGCATGTGAAATCAAACTCATTAAAGCGTATGTAACCCATAACAATGACATTCCCACTCTATTAAATATACCATTGAACGTGTTTTGTTATATTTGTTTGATAAGTGCAACACTATACCTGATGATCTTGTCAGAAATCCAGAGCTGTTAGCTTGAGATAACACAGGATGTGTGTATTCAACAATCTAATTAGTCCTCCTAGTACTTCTCTCTGACTACAGAACACCCCTGTATGTTGGGAAAAGGAGGGGAGGGGGAGGTGCTCTGTATTTTACTAAGCTACAAGTGGGCAGTAGTGACACCATACTTGCAATTTCAGTCCAGTAAAGGCATGGTGTTGTCAGTCAACAACAGGAAATTAGGAGATGGGAGAATTTCTGCCACGATCAATAGGTATTTTTTGTACTCTCGTTTAGTTTGCCATACACTTTTAGATGTCCTGTCACTGCGTATTTTAGCATAATGTGCAGAAACAACCCACGGGCTACTCACATGTACAGAACTCACCACCTGCTGACTACAAGTCGTTCTGAAACCACTACATGTGCAGATGGTGCTTAGAGTCACGAGGATGGAATATAAGTTATTTAGAAGAAAGTTTGGTAGTTTTGGGGGTTTCTTTCACATCTAAACACAACTACTAAAATCTCCAAGAAACTTTAACATGGCAATGTACTTTCAGCTATTTTTCATCTTTAACAATCTGCACCTTCCATTTCAAAATCTGGCTATTCTGCAATAAAGGCCCTTGTTCAGGCTTTTCCCTGTTATGTGGGGACAATTGTGTCCCTGCGTTGTCACCCTGTCACATGCACTCTTGGTGGAGACCACAAGCAGCCACCACACATTAGGCAGGCATGGTCCACTGTTGTCTAGAAACACAAAGTGTGCGTTCACCCCGGTCATGCATCCTTGCAATCCACATTCGGTGCACGGATGACCCTCTTCTGGAGTGATAGGCTCAAACTGGAGAACCAGCACACGATGATCTTCCAAAGCAAATCAAACTTTATGCCACATGCATCTATACAAAAAAACAACGGCTCCACTGTTGTCATTATCAAGAAGTGGGCCCTGAGCAGGGATCCCCCCAATCACACCTGAGCCGTTTTAAAGCGCATTTTCAGAAGCGGTTCAACACTCTTGACTCAGATTTCCATGTTATTCTAGTGTATTTGTTCACATCTGAGCAAAGTGCTGTCACTCAATTTTCAGAAAAAAGTACATGAGCTTCTTCAATACATGCAGATGTGAAGTCGCTAAAAGAGGCTGGAGGAGATAAGCACCTCCCCACTTACCTGAATCGCAATGTTCTTCTCCCCAAGGGCTGTATTTTGAATCTGGCATTCTTCCTCCTGTCCATGTTACTGAATGTCCATACCTCAGTAAGTGGAAAGCGGAATTCCCCAGCACTCAGTAAATATCTTTGATGTCCATTTAATCGGACCAATCGTCAATTGTCATGTACAAAATAGCGACGTTTCGGGACCGCACAGGATCCCTTCATCAGGGCGAACAATGTAACTTGTGCTGGTGATTTCTGCTTTCCACTGTTTGTTGCACGGTGCCATCTGTGATTGTCACTGCGAGCACCACTACGAGTACTTGGGCCGGGAGCGCTGTGAGGAGTGCAGAGGGACTTACTATTTTCTATGTCATACCTCAGTAAGGACATGGACGAGAGGAAGAGTCTGCAGAAGCCAGAGCATTGCACCAGAGATCTACTGATCACGGTTGCAATGCTTTACTGGCTCCATTGCAAAAAATAATAATAATAAACGCACGTCTTTTATGAAAACGCCTGTGTTTATTATTATTTTTCTCAATAAGTGAACGATCATGTGTGCTTGTGTCTGCACATGCATTGCATCTCATTCTCTGTGATGAACGGTCCTTCACACACAGCACAGCTTATCACTACAGTGAAGATAAATTGGTACATGGAGGCTGCTCTGTGCACTTAGCCCCCGGCTGCTGTCAGACATGGTTCTTTGTCTGTGTGAAGGAGACCCTAGCAGAGTTCTACAGATTATAACCACTAGAGGGAGGACTTCAGAATACAGGAAACAATGCAATATCATCTATTCTTAAATAAAATCAATTTAATATACAAATTGCCTGAAACTTACCCAAACCAAAGATAAATAAGATTGTGCTTTTTGTAATGGTAGGAAGCATTTTCCTGCACGCCATTCAAACCTTTGAGCCAAATAGCTTTTAGTGGTTTATGATACAGAACAATTTTCCACCTTTCTAGCTCACTGGTAAACCTTCCATGTTCTTTATATGTGTGGATTCTTTGTACACATATTTGTAGCTGCAGGCTGTATTATATGTCTCTCCATGAGTATTGCTAGTCCCAGGCACCAGGACCTCAGGGGCATTTACACTGGCCACTAATATAACTGGGACATTTACACGTAAACAAACATTTATGTAACAGAGCATTTATACGGGCCACTAATGTATCTGAGACCTGTACACTGATGAATTATGTAACAGGTCATTTACATTAACCACCAATTTAAGGGGGCATTTAACCATTGTAACAGGGGTATTATTTACACTGACTGCCAAGGTAAAGGAGCTTTTATTAGGGGTTTTGCTCTTTCCACTGGCTTTTATTAGTAGGAGACTGTCCACCCATCATCAGTGTAAAGGGGGTGAAAATAAGAGGGGTTGCATAAGCCACCACAGAGCACCAAAATCTCAGAGGTATACATTAGTGGCAATATAGGCCACCAAGAAGCTTGTTATTAAGGGGGGCAAGTGCCCCTGCTTCAAGTGCCTCATTTTGGGAGCTGCCCTGTTTATGAGGTCTGGCATGAGCAAAGGCTGGATGCTTGTGTGGCAGTCAATTAAAGGCTAGGCAGGCAATTTACTGAGGAGCATACAGGTTTCTTGGTCTGTTAATAGGACAGTCATCCAGAATAGGTAACATTCTATTGTACATCCAGCCAATGGTTTTTGGTGGTAATAATACTGACAGGTTAGAGAATCTTTTAGTAATCACTAATCCTTCAAGATATATCACCTCTGGGGGTATCTCTGTGCACCTGGCACACAAATACTACTGTGAACACAATGCAAGTAGCTTCCAGGGTCTATGGACACACTTAGGGCACAGCGGAGATTTTCTGTTATACAGCGCCAAGTGTGAAATCACCCTTGGTATCAGTAAAAGAGTGTTTACCAATGGGGCTTACTGCACAGCATCAAATAGAAACAACTAATGTAGCACAATTGGGCAAAGCCCACATCTGTAATCAGCCATCAATACAACTATACCATGCTTATCCATTAAAATTAAAGTATCAATATAGCCTGTATACAAGCAATAAGAAGGGCAGGAAGACATCCACTAGTTTTTAAAGGAGAACTATGGGGTCAGTGCTTTTTCCCATAGTTCTTCTAAGGGTAACGCGAGGACACAAACTAGCGTCCTCCCGTCACCCAAAGCTCAGTATACCGCGAGCTACAGCTCGCAGTATACTGAGACGCCAGAACGGATCCCGACAATGCTGTCTGGATCCACCCAGCTGCGTGAGTGACAGCTGGCTCTGCCTATCTAGAGGCAGAGCCAGCTGTACCCGTCCCCTCCCCCGTCCGTTCCGCCAGTCAGCGCTGGAGGATCGGACAGGGGAGGGCGGGAATCCCTGCAGAGAGCCGTGAGTGACAGTCACGGCTCTCTGCACAGATAGATCGAGTTATGAGCGATCGATAGATCGGTGGCATGTGTTCGCTCACTTCCCGATTTACTGAGCCGACCTGAGACAGTTTCATTGTCACAGGTCGACTCAGATTATAAGGCTGAGTGAAAATCATTCTCCTTTAAGCATTGTGAATAAGTGGAAGCTAAAAGAAAAACTATGCCAATGTATTTATCCTTATGTAAAGGCCAAGGTCACGGCTTGACGGATTATTTACTTCCACAGGGAAATTATAAACTTTCAAATGAACATTTGGGAAGAACCCTTGTAATTTCATAGCATTTTTGGATTTCTGAGGATTAACACATCAAATAATTTGGAGAATTGGATGAATATAGTTATAGTTAACCCAGGAATGGACAGTACTTTCCTTTCCCTTCTTACCAAAGGCTTGCCCTATCCTTTTTAGGCACCAAGCAAATTAATTCATTCTATTTTGTCAGTTAGCAGTTGGAACCTAAAGTGGAACTTAAAACTTTGCCCAGAAAAAAAAATTGCAAAAAAAAGCTTCTTACATTCTTCTTCGCAAACCTCTTTTTAATATACAATGAGTAGTGCATGCACAGCTAAGTGTATATTGTCAGCATGCCATGGTTGAATTAACATTTGTGCACATACATGGAAGTTACGTCATCCAGGGCTAGCCAATCAAGATGGCTGAAGAAGCCGAGCCCAGAGCAGATGTCGGTGCCAGCAAGGAGGCTGGAGGAGTAGTGAGTATTTACAGATGTTATTTTTCCTTTAACATGAAAGTCCTTTAATTCAAGAAATCATTGGTTGTTGTTAAAGCAAGTACCTGAATTTGACTTGGTATAAGCTTCTTCCAATACTATGTACAGATTAGTTCAGCTTAGGAAACGTAGGGGTAGCACTAGAAGCTAATCATACATACTACAGTGCTCGTGTTCTGAAAAGGAACATGTTGGTAGGAGGAGAGAGTAGAGCAAGCACACCAGCCGCTGTCAGAATACAACAGCCGCTTCTGCGGAGCTGAGCAAGAAAAAGCAATGGGTATTGAGTATGGGTATTTTAAAGGAGGAGGATTATTCGGCCCAATAATAAGAAACAGTAACAAAAGTAGTCATAGCAACACACGCAAAGCACCCCTTTTCATCTACCTTAACAATGAGGACCACATATTTCACAATTGAGGAGTATTTAGAATAACTGTGTAGTAGGTCAGCCAGCCAACATTTCTTTATTCTGCAGACAGATCACCTTTGGATTTTGCCTGCTTAGTAAAATTGAACACCAGTGTTAATTAAAATGGGTCACTGAGCCCTGCAAATTCCTCGACAACCATGTAGCGGTGCAGTTGACCCTTATTGTGCATAAATAGCGCGTCTACCTGTCTAAAACATTCCCTTGTAGATTCTTGGGATTAGTAGGTATATAGACATACAAGTTTAAACTGAAACATTAACGCCTGGTTCACACCGAGTCATCTTTGAGCAATCTAAAAAAAAAAAAGTGCTTCAAAATGC
The DNA here is from genome assembly GCF_000935625.1 of Nanorana parkeri. Classification (NCBI taxonomy): domain Eukaryota; kingdom Metazoa; phylum Chordata; class Amphibia; order Anura; family Dicroglossidae; genus Nanorana; species Nanorana parkeri. The sequence continues at coordinate 1,954,210 of NW_017306290.1, read as the reverse complement.
CCAACACAGGAAATCAATGGCACGAGCAGCAAGACGCCAGCAGTAAAATAGCAAATGCAAAAAAAAGTACATGAGCTTCTTTTGGCAGTTTGCAGATCGTTTCCCCCCATAGATTTCAATAGAAACACCAGGAAATGCGCGTCAGAAGCATGCTACACATTTTCCTGCGTGTTTTTGCCCATGCATTAACCGCAATGTTGCTTAAAGTGATATCAAAGGTTTGTTTTTTTCTATTATCAGAACTAGGAGGCCCACCTTAGCATGAAAGGTATGTTCCTTTTCTTCAAAAAGGTTTCTCTTCCTTGTTTTCTAGTGGGTCCCTGTAGCGCTCAAACTCCGCCCCCTGCACGGGTGCCTCCATCAGCTAAGCGGCTTCTGTGGAAGCACCCATGCATGTTCCCATCCGTTCCCGCTGTGGCAGTGTGCATCCATAGACACACACAGCCCTGCTGCAGGCCATGCATTAAGGTAAAAAACGACCTGCCTTAATGTTACTTTAAGCTGCCAGTCAAACGCGCATAAACGTGCAAAAAGACGCTAGATGAGCCCGCGTGGACAAACGCGCAAAAAAGATGCTCCTTTGGTGTCAACGGGGCCTAAGGTCACAGCCCTGAGGGTTCAGGGTCTCTAATCTAGTCCTTTTTGGGTAATACATTATAACAATGACAACATTGCTCTTACAACCTGTATACGTTACTGAAAAAGAGGGATTATAGCATTTTGCCTATAGCCACTAAACCTGTTTGTTGCCAACACTTTACAAACTGTTACCATCAGAGAGTTATTCAAATGCTGAAGCATTCTCATACCTCTGGGTCACCTTCTAATATAAAGTGCAGATACTGTGATATATCTCTTGGTATGTAGTCAGCATATTATTGTTAAGTAATGCTGATGTTACAGCAGTCAAAAGATGCCTGAAGGACAATTAGCAGCAGCTATAGATAAGTGACAGGACTTCTCATGCAGTACATTTTTCTTTATAAAAACTATGATTGCAGTAATAATGACTACTCAGCTTAATATCTACCAGTCTAATTGCCAAATGGTAATATGACATCTTTTCTTATGAGTTATTGCAGTTTGTTGGTATTGACACAATGTTACTATTAATTATTATTATCGTTGTTGTTAGTAGTGGCAGTTGTAGTATTTAATTATACTTTGGAGTTAGTCAGAAGAAGCATATCATCCAATCCCTGTAACTTTAGCAAAGCTACTTTATAGCCAGCTTGTCTTAGGCACTGAAGCTGATTGGTAACTGCCTGAGCCCACCCCAGTCCAAATGTCCAATGCAATACATTACAGACAATTCGGTTGTTTAATATTGCATCTAGGGGGCCAAAACAAGCAAAAACACATGTTGTCACAAGCAGAGTATTTACTACTTGTTGGTAAAATTGTGTGTGATCCAGCCTATTCTTCCACTCTCTCAATTAAGCAAAGAGGTAGTAACCATACATGTGTCACAATTCTCATTACCATGCCTATGGTCAGCCTTATGTGTATACCCCAAAACAGTCATAGCTAGTGTAAAAGGCTGGGATAGAAATGTTAAGCTTCTAGCCCAGTAATGACCAACTTAAACAGGCCACATTTCTATCCACAAGTTGAGTGGAGGGCTGCATCTAAATCAATACCTCTGCTATCCCCCATTCTAGGCTATACAAAGCCTCATGGCAGTACCAGGATAAGGTTCCCTGGCAGGTGAGAAGGCCAAAGTAGAAAGGGAAAATCTAAAACGTTGTGTTGTTACCAGAAAGAGTATAGAGGGGAGATCATCCCATAGACTATATTTGTGTAACAATTGTGTAAGAGGGAATTCCTCTCACTCCATGACGTCACACACTCCATGAAACAAGTGTCTACAGGACGAGAACGAAAGAGAAATCTCCCTAATGGCACAGAAAACCTGGAAGGGATTTTAGCACTTCCTTTATTTAAAATTAAGAAAGAAAAGGTTTCACTTTATGCTTTAAATAGAACCAAACAAAATCCAATATTTGAGGGTTCCTCTGTGTAGTTACTTAAATTGTTGAAATTTGAATACAGTATCTTCCACATAAAACAGCTTTTTTTATGGCCTCACAGATATACCAGATTTCACCAGAAGGTGGCACTAAATGTGAAATCTGTAACTGCAGCACTCTGTCACAAGCAAAGTATGAGATAACCTTTATCTCTGTGCTAATAAAGTGCTTTGAGCACATATAAAAGATTAACAATTATCCTGGAAATTCTCAATTTAACAGTTTTCTTTATGCTGTAGTAAATACTACACAAGAGTACAGGATAAGCGTTCTAGGGTGGAAGAATCTGAATAGCCAACTTGTACACCTTGTTTCATTATCACACACATTTTTCTTATGTAAACCTACAATTGCAGTAAGTGTTTAATTAGGATTTCATTACATCAAGATTAGTAGGTTCTCAGAACTATTTGGTCACACATTTCCACAGACAGAGAGGACACACCCTAACAGTGCCTGGCCTGGGAAACTGGGCAGGTTGCCCCCTAATAAGAAGGGGTGACCATGTGTGATAACATTAATAGATCCTAAAGATGGAATCCCAGTTTACCTACGTTGTGGTTCCTAATATACTAAGTTTTGGGTAGTTTATTGTAGCACTTTTGTTCCTGGAAAACAAATATATAACTAGTTAAAACTTAAAAGTTAGTAAACTGAAACTATCATTTCCTTAGTTTCAACCACATTCATTGAGATTGTTTAATATATATTTTTATTGGCACAATACTTTTGATCCAGCTTATATCAATTTGTCTCCTCTCAGTGCCAGGAACACAGAACTCAAGGATGACCTCATTTGATAGTCTTGCTGTTTTTGGTTTGGAAACGACCAAGTTGTGTAATCCAAGCCATAAAGTGTGACAGATCCAATGTGAGGTAAGCTGAGCCTTGTATACCGTACACTGAATGCTCGGTAACGGCTATCTTCTGACAGCTGTTTCCTTCCTTCATCCAAGCCTCTGACGCAATGTTTTGGCAGCTTGTTTGTGGGCCTGTTTATTTGTAGCAGGCTGCCCCCTCCCTGACATTTACATCCACAAAGTAACTTCTATCAGCATTCTGAAGAGCAGAACACAACAGTCTGAACTCATCCATTCCATCTGGAAATTTACTAAACATCACGAGCAAGTCAGTTATAAAAGAAAAAAAACATTAACGCAAACTCTGTTATATTATTGTACACTTCCCTTTAAAATGAATTCTCAACATAAAGAATGCAGTCATCTAGCTGTCCCAAACCCCTATCTTGTGAGCTCCATGTAGCTCTCATCTCCTTTTGTTGTTTATAATGGCAGATCCTCGGCCGGAGAACAGTATCTCTCTTTCGTAACTTTGTCTGCATTGTTCATTTTTCTTTGGCAATAAATCAAGGAAAGTTGATTGACATCTTGATCACCGGAGCTCTTCTGATTCATTTTAAAACATTTGAGTGATAATCAAAATGTTAAATGACTTGGGCTGAAAGATGGCAAATAGACATGACCTAATGACAAAAAAGGCCACAGGTCAGAAACCAGCGTAAGCCAAGCCAAAAGTCAGGATTGTGCAGGAGATAAAAAACATTCATATCACTGCTTTTGACTGAAGGAGTTTAAATGTCCCAACTGAACTCAAATACACTCTAGCATAGTATTTACTGTAATGCACACATCTCCAGACTACGAATGAGGATAGGAAAGGAATCAGGGATCCCTCTAGTAGTAACTCCTGCTGTCCACAGCTGTATGTTTGCAATCACATTGTGTCAGGAAAATACAGCCAGCCCACAGGGTAGAGGAAGTGCATGCGCATCTGTGCATACGTGCATGCATCATTCTCCTAATAGTTTTGTGCATAGACGTGTGCCTCTGCACAGACCTGGGCACGCCAGTGTGCATGCACGTTCATTGCGAGCCCTGGCGCCAAATGGGCTGTTTAAAGTGGAACTCAGTGCTGAGAGATCTTCAGCTGTTCCTGATCCATTCCTGACCTCCTGTTATCGACCCAGCTTGCCTAACGACTCTGATTTCTGCTCCCTACCTGCATGACCTTGGCTTGCCTTCCCACCATTCTTTTGCCTGCTGATTCTGTACTAAGCTGTCTGCAAGTTACTGACCTGGCCTGTCCCTGACTCTGCTTCTGCCTGCATGTTACCCACCCGACTTGGTCCCGATTTTGTCTCTATTTGCCATACCGTCCACTGCTGACATTGCTCCTTGGTGTTCAGGCATCTCCTTCTTCACCCAGCGTCCTGACATCTGCACTGCCGGTTTTGGAACATTGAAGGCTACATTACCTTTTGTCTACACATGCAGTGTAGATGCAATGTTTACACTAACCTAGAACTCTCATGGCAACACACAAGGAAAGAAAAGGTAACAGGGCTATATTTGTAAAGTTTATAAATACTGCTATCTTTTAGGGTTAGATATTAATTCTGATACTCATTCATAAGCCTGCCATTCATGAATAGTTTTTATTTATTCAGCCTGCGGGAAAACTACTCAATTCTCCCATCCATGTTAAACAGTGTGGATGGAGGAGCCTGCTCCGCCAGCTGTTGTATTCTGACAGCTGGCACATGTGGCTGTTAGAATATCCAAACAGCCAACAGCTAATTGGCTGCACTCGCAATTCAGCTGACGACTTTCCACCCGGGTCCTTGTTGAGCCATGGTCCATGGATAGCATTTGACCTGATTCACAGGCATTGGCCAAAATTCTAACAACATATTGTCAGCTTTACATCTTCCTAAACCGAGCAAACATGTTTTGCAAATCTAGAAGGAAGGTAACCAATGGAAACACCACTAGAAGCGAAACACAAGACTGGGAGAAAGACCAAACAAAGTAAAAAAGTGAACCAGACCACTAAGGGCAAACCCCAAATTAGTAACAGACAAAGAAACGGGTTTCTCCAATTAATAAGATACACAGATACAAAATAATGTTATTAATAAATAATCTTTATGTAACAAGAACAGCCAAAGTACTACTACTGTCCCACCTATGAAGCCAACTAAAAACAATGCTCTACATATCAATAAAGCCTCATTGATAATGCACGTTTATGGCCCAGTGAAGTGCAGATTAACAGCCATTGATATGATCCTTTTACTGGCCTGAGAGTTGAAACCAGAAAAAGTGTCAAAGAAAATGCAGGAGAATTATTTATTCTTGTATGACAAAAATAGGGACTATATAACCACAACAATAACATAAAAACATCGGTCACTAATTAGAGGAAATTGTATCCACCTTTACACCTTGAATTCAGTTCCCAGCATGGTTGTCTTGGGGGATCTCCATATACGATGCCCACTGTGATATGGGTTTTAGCATCTCTAGAAAGCTTCCTGAGGCTTTACAAGCCGATCTGTTTATTTACCCGCACACTTTAGTTTCTCTATAGAACACAGGCACAGTACATTCTGGTCTTGCCAATTATTTCTACAATGAGACTTGGTTTGGCATGAAGAATGTGTCCAAAGGTGTTCCAAAACAAAAATGTTATAATTAAGGCTTTTCACCTGTATTTTTAAAGATTGATCCAGCAAATAACACACTTCCTGTCTTTTTATGGCTTCGCTCATTTCAGAGCTGTATCTATGGAGGGAGCCATGGTTGTCACACAAGCTGGACTTCAAATACTGTATGTCTGCCGTTGTTCATTTCTATTACATGGTACATTGATGGGATTAGATAGGATTGTTTCTGCTGTCTTTTCATCTCACAAGAATTGACAAGGAAAGTATATTTCTGGCAAAATCAACATGTATTTAATTTACTTAAATTGTTCTCAAATTTCAAACTAATGCATCAAAGGCCTTGTAAGATACACTATATTAAATGCTTGTTTTTGTTGTTGTGAGATCTAAGAAGAGACTGTGAAAACATTAACTGGAATACCCTTTGCTAAAAATTATTTGTTTTATTTATCCATTAGAAAACTGAATGAATGAAAAGAACAATGAAATCACTGCCCATAACAAGGCAGTCATATGTTTGCTTTTAGTTTCTTCTCTGCAACCCAGTATAATGATGGCTGGAGTATGACTCTAAAGAATGAATGAGTCCTTATATACAGTATCTATAGCTGGTGACTGCCTTACTTCCCTTCCATTTGACATAAAACATAAATAAATAGATCAATAAATAGGATTATATATCTTAAAATAATATATATATATATTTGTATTTTCTGGTAAAAGCACCAGAAAATCTTGTCCTGAGACACTATAATCAGGGCCATATTTCCCATTCTAGAAAATAATAATTATTTCTCATTTGTGGCTCAATTCATCAACATTCTTGTCCATATACTTGCCAAAATATTTAAATGTTGTAATGCACTTGGTTTTTTTTTCAGCTTAACAATTTGTTCTATATAGAATGGAATGCAAAATATGAAACAAAGTTCCTGGAAAGAATAAAAATATCGGACTGGGGTGTTTTCCAAACCGAGGTGTACTGCTTAAATGTACCATTGCATATGTTTAGTTATATCTGCAAGAGAACACTTGCAGCCACAACATATGGGGACTGGCATGCTGCAATATATTACATTTTTGTACTTGGGTTTAGACACGCTTTAAAAAGGTTGTGTGTGTGTGTGCAGATTTAGTTGCTAACCATAATGTTTAGATTTAAATGCAAAATGTTTGACTGGAAACAAGAGATGCTTTAATATATTCAGTGAAAACAAGGGGCAAGGAGCATGTGTATCTTGCATACTTATTAGAACTATCTTGTATCACTGCCATACAATTGTGTGTTCAGCAGTTGCTAAGATAAAAACTAAAGATGTTGACAAAAGGGAAACTAGATTAAAAGGTAAAATGGGTCACTTTTTGTACTCACAAGCTCCATGGAATCAAAAAATCTTTGTAAAAAACAGTGCTTGAGGCATCAATTTACTGGTTAAGAACAATCATCAAGAAGCTCTTAGTTTAACCCAGTCAAGGGTCCCTCTTTACAACAGACTGATAAAATACTTTAGGGGATTGCTAGGCAGTATAGTGCTCACAGTAATAATAGCCTTTTTTGAATCAACTGACATGTGCAAAGCAAGAGACAATCTTTTAAATTGCAATATTATTTGTGCACATATAAATTAGATGAAAACCCAACGTATATAGAGCAGTATGCGACAGCCCAGAATGAGTGTTCTTGGGGAACAAAGTGTTAGAAAACCTGGTCTGATCTCTACTCCTTTAGGGTTTGTATATGCACAGCACTCACTTCCTCGCCCATTGCCCATTGCCCCAAATAGGAGCACATGTGTGATGAGAGTGACCCTGCTTAGAAGGGAGGGATGGAACATTGTTCAGATAGTCAGCTCATGCATACAAATCCGACTGTTCAACGATGTCTATGCTGTGTAACCTTCTGTAAAATCATATTACTTCTCAGTGCTCATTGTCAATTGAAAGGTACCTACTAAAGATGATTGAATCAGCTGCAACAGTTATTTAGCTGAGTGTTGCAATTTACCCAGTTGTGCAAGAGTGCCCATACACAGCCTGATTAGAAGTTTGAGGCGTCTGCTGTTGCTTACTCTTGAGCGGATGAAATAGCCTTTTTCAAAATCTTCAAATAATTACAGGCTCCCATAATGCTACGTGACCTGTCCCCCACAGTCTGTTCTCATCTTGACCGGTCATTAGTATGTCATCATATCGGGTTGTTTGAGTAATAAGGTAATTTTTCAGTAGCCGAGAGTAGGGCTTTTTGCGTTATTATTGCAGCATTTACATTGAAACATTTTTTCTCACATCTTTAAGAGCCTGCTTTTTCATATTAAGGCTGTCGCCATGTACAATTACAAACTATGCAAACATTTGCCTTGCAAATATCTGTGAACCTTTATTCTGTGGGGATATATGCTAAAATAAATGCTATTTAGTTGTTTCTTTACAAGGAATGTATTTTTAAACCTTATTTTTTTCATGTAATATCACATTATGGCCACTATATGGCGCTGAGGAGCACAGAAAATGAAAAAGCTATCTCCTTTGCTCCTTTTGTTCCATCTAGTGGCCATAATGCAAAATTTAGTTTTTTATAAAGAAAAAAACTAAAGCACGTTAGTTTCGGCATATATTTGCACAGACCAATCATTCACACATATTCACAGGGCCATTCACCGTTTAGAAATAGACTCCTTATTGTTAAGACTATGTAGATCATGTTGAGCACTTTCACGCATATATCCCACCTCAACCTAACCACTCAATCATCACGTTCTCAAACAATTCATCCCCACACAGCTACCTCCTCGTGTATCACTTTCCCTCCCTTTTAGATTGTAAGCCCTCACGGGCAGGGCCCTCCTTACCTTCTTGTCTTGATTTGTATTGTGATTGTAATGTTTTCCTTATATTGTAAAGCGCTGCGCAAACTGTTGGCACTATAAAGAGGGAGTATAAAGTTGTTATGTGGTCAGCTTTACACAGACCATGTCACCTTGCACCAAATGGACCAGGTAACAGTGTCTCATAATGGTGCAGAGCTAGTGATCTCAGGTCACCTGGCAAATTCGAGAGTCACCTGATATTTTAGGGTTCTCACCCAGTCTCCTGAGTGCTGTGTGAAATCTCCCAGGTCCCAAGAACCTGTTGTTTTAATAAAACATGAGGCTGTTAATTTCCACAGTGGCTAGACAATAATGTGCTTACAGCCAATTAAATCTGCAGACAGGATCAGTATCTCTTAAGACTTCTCCCGACTACTGACTCCTGGGCTAAACACAAGCATCACTTCTTGCTGAAGCTGTGATTCCCCCAAAGCAGTGCAGCAAGGCACATTCTACATTCAGCCCCTGATAGTGCCTTGTTGCCTTATATTCTGTAGCTGCTTGCTTAAAGTGACATTAAAGTCTCCTTTTAGCAAGCAGCAGATATATGCAAAAACATTAAAAAAAAAAAATAGACAATTACTTATATTCTGACTCCGATCGTTGTGATAGCTAAATATATCCCTTGCTGAGACCTCTATGCCTGGCCTGTATAAGCAGATATACTCACTGCGGACAATCCTCGTCAGATAGCTGAACTCGTCAATACCGATTCATTCAAAAGAGGTGTTTATTCTTTACATCAGGTTATAGCAGATGATAGGAACAGCAGTTGAACGGTTATAGTATTGTGCGGTCAGAAAATGATGCCTTTCCTCCTTACTGTGCAGATTATATGTGTGTCCTGTTACATGTGGCTGCTAGCTTTGCCATGACACAGGAAGTACTGCACACAGGAAGAAGGGTGGGGCTACATACACTAGGGGAAATACATCGTCACATGAGGAATAATTACAGAAAACATGTTTTGTTACAACAAAAGGCCACTAGATGGCAGCATAGGATAACACATGAATTTAGCTATGAGAAAATAGTTAGGCAAATCACACTATATAAATTCTAACCTATATAACAATGCTAATATTAACTGAGGCTATGCATCTCATATTCTATGCCCCTATTGGGGCGGCACAACTTACCTCTATCTGCGCCGCTTGCTCCCGGCTGCAGTACACAGATCCCGAACAGCTGTGTAGGAGGATGATGGGGCGGCGTATGTGCAGTCCATACCAGCGACAGGGAGAAGACATCCACACTAAAGTGAGTGGATGGAGGAATCTCCCGCTGGGCCAAGCTTCAGTATCTTGCTAGTTGGCCCCGCTGGTTCTCAAAATACCTGACCAGTGCCTGCATCCAATCAGATTGTTCAGGTATTTTGAGAGCCAGCGGGATCGACTAGTAAGATACTGAAGCTTGGCACAGTATGAGATTCCTCCATCCACACAGTTTAGCGTAGATAGAGGAATCTGTTGCACTTTTTCCATCTGACCATAGAAAATCTGCAGATAATCTATAGGTGTATTGCCAGAGCATTTTGAACTTTGCACAGCAGATCTGATTAAATAGTCTGGTTTCCTAATTATAGAACATTTTCAATAATAATTATAATCATGTAACTCTTGTGGAAAATAAATCACAATAAATAGTGATAGAATAAATAAAGTTACATACCTATAAGAGGGAGCCGCTTTACACAGATTTCAGTTACATATATTTTAATTTTACATACACTTTCGATTGAGTAGAAGGGTATAGGACATGTCATTGATATCAATTACAAAGGTGAACAGATTTATTATGAGACTGGATTGTAGAAAGTGCATCAAGGTCTATAAAAAGCCAAGGATTCCAAAAAAAGAACTATGTAGTCTTCACATTACATGATTTCTCTGACCTTGCCAGCCATGAATGCACAATTACTACCTCCTTCGCCAAATTGCCTAGACATACTAAAGCTGTAAACAGTACCAGCTCAGATATTCTCACTGTCCACATTGTCCAGGTTATATTAGGGATCCAAAAACAACCGACATACAAGAGAAACAAATACATTGTGCGGGTCTGATCAGAGATTATCTTTGTCTTTTTGAGATAGGAACAAAGTGTTTAGGAACAATGTAGGAGACTTCCCCAATCAAGCTAAAGGGAACCTGTTATAAACTTCTTTTAAGTTTAAAATGTTTAGATGCTTGCTCTTCCAAAATTGCATAAAAATAAAAAAGGAGGACCATGGTGCTTATAATCTAAGATGCCACTGAAAGTTTATGGGCCCTCCTAGCTTCACTATTGGTGCACTTACTTGAAGCTGCTCACTGACCCAACAGCGTTGACCAAATAACGAACATCCACTTTGTCAATCGTTTCTTCTTCAATCGTTTTTTTTATTTGCTCAAAGTCCAAGAGACAGGCTTAGGGATTACAGGATAACCCCAAAATTGTCCCTCTCACCACTGGTGTGACTTCAAGCCAATCTTCCGAGCAAACTTTTCTAAACGTGCTCCCCATTAACAATCACCTCTCTGTTTTCAATGCCCTATCCCTGGGAATTAAATGATTTTCATTCTTCCCTAGGCCTCTGCTTCAGCTATCTCCTCCACAGGCAACAGTCAGAGCAAAAATATCAGCTCAGTGTCAAATTGTAATATTGGGTTATGTCCTGGCTGAGCTCAGTACTGACAACAAACCTTCTGAACTTTAGGAGACCTAGCGTGTGTTGCAGTACGATAGCATGCGCTAAAAAGACAGATCATGTGCCCTTAGAGCTACACTATAGTGTGAATCAACCATTAAAGCATGACGCACAACCTGACATCTGCTTTAACAAGGAAAGAGTAGAAAAATAAGCAGTTACTAAGAGTTAGGTATGTATTATAATTATTATAACAGAGTGACTATAACAAGAGTGAATATTCTCATCATTATCACTGGTTCTTTTTAAGATCACTTGTGTGAGATGTCATATTTGCATAAACTAGATTAAACTATATTCCACTATCTTCAGTCACTCACCTGCAAATGCTTTAAAAGCAGATCCCCAAACAAAAAAAAATATACATTGCAGCTTACCAGTCCTTAAATGTGGTGGCTGCATTAGTTTGTTTGGGCTTTTTTCCCCTTTATTTTCCCCTGGTGATCCGGGCAGTTACACACTTCCTGTCTTAGAGGAACAATGGAGCCACCCATGCACAGCAGCATTGTCACCCTGTGGAGAGGGCAGTGTTGGATTGACTAGCACATTTCAAAGGTCGTGACTGACAAATTAAAAGTGAACTCCAGCTAACATTTTTTAAGCAGTTACAGTAACAGTTTTTTTCCCCTTCTTATGATAAAGGTTTCACATAAATGGATAATAACTGACCATTGTAAACACACCTGTCAGTGTTGCGTGGTTTGTCTCAAACCTCTTATCTGCTACTTTTGCTGGACAGTTTGGTCTGGTATAGGAAGTTGAAAAAAACAGAATTATTGGCTGAATCACCAGGTGAAAATAAAGGGAAAAAAGCCTAAAACAGAAAACTAATGCAGCCACATTTAAGGATTGGTAACTTGCAATAAAAACAGTTTTGCTTTTGAGTTTAGATACACTTTAATTCAAACATACATAAAAGCAGTTTTTCCAAAACCCAACAGTGTGTGTGTTTCTGGATATCCATGCAAGTACAGTACCAAATTCACATTGTTGACACACTAATTGCCTTTCCGGTTCATATGTGAGGTTCTTTGCAACAACAGCACTTTTGGTGGAGCCAATGGACGGGTTTGCTAATCACTGAGATAAGGTGTTTGCCCTTAATAAAAACAGCCCTGTTGTGGCTTTGAAAGTGAAACATGATTTATTAGCAGACTTTCCTCAGGATAATAAAACAAAGCTGTAAAAATTGTTACTGTCCTGAATACTGAGTTTATTCTGTTGCCTATACTCCCACACCTGACTGAAGACTGCTGCCTAGCAACATACATATTCCCATTACACAAGTCTAATGTCTCTACATCCCGGGGAATGTGTTCTACTTGTGAGAATCACGTCATTAGTCACTGTTAGCTCTTCATATTGAAGTGTTACTTTTACTTTTGCCTTTTTCTAATATTTGTAACTAATGTATGAGTTGTGTTATATGTGCATCATTCCTGAAGTGGATTGGAAGGTGGGTGGGAGCATGTATGTTACATATGCTCTCCTGGGTCTCACAGAGTTAAGGTTTCCATAGTATTCGAGGTGACGTATATATAAGGAAAGGCTGAGGTCTTGATAATACCACTTCTCAGTCTGTTATATGGGAGTAAGTGAGGGCTGTGAATTTGTTCCTGGTATGTTTATTTCTTTGTGGTATTTTGTATGGAGGAAATCATTATTCTATTAATAGTTTAGCTTGCAGCATTTCATCTTTAAATTCAAACAGTATACACAGCCAAATAAATAGTTGACAAGAGTTCACCAATGAGCAACTGAATATTATATAATGTAAAAGTACTCTGTTCAAAAATCTCCTTTTTGGTACATTTTGCCTGAGGAAAAGAAGCTGCCTAATTATTATGCAAACTTGATATTGGGTGTTGGCCTCCTAAGGCCGCACCCTCCCTCATTACACTAATACACATTACCTGATATGCTTAAATCCAATAAGCCTTCAAGCTTATACAGCCTGGAGTTAGGACAATAAGCATAAAAATGGTGATTTGGCCAAAATTCTCACCTGCCTAATAATTGTGTACACACTGTAAATCCACTAGCTTTTGGAAGCCCCCATGGTTTGTTTGAATATATATCTAAACAAACAGCATCATGAAGACCAAATAGCTTGTCCAAGAGAATGTTCTGGAAAAGCAGCAATTTGGTTTACTTGTAAAAAACAGAACTATCAACATCTTTTGCAGCACCATAAGACATCTCGATGGGTATCAGGCTTGTGTCAATGGTATCAGTTTGACATGCTTCTGAGATCATTTAGAATTTATTGACAGATGCATTCGATAGGAATGCACCGCTGAAACATATCGCCCGAAAATGGTACTTTGGGCAAAATGCCATAAGTACCATCTTTCGGCCGAAATTGCAGTGTATCTTTGATTTCTTTCCTCCTTGCTGTGTGCTGCTCTGTGTCCCCTCTAAAAAAGAGCAGCACCCAGCGGGGAGGAGAGAGCTGTCAGGAGGCCAAGCGGGGTGAGGTGGGGAGCACTGTGAGCTGCATGTCACAGGAGGTCGAGCTTTCCTCCTCAGCACTGCCCTGCTCGGCTTCCTGTGACAGATCAGGATGGAGAGAGGTGTGGGGGAGGAGACAGCTGTAAGCTGTGACAGGTGGCTGAGTTGGCAGTGTGCGGGAGGAGTCAGCTGTCAAAAGGAGACCAAACTTTCCTCCTGCACTGCCGGATCAGCCTCCTGTGACAGCGGGTCAGGCTTGAGAGCGGTTACAAGCAGTCAATGATCAGTTTCAGCCTGACAATTTTTTTTATTTTTGGTTTCGGTCAGAAAATTGCATTTTGGTGCAGCTCTAGTATTCGGCCTGCAGTTGCCCGGCTTCAAGCAGCTTTTTAATCCTCTAGACTTGTATGGGCATACAAAACCCATCTGGAGCAAACAAAACCCCTGAAGTGCCATGTCAGTGACACTGTCTTAGTGGCCAGTAAAGTCACTCTCACTGGATAGGGGATGGCAGTTTGTGGAAATTAGCCATCAAGTCAGGCCCCCATAACAAAATTAAACTAAGTCAGGGATGTGCGGAGAATGTTTTTTTTTCTTAATAATAAAAAGGTAATAAAAAGCATTTTACAACAATAACATGTTTGCTTTTAGGCAGAATATTTACTTTTAAAAGTTTAAACCTGAGTATGGTTTATATTGTATCTATTATAGAAAAAATATGGGGCAACAATGGCCCTGCCTAGAGAAGCCCAAACTTCTGTGTCAAGTTAAGGAGGGAGTAGTTAGTCAGAGGAATAACCAAGAGACCAATGGTAAATCTGAAGGAGAAGGAGAGGTCCGCAGCTAAGATGGGAAACCTGTCCATGGGAAACTATAACCTGGGTATTTCCCAATGTTAGGCTTTGTGGAAGAGAAATTAAAAGAAAAGGATTTTCTGATAAATATGGAATCTTGTTTGGCATTTATTACCAGGCATGCATTAAACACAGCATCCATCTAACAGGGTTCTAACAGTTCTCTTCTCAAGTTAGTGCAAAGAGGTTTGGTTGGAGTTTTACCTTGACGATATGCAAGCACTGCACTATGGAAAAAACTGTACAGTTTTGATAAGTGTATACTGTAAACCTTAAGCCTAGAAAATGTGTTTAATGAGTGGCTTTCTAGCTTTAAGAATGCATCCTTCTGCTATTAGTGTTGTAGTATATGAGTACACTTGAATACATGGTGGGCACCTGTTGCTTCGTCTTAAATACAATGCTGTTGGCACCTTTTTTCTAGTAATTGTTGGTTACCAACAATTTGCAAACTCTCCAACAGAATTCGGTTGGAAGACTCCCCAAACACCAAATCAAGCAAGCATGTAGCATTTGCCAAATGTTTGAAAAGATTATATGCAGACACCGATTTAGGCTTTCAGTCTCCCGGAAAATGCTTTTTTATTATTGAACTGTCCTACAATGCTCCTACAAGTCAGATGAGTAAGTGCAACATGTGCTGGGCAGCAAAATTGTAATATTCTAAACGACCCAGACAGCAAGCACAAACCCACCAACATTCACTATAGAAATGAGCCAATCTTTTCAAACTACATCACGGTCTTTAAAAAATACTTTGGAGCTTTGGAGAAAACGTTGGAAATGCTACTTGAACATACTGAAAATCCTTGCCAAACCCATGCTAACACTGTAAACATTTGACAAAGTTTCCATGATCAACACCCATGTAAACAATGGCTTGTCTGTCCTATAGTTGTAACATCTTACACAGAAATTGGGTTCTTCAAACATTGACCAATTAAGATGGCACATTAGGTTGTTTAAAACATAACATGTTTAATGCAACCTAACATACGTAATACTGTATATGTATATGAGTGCCTTTATGCTTTTTGCAAAAATAAATAAATAAGAGAAGGTCCTCTAAGGGAATGTAATACTTAATAAGAGGGTTGTTACTTCCAGGTATATGTTCCTCCTATATTAGTCATTTCTGCTATACTGAATATGTGCTTCCATAGTTTTAGCTTCTACATAGATCTGCAAATGTATGGAAATGAGACCTTTAACTTTACAAGCTGGACTTAAATGAGTTTTGAATGTTTGCATTTGCCTTGTCACGGTTATAGCTACAGCCATGAAAAAGTGACAGAATAATCTTAAGACCTGATGTTCTTTGATACTGTGCTTTAAACAAATGTCAGCATTCCCACAATAGCATACATGCCACTCGTGTATAAATATAATTCTTATTTGTGTTATCATTCTTAATTATTCTTGAGTTTGTGCACTCAGGAATAATAGTTCTTATTCTTGAGTGCACAAACTCATAGCAACCAATCAGAATTCACTTGGCTGAAGTTAGCCCTATACGATATGCATTCTTATGGCTGCTATAGGATATTGTACCTTAAATTAGCACTTAAGAACAATAAACTATTTCTTGAAGAAGGCTTTGCATGTCACACAAGTGTTACCAATCATAATAACAGAACATACAGAAATCTAAACAGTTACTTTTGTAGAGTATTCTATAAAAGCAGAAGAGAGGAACAGTTGGAATACCTGTCCATAGCCATCAGTCAGGTTCGGTTAATATTCTGAATCTTGTTCTAGTAATAAGATCATTAAAATCTGATTTGTTGCTTCGAGTAACCACCCTCTTTCCTGCAAAGAAATTTCTAACTGCATAGGCTAGTCCGTAAAAATTCTACAGGCTAAAAAATAGCAATTTCCCATGCTTCACTAAAAAGAAAATATTACTATTAAGCTCACAACAATACAAAATATACCCCTACTGTGTATTGCAAATAATAGACATTAAAAATATGCGTTTTTTTCGTTAAATATTTTGCCCAGCTGCAAGAACTTTAAAAACTGAGGCTAAGTTTCTCCCATCTGTCATAGTAAATGTATAACGCACAAAGGGATAATTCATCGAAGAGATTTACATACTGAACGTGCTGGCGAAGCATATGCTTACAGTAGCTTACAAAGCATGTCCTTAGCCAGGACACCTGCTATATTTTATGTAGCAGAAGCTTAACACGATCCAAAATGTGTTCCCACCTCCAGAAGTTAGAAATATGGAATCTCTTACTTGACTTCTTCATGTTTCCACGCACGCCTTTCTTGTTAATGTAGTATGTGCTGGCCTTCGGGAAGAACAGTGCTAATAGAGGGAAAGAGAGCTTTGAGAGAGGGAATCACTGTGACACTGGAAATAGTAGCAGGCTACAGCCTCACATTCACCTCCTTGGTTACAGCTGTATGACTCTAACCCAGACAGACCTGAGCACCTCTCTGGTCAACAAATTGGTGACGGTGTACTCTACAAACTATGAATACGTTACAAGCATCTGAACAGTGGAAAGTGAATGTTTACAGTATATATCAATACATTGCCAGCCACCCAAAAAGCCTCAGCTCGGCAATCTGGAATGTAATGTTTGAGTTGTAAACATTAAAGGAGATCCATACAAGAGATACAAATTAAAGTGTATCTAAACCCAAAAGCAAAAATGTAATATATTGCAGTTTATCAATCCTTAGATATGGTGGCTGCATTGATTTTCTTTCCTTTAAGCTTTTTTCCCTTTATTTTTACCTGGTGACCCGGACAGTAGGTCAGTCATATTTCACCTTCCTTTAACAGACCAAGCTGTATAGGGAAAGTAACAGACAGAGGGTGAAAAGAAACCATCTAACACTGGTAGCGGTGCTTACAATGGTCAGCTATTATTTATGTAAATCTTTTATCCCAAAAAGGTAAAAAAAGAAAACAGCTGCTTAAAAGTATTATCTGAAGTTCGGATTTTTTTTGTTTTTGTTTCTTGTGTTTACATTTGCTATTGCCTCTAACACGACGCTCCCCACAGATTGACAATGTTGCTGTCCAAGGGTGACTTCATTGCTTCTCCATACAGTGAAGCCGCCCGAGACAGGAAGTGTGTTGCTGGCTGGATCACCATGTGAAAATAAAGAATAAAAGCATACAAAAAGGAAACGAATGTAGCCTCTACATTGGAGGAATATTCAGATTGCAATGTATTCTATTTTTGTTTTGGGATTTAGATATACTTTAATGTACCTCTGCATTTATTAATATAGTGTTAATAGTACATATTTTTTTAAATGCAAGCCATGCAACTAACTAAATGTGAACTAGTATCAGCTTCATGCAATGCATTATACAACAGAGCTCAGATTGGGAAAATGAGAAGCAGCACAAGGAACCACTCATTTGTACTAACAATAGACATTCTGATTGGGGGAGAGAGTAAAGTGACAGGGAGATGATCTTGTCAGTCTGATGTTTCAGGCTGGGCAAGGGACAAGCCCCCCCCCCCCCCCCCCCCCGACAAAAAAAAAAGGGGGGGTTTTTTTTT
>NW_017306290.1:1931079-1936249 GCF_000935625.1 Nanorana parkeri | reverse complement strand
TGGTTTTGTTTTCTTGCCTTGCGTTCCCTCTTTTGGGAGGGGCGTCTCTAATTAGAGTTACTATATACTATGGGGGTAATTTATCAAAACTAGAGCAAACTAAATCTGGAGCAGCTCTGCATGGGAACCAAGCAGCTTCTCTCTTTAGTCTGTCCAGTCAAGATTTTAAATTGAAAGACAGAAGCTGATTGGTTGTCATGCACAGCTGCTCCAGATATTGTTTGCTCCAGTTTTGATAAATTCCCTTCTATATCTATAGGTATATAGAGTCCAAGCAACACACCAATGATCTATGTCTGTGTCTCTCTACATGCCGCATCCATACATGAATCACAGTGTGTAGATCTGGATATGTCTAGATTCCAGTAGATGATACACATTATGTTGGGTGCTTTGATGTAAAGCAGCTTAATTGCATCTTACACCCCCATGTCCCCTATCATCTACCCTTAGGGTCTCACCTTCAGACTAGGGCTGCGGAAATTAACGATTAATCGTAAATTTTTTTGATCAATCAAAATTATTTTGATCGGTACTCACCTCTCCGCCGGCTTCCGGGTCCTGTCGGAGATCCGGTGACGTCACGGACATCGACGTCACCGGACTCCTCCCCTTCCCTAAGTGGCTCTGTCGGCTAAGGGAAGGGGGGAGGAGTCCGGTGATGTCGTTGTCCGTGATGGCTAACGAAGGGAAGGAGGGAGGAGTCTGGTGACGTCGATGTCAGTGACGTCACCAGACTCCTCCCCCTTCCCTTCGTTACCTGATCGTTATCATGAGTGCATCAGATGTGTAGACAATGTCTACAAGGCAGCTAAAATAAAAATAAATAATAATGTATCATGTAAAATCTGCGCTTATGGAACAATGGGAGGGAGATATGAGTAACCAATATTAAAGCTGATGCACTAAAGACACTGAGGCCAAAAGATTATATAAATATATATACAGTATATCTGGTGAGACCCTACGGAGCTCTGGTGCTGGTGAGACCCTACAGAGCCCGGGTTTACCGGGGGCAGTAGAGCCAGGGCAGTGTGGGAATCTCACCAGGGCTCTGAGGAGTCTAACCAGTCTATACCACTGACTAATGCAGAGTTGCAATGCAAGCAGATCAGCTAAAAGCAGTTGGATCTGTATGTGCGTTATAATTAATCAAAATTAGTCGATTAATCGATTTTAAAAAAATTTGATTAATCGAACAGGAAAATTTTAATCATTACCAGCCCTACTTCAGACCCTTGGTTTGTTTGGCACAGATGCAGGCAAATATACACAGATCCCGCAATTCCTGAAGAAGCTGATCATTTAGTCTGTGAAATACCCCTAGCATTATAAATCGGCATATACAGTATACCTTGTGTGGAACTGTTATGGAAAACCATTCTGATGCACATTTAATATTTTTTTAGAATATCTTTGATACATTTGTAAGATTAAAATAAGATTTTACACAAATCAATATCTGTCTCTGTTGCAAGTCTATGTAGCACCTGTAAAGACTCAGCAAAAATTGTTCTTAAAATTCAACTAGAGCCACAACTTTTTTTTTAGTTTAGGATAGAGTAGAGAGAGAAGAGAGCACCTGTGAGGTTTTCATTGCTGTCTGTGTCCCTGTTAGGGAGATTCCCCTCTCTCTATTTGTCCTGGTGACTGCTATTAAAGTGAAAGAAAATCCCAAATTTTGGGTGATCATCAGAACAAGAATAGATGGGAAATCTTCCAGTGGGGAAGTTCTAGTGACCCTGCTGACCACCAGGGATTTCCCTCTTTAGATAGAGTGTTGTATTTGGGAGAGTTCCCCTTACTTCCTGTCCAATAGCTACAATAAAAGGGAAAGGGAATCTCCCCAATATGACACATATGGCAAAAAAAGCTGACGGAGGTTATAACCCTCCCTTGCTCTATCCAAAACTTAAAAAATAAATGCATCTTCCATCTTAAAAGGGATGAGGTCCATAGATTTATTTAGCTGGCATATACGCCTATACTTATTCATTTCAAATATGTTTTCAGATATCTTCATCCATGTTTGTCAAAACGTCCCAGTTTGATTGCATTGAAGAAACAGTATTCCAAATACCTCTGTATTTTGTACCACCCGAGCTCTTGATCCCATTATGTGTAATCTGGATATTATGACTCCTCCTCTCTGGATAAACATACTTCATTGGCGATTACAAGATCGCTTTTAGTTGCTCACAGGATGTTGAGTATCACATGGGCCTCTCCAATCCCACCCTCTACCTCTACTGGTTCATTGTGATGGATCACGGCACTGATAAATGTGTATGCATTGATATTGCACTCATTGCATTGCATGAATCCTTTGGGCCATGCTCCTGTTTCCAATGCCTTTCCGTCTTGTTTGACACGTCATATTTTTGTACCGCTTCTCAAATACTCTCCCAAAATAAATCTGATCTGTTAACATCTGAATTCGAGCTGGAAATTTGCAAAGAACAAAGGTTTTTTATGCCTCATAGTAGTTGATCAGCTACTGGATTTCAGCAAATCAGGTCAATCTGGGACTGGCTGTTAAAGTAGAAGTGAAAAAAAGTATAATTTTCAAATTGAAATAGAAAGGTGGTTTTTAACAACATTGCAAAATATTTTGTGTAGCAATTGAACATGTTATATTTATTTTATGAAAGTGTTCCTTTAAAATTATTTTATAGTCATTTTGCATATATTTTCTTTTTTTTCCACCCAGGTAAATGTGAAATATTGCATAGGAATTTTGATTTTTCAATTTCAGCCAGCAGGTAGAACTCTGAACCCATTTTCAAATCTTTGCCAAACTAGTGTGATTTTCTTTAGAGAAACAGCCTGTTCACAGAGCTCAATAGCTCAAGTACAAATATACACAAACAGGCCAAAAAGTCAGAGAAGAGACTCACCCCCCCTACCTGCTATGTATAAACAGCTGTATGTAAAAAGTGTTAAAGTACGAAATATGCATTTTGCAAAATATACATTAACCAGCATAAGTATTTCTTTACGTTTGCCCAAAACATTTACAATCATCATATTTCCAAACAGCTGTCTCCAACTCTCTCATTTTGGCTTCCAGTATAAGAACAGAAGGGACAGCACAGTCTCCAGCAGTTGCCCATCTTCTAGCTTGGAGAAGGATGGAGAAGAGAACAGGGTAATGACTTGCTGTGTCTGTCTGTTTGTGGAGACACACATGGCGTACTGACACACAAGGATGGCTCCATAGGACCCTGCAAAGGAAAGGAGCCACCCTACAACATGATATCAGGTCCAATGCTCAGGGGACCAGCTGATTCTGCAGGAAACAAACTTTTAAACATCAAGAAGCAGCATCCATTGTAAGTGATTTCATCAGCATTTGAAATAGCTTTAAAAACGTTTGACTTTAATTTAGAGAGAGAGAGTTCAAACCAATTACATCATTTGTTATGGTGCAGTTACTCAGTTATCAAAGAACAACTGTCAAATATGATTAATAACATTTAAAATATTTGTGTTAAATGTATTCCAGAATTCACCTTTTCGTGAAAGCTAGACACAGAACACAATATAGGTAAAGAACAAATACACATTCAGAAAGAAAGCGAAGGGTTGAATAAAGCAACTTTGTTTTTCAAACTGAAATGATTGAATTACATAAAATATTCAGTTCAATAATATACATTTATATATGATAGTTTCTCCAAAGGATTGCAAAGTATGAATAGTAATAGATTTGTTTTGCAAGGATTAGCACAATCTCTGCTGAAAACGTTTGTTTATACTTTTTTTTAATTGAGGGAGATGTATTATGATTCCAGTATCTAGGAACTTGCACTTGGCTGTTTAGATTGGACAGGTTTCCAACTTCCATTTTTTAAAACAGTACGGGGATTGGTAGATTCCGGATAAATGTAGTTTCTGGTTGCTTGAGAGTTACTATAAAAAATATGTCTAACTAATGCCATACCCCATACTATACCATACTATAACATAAACTACAGATTGACTTCATATTAATATCGAAATGCAGTAATCAAAAGCAAATAAGGACAAACAGATTAGGGTCTTGGCATTCAGAAAATATATAATGTTGGGGGGTTTTACGTCATTTTCAGGCCTAAAATGTGGAATATAACATGGGTGCAAAAATTGAAAAAAGGGCCTCAGTCATGAAGGGGTTAAAACAAATTAAGACAAAAAGGGAGTCGATCGTTTCCAGGACAATACATGCTGCAGATCAGCAGAACAGTGAGTACACAGGGGATTTTTGTTTCTGGTTAGATGAAAGTTCTGGTTAGTTAAATACCGGATAACAGAGCTTACTGTACATATATTACCAACACCTATATTTAGTAGCATTGTTTCAGGGGTGGAGTAACATTGAGCCTTGTGATAACATTGTTATGTGGAAGCAGTGGCGTCACTAGGGGACTGCGGGGGGTGCAGTATGTAGAAATCTCACCAGCACACCAAATCCTTTTAGAATAGAAAAAGGTTCATTTATTTGCAAATTCCTTGTCAGAAAATCCAAAATGACTGACAGTCATTTTGGTGTCACCCCCTCTAAAAAGTCAGGCACTCTGTCATGGGCTGAGAGTTGGAGGGGACCCGGCGGCATACCTTATCTCTTTCTGCCAGCGTCCATCACCAAGATGGCCACCGGCAGGTATCACCAAGATGGCTGCGCATGTGCGTGACATCGCGAACGTGTGTGACGTCATGGTGGGGTGTCACCCTGTACCTGCTCTGGGCAACACCCATTTTTAAATAATTGCTTTAGTGTACCCGTAGACATGGTATAGTCATCGTACAGTAGTTAATGATCATATCATGTGATGATTATAAATTGAACATATAGTAGAGCTAACAGGACTTGAGGATTCCGTTCCTATGGCAAGTCTGCACTCTCAATGTTGGGATTGGTGTGGTGAAAAGGGGGACATTAGGTACATCAGTGGGGTCATCAGGTCGGCACCTTGCTTCTTTGGCGTTTCATTGATAAATCTCCAGAGGGCTCAATGTTAGTATCTGGCTTTCCAGGTAGACTCATATAGTTACATAGTACTTGAGGTTGAATAAAGACATTAGTCCATCAAGTCCAACCTATTAGGATCTCATTCTAGGAGTACCTGTACCCCTGTATATTACGGTCCCTTAAGAAATCGTCCAAAAGTTTCTTGAACAATTCCACATT
>NW_017306290.1:1926948-1931012 GCF_000935625.1 Nanorana parkeri | reverse complement strand
TTTTACTACTAGGTAATCCTTTATTATGCCCTCTAGCATTTTACAAATGGCACCTTGCCCCCTTTTTGAATATTGTGACTACTGTAGCCCTCCGCCAATCACTGGGGATCCTACCAGTCATTAAGGAGTCCTTAAAAATGAGGATTAATGGGCTAGTTATAACCTGGCTTAATTCCTTAAGTACCTTGGGGTGCAGGTTATCCGGACCCACTGCTTTGTTTGCATTGAGCATTTTAAGTCTTTGTTGTATCCCGGTTTCCGTCAACCACTGGGGTATATTTTGAGTTAAACTGGGAGTTTTATCATGTGTGTCAAACCCGTTTCCCTCCCGAGTGTATACTGAGGAGAAAAAAGCGTTCAGCGCCTCGGCCCTCTCCTTGTCGTTTGTGACTAGCTTCCCGCTTCCATCCTTTATTGGGCCTATCTGCTCCTTTCTCACCTTTTTACTGTTAATATATTAGTAGAATTTTTTGGGGTTCTTTTTACTATCTGCGGCGATATGCTTTTCGCACTCAGTTTTAGCTGCCCGGATTTCTAGTTTGCATTTTTTGTTACATTCTTTGTAGTTAAGGAACGCCAATGCCGTCCCCTCCGTCTTATATTTTATAAATGCCGCTCTCTTGTCCTCGACTCCCCTTCAAAAGTTTTGGGTGCTGCAACCTTTGTTTTTGTTCCTTTGGATATTAAAGAACTAGGAACTGGACCCTGTTCCATACACAAAAAAATGAATTTCTCTTATTTGCTCCAGTCTAGTCTCTTAAATATACCTTCCTGCCAGAAATCTTGTCAAATCATAACTTTATGTGCTCTCTGCCTGTGCCGTTATCAGTTATGTTGTTCTCAACTATCTTTGTGGACTACAGGTCACCTTTCCCTATGTTATAGAGAATAGGAGGGGGAGATTTTGTAGTTCTGTCATAAGGTGACAACACTGCTCTTCCTGGGGAGCCTGGGAGGTGGATGGGTGGGAATCTGCTTGCTATTTCCGCATTGGTGTGCTGTGGTGACATTCATTCTTAAGGACACCCCAGTGCACCTTGCTAATGGACATGTCCTGCAATGTGATTTGGTGTGGTAGGAAAACTTTTCACATGGAACACACATTAATGAGCGAAATAATGTGCATCAACACGGACACCTTACTGCGCTGCAACAATGTCAACCTAGTCTAAAAGTTGGCTGAGCTGCCCGCCTTGATTAGCTGATCGACAGATGGAGGGTCAGGCAAGGGGCAGCGAGGTGGTGGCACAGGGGGAAAAGCATGCACACAGAGCCTGCAGGGTGACTGACTATTACATTCACATTGATGGGACAGTGGGGGGTAAATGGGACTCTCGGCAGTCACGCCATGTTATGGGGGATACTTCTTTTGGCACAACCTATCTCTCTGTCTAGGCTAAACTTGATATTTAATACTGTGTCAATGCTGTCAGAGACAGAAAGCCCCACATAACCCCCTCTTCTCTTCATTAATGCATCATTTAATGCATTTAATAAATGCATTAAATACCTGAATTTAACCTGGTGTCAGAATCTTCCAGCCCCTGTACAGCAGGGCTAGCGTGTTAGAGGAAGTAGCAGCACAAGGAGCCGATCAGTTAATGTGCTGACCAGAAGCATGCTGATTGGAGGATAAAGAAGTGTGACAGAGATAAGCTCATCACTGTGCTGCTTCTCTTTGTGCTGCCAGTCATAGGCTGGGGCGGGTCCAGGACGACCTTGGCACAGAGCAAGTAGGTTGAGTGATGCTGGCCATCAGACCGAGGACCTCTAGTGGCAGAAAAAAAAGTACTGCGTTTGGAAATCTCTAATGAAGCAGAGTATTGCAGTACAAGCTGGTCTTCTTTTATCTTTTAAAGGGCCGTTCATGTTTATCCTGTGTTTTTGGCTGGAGCTCTGCTTTAATTTCACTTGCTGCAGCACACAATGTTTATTTTTGTGGACTTAATGTTGATGTAACCTCTAACAGTCACTGAATCTTATAGAGCGTCTGTTTGATCTGCTTAAGAAAAAGGTAAGGTGTGCATGTCCACAGTATATTTTATCATACAGTTAGCTGTTGCAAAGTGCAGCTACCCTATTGTTTGGTGTTTATTTATCTGCACAGGTTTGAAGCGCTGTTGCGGTAAGGTTAGGCCCCACAGAAATCACAGTGTTCACACTTCAATGAACAGAGCCAGATTAATAAATGCTCTTGTGGAGTGGAAGTATTCCCAGCCCTGCGTATTGCTGGCTGTATGCACAAAGCAGCTCTTTTTTCTGCCTCAGTGGAAAAAGTCTGGCTAGGATTGCACAAGAGTTATTTTTGCTTGCTCTCAGTGAAGTAACACGAGGGTTGAACTAGGTGAAGATCTGTTTTCATCCTAGCTAAGTATGTAACATTGTAATGTGAGAAGATGATAGGATTAATGGTACTTTCATATTCCAAGAGAACAGTACCAACTAATACTAAACATTGGAGGAGGACATTCACATAAACAGCTAAAAAGCTTAGCATCCATGGTTGGGACATGACGTGAAGGATTTCAGCACCATTCAAAACAGGGCGAAATGTACAAGGACTATTGTCCTTATAGACTGCAATGGATCTGGACTGGATCCAGGAGGGAAAATATCTGGAATATTTCATCCTCATTGTCATGTCTCCTTATAGCTCCCATGATTTGGGCAATGGGGCAAAGCACAAGGTGACTAGGTCTTAAGGGAAATATACAATGCGGTCATGGTGTAAGTGACACCATGCTGTGACACTTCACCTTTATAGCTGAACTCTAGACAAATCTAAAAGACAAACATTCATTAACTCTGTAATCACTAATACATCAATAAATGTATTTTTTAAATGCAAGCATGGTAAGTATCTGAATTTGACCTGGTATCAGTATCTTTCAGTCCCTGTACAGCAGGGTTAGAGTGTGAGATGAAGAAGCAGCACAAGGAGACAATCAGCTCATATGCTGACAAGTATGAAGAAGTGCTGCTTCTCTTTTCACTATCCAATCACTGGCTCGGATGGGTCCAGGATGCCTTGAAGTAAGTTATGCTGGCCATTAAATTGAGGACATCTAGGAGACAGAAAAAGTACTACAAAGGAAATTGTATTGAAGGTGAATATTGCAGCTAAAGTTGTTTTTTTATTTGGGTTCTTCATTTTTTATTTTATTATTAGCTGGAGTTCTGCTTTTACGGGACTCGGTCATAAAAGAAAAATGGAGGGTGCTATTGCGGAACTATTTTTTTTAATGTCATGTTGTAAGTAGTTGATCTGGAACGAGTAAAATAACAAATTCTGACTCTTTTCTGATACCCATGTGCATCATGCTTACTTTGCGTTCATGGCCCTAAAGCAGCCTTTAACCTCCCTGGCGGTATTCCAGAGTGTAGCTCGGGGTTACTTTTCCATACCATAAGCGGTAACCCCGAGCTACACTCGGGAAAGCCGCATAGCATTTACTTACCTTCTCCCTCGATCCGCGCTGTGTTCTGCGGCCAATGCCGGCTTCCGTCTTCCGTCGCTTCCGAGCGTACACGTCGCAGGGGGGCGGAACCGGCGGGATATAAAAAAAAAGAAAAAAACGACAAAGACGGAAAAAAAAATAGACCGAAAAATGACATGAAAAAAATTAAAAATCATACAGCCAGGGAGGTTAATCGCTTTCTGGCTTTGTCAGGGGTGCCTTCACATTTTCACACCATGTCATGCATTTCCACTGTGCAGGTGAGCTGGCCAACAGCACCATGAAAACAAATGACCCTAATCCAGGGCAGTCTGCATCCATGACCTTCCCCAGCATTTAGAAAAGAGGTCCACCCCTGCCCAGACTTGCTCCACCTCCCGTCCTCTGCTGCAGCCGTATTGTGGTAATTATTATAAGGTAGGAGTGCGACGTGAACCCCTCATGTGAAGGGGGGATTCTGATGTGAAAAGGGAGGGCACTTATGTGAAGAAATTAAATTCATGTCGTGTTTTTTGCATAGGGTCCCCCTTAAAATCCATACTAAACCCCTTTCTATGATAGGATACGGTTCCCCCCAAATCTGTACCAAATTTTTTTTTAAATTTA
>NW_017306290.1:1895718-1926863 GCF_000935625.1 Nanorana parkeri | reverse complement strand
GGGGGGGGAGGTGACACTCAGTTACCACTCCGGGTGTCACCCAGCCTCGGGATGCCCCTGATTGGGTGCGCTATATCTCGCATACTTTTGGAGGGTGCTGTGACTGAAAAAAGATTGGGAAACACTGCCCTAAGTACTGAAGTTAAACAAAGCCAGGGCATTACCATTTTTAGAAGGCCAGCAACGTATAATGCATTGTAAATTTTGAGTCTATAAAGTGTTAAGCCCTTAGGGCACATCTTAAGCCCTTTCCTTGTAGATGAGGTAAGCTAAAAATTCTCAGTTGTCCCACGCAACTGGATTTGTACATTTTGCCTACAGCCGGCTCATAGCCACACATGTAATGATTCAGGAAATGTGCTATCAATTTGCATGAGGTCTCCAGACATTTTTTGCTAACTGGGTCATTTCACAAGATATTTTGTGATTTTTTTCTGCTTGTGATGTATGCTATGATTTAAAATACTCATATTATGTGTGAAATCTGTATTTGGGATCTTATTCTAAACCGCAGACAGTCATACAGGCACCACAATTGTTAAGGTCTTGCCTGGACATTAACCCTCAGCCATTCATGCAAGGAGAAATGACAGCCAATAACAACTGCTCGTCCTCTTTTTATTGACCACATACTGGCCATGCTATGAACATCCCCATTTTGGGCAGCAGAGCCAAACATTTTTATAGCCAAATTGATTTTAACCCATTGCTACTGTCACTTTTTATCCTTTGCCACAAGGCTGCTGCTGGCCATAAAAAGAGGGGGAAAACAAAGAGCAGCATGGTGAGCTTTTAGAAAGCCTATTTGGACCTTGATGTAGCCTCAACGCAGCCTGCAGGGAGAATATATAAAATACTATTGTTCTCCACTTGGTCTTCTGCTCGGTGACTCTTTTCCCTGGCTGTTGCTGAATCAAGATGGAGAGATGGTTAATAAACACCCTTGTTCCCAATCCATTTGGCTGCATCTTCTGCCCGGCATCATAGTCCACTATCAGATGTTTTCCTGGCAATGGAGCGCACTGGGCAAAGCATTTAAAGTAAAAGTGACAAACCACAGCCAGAAACTGCAATACATTTGAACACAGTGCACAGTGGTCGCTTCCCCAAGCATTTGTATGTTGTGCACCTGGGGCTGGTTTATGCATCACTCAGCGGGTGAAAAGAATATAAATGAGCACCACATTTTGACTCCTTTGTGTACAGGGTCTTCCTTTCTTAGTCTCAATCTACCTAAAGGTTGGTCTGCTATTAATGGCTTGTTAATTTGTACATAACAATTACTAGTTGACATTATTAAAATGAAAATACTGCAGTCTGGGACCCTGTGCAGCACAGCTGTTTGTACCATGAGACAAGGTGAGAATATTGTCTTGTGTGGGGCTCAGCATGGTTCTCACTTTGCCTCATAGACTACTCCTACTGCCTGGACACGTGAATGTAGTGCAGAGGTGTAAAATCTAAATTAATATACTGCATACAATTCCCATTGTTTTATTAGGCTTTTCTTGCATACATCCCCATTGTCCTTCATTTGAAACCAAATTACTCTGTCCCTCTGTCATCCTCAGGTGTCACACTTTTTGGTCAGATGTACAAAGATCTATAAAAAAAAAAAATTGCACTATTTAACTAAAACTGTTATTCTACACTTAAACCTTTATCTTATTTTTTATACGGTATATATGGTCAAAACCAAAAAATACATGTATTCCTATATTGAATGTCCATAAGTTTTATCCTGCTCCTAATAACCATATTGATGTAGAAGTTTGTAAACGTACTTATTGAAGATGCCCATAGGATTTACTTCCTCAATGCACCGATACAATTTCACTTAGCCCTGTCAATATACGCTTCCTTGTATCATTACTCTAAGCCTGCTGTCTGAATTACTGTCATGTACCCTGGTTGAGACCGAGCTGATAAGGGGGCTTACCCCTCTCCAACACCCCTGGAAGTGATGAAAGGAAACGTGGGATTGCAGAGTGGCACAAGGACTGGTGTTGCAGGCTTAATCTGTGCAGAGGTCAGGTGCATGGACTAGATGACTGGTAACAGCTGAGCAATGGGAACCAAGCCAGGGTAGGTAACAGCCAGCCAGGAAGGTACAGGGCAGGCAGCAGAATGCAGGTCCGGGTCACAATGGGCAGTTAGAGATCCAGAGAGAGGTCAGAAGACAAGCAGGATCATAAACCGTTAATCAGGGAACTAGCTGAAGACCACTCAGCAATTTGCGCACATCACATGCCCGTTTATATAGGCCTGCACGATAATGCACAGCCTTACGCTAATTCTTGTGCGTGTATTCAAGCTAATTTGGGCGCTCATTTATGCTTATGTACGTTTGCCTGCACTTCTGTGCACAGAACCATGGGCACTAGTATGTGCACATGCTCAAACCTGCACTTGTCTTCTAGAACGTTCTGGACTTTACTTACAACTACAACTCAACCTCTGAACTGTCCACAATGTAACATCTGAATTGCTTTCTGGAAGCAATGCATGATGACATATGTAGTCTTGAGAAATCGACGTTGCATCACCTCAAGCAGCAGACAATTAGACGGAAAGCACACTGGAAATCCAGGAAGTTGATGAAAGTGATGGGCAGACAGAATCCAGCACTCACTACATAAAAGGGATTTTACAAATAAGCTTTGATTGCAATATGAAAAACAACTCTAGTATGTATTCCTATTACAATGCTGATGTTTTATGAGGATAGGATACTGTATGCTGGGACTTTACAATTCTTTAATGATCTCATTAGCTATTTTAAAAAAGCCAGTAAAAAGAAAAAGTAATGGGAGAAAAGAAGACAATTCTGTCAGGAATAGCCCGAGTGTCCTGAGGTTATCACAAACTGGGCAGGGTTTCTTTTAGGGGGTTTGGAGCAACATTTCAGTACTGCCTTGGGTGGCACAAATGGCTATAAATATATGAAGCCTACGTGCAAAGTTGTACCTGGTAGATGTACCATGTATAGGAAATTATTTAGAGCATCTGGAGGAAGGGAACAAAGGCTCCTGCTTATAGCAACTTGTTGGTTGGTTTTATTCTCAAACTTTAACTAGGAATATAAATATTTGTCACATTTTCATGAAATAGTCCAACCAATTAGTTGTGTAATGTTATACATAGATGGATAGACAGTATATGAAGAGGAATAGGTTATTTAAATGTGGATCTCACCTTATGCAGAGTTGGCAGAAACATCTCAGAATAAGCTCCAGAGATGGAAGTGGCACCCAGGTGGAAAATAACAGAGAAAGGGGCACAGCTGTTGAAATGCTTTCTGGCTTTGGTCCTGTGCTGAAAGAGAATCATTACAAAACGCCATTGATGACAGGGACATCCAGTTCCATGTTTTAATTGCAGGAGAGCCGCTATATATAAATATATATATAGATATGGATCAAAACATGAGTGACAATGCCTTTACTGCAAAACATTTTCATAGAAAGAAATAAGTTGGCTGCAGAAAGTAGGTCAGTAAATATGGCCATCTTTCTGCTTTTGTAAAAGATGGCTGAACAAGCCTTTTATGTTTTGAATCGCATATAGGCTGTTTAAACAAAGGAAACAAAACCAGATCATGTTATATGCCTAAGAAATAATGGCGAATATATAGTGCATTCACTGTCCATACATATGAATTATATACTTCTCCAACAAAGTCTCGTGACGTTTCACTAAACAACCAAGTAAAGCAAGGGCCATCTAAAAGTGGCCATACATCTTACAACCATTATACAATTTATGTTGTCCCGACATCACACCCTCGTTTAAATAGCCCATCATGCACAGACCAATGCAGATTTGGATTATCGTTCGTCAGCAATACTAACTGACTGAATTTAGTTGATCGACGGAACACATTTTCGTTTGTGCAGGTGCAGTGTTCATCCTGCCATTTCTGTTGTACGAAAACTCCACTAATATATCGGTTTTCATTCGTTTCGAACAAAAGTTTTAAAGCCTGCCTGATGGACGAAATTCAGCTAGTTGTACAGTAATTGTGGTTGTGCATTTCCCAACGACTTGCCGATTATCGGACAAAACTGAGAACGCGGTGAAAATCTAACGATAACTGTTAGGTGTATGGGCAACTTTAGACTAGATGATTCAACGTACTCCAGGTAAACCATTATTTCAAGCTGTGCTTTTCTATTTTTGGCATGGGAGCTTAGGATCTAGAACATTTGCACAAGCCCATAAAATGGATGGTCACTGATTGGCCTCCGCTGATACCTGCCAAGGACATCCCAGGCACCCAGAAAGGGGCAGCGGAGACTGGGATACAAGATGGGAGGTACCACCTTCTGCAGGCTGTGGCAGTGGTCAAACATGGCAGTAGCAGCTCTGCATGCTGATATAAAATCATCTTACATTCATTAAAGAAGAACTATGAGGTGAGTGATTTTTACTCATCCTCATAGTTTGAGCCAACGTATGGCAATTAAACTGTCACAGGTTGGCTCAATAGATTGGGAAGTGAGCGAACACATACCGTTGCTCGCTCACTTCTTGATCATGTCCCTGCAGAGAGCCGTGACTGTCACTCACGGGATCCCCCCCTCCTCCAGCGCTGACTGGCGGAACGGACGGGGGAGGGGAGGGCACAGCTGGCTCTGCCT
This sequence comes from Nanorana parkeri, assembly GCF_000935625.1. Classification (NCBI taxonomy): domain Eukaryota; kingdom Metazoa; phylum Chordata; class Amphibia; order Anura; family Dicroglossidae; genus Nanorana; species Nanorana parkeri. The sequence goes on along the minus strand of NW_017306290.1, from coordinate 1,922,223 downwards.
CTATATAGGCAGAGCCAGCTGTCAATCACGCAGCCGGGTGGATCTTGACACTAATGTCGGAATCCGTCCTGGCTGCAGCGGTCTTAGTATACCGCTAGCTGTAGCTCGCGGTATACTGAGCTTTGAGTCACGGGAGAATGCTAGTTTGTGTCCTCCCGTGACCCACGAGGAGAACTATGGGGAAAAACACTTACCCCATAGTTCTCCTTTAAACATACTTTTCATTTACTTACAAATAGAGGTTATCCACTTTGGCACACATGATGTCATTGCATTCTGGAAAGATTACATCAGCAGAGCCTTGCTGGGAAATCTCATATGTAATCTCATAAGATCTCAGGGAAAGGCATTTTGCTCCCCCGAGATGATGTGCACGGTCACATGTGCCAGAGTTCCAGGAAGTAAAAGGAGATCTATTAGTTTCCCCTTAGTAAACATGGCCAATGTCAGAAGACGGGGGACTAAAAGAGAACTAAGGTATGCAAAGAATATAAAGCCTCCAATAATCTAGAAGTATCTGTTTGTAGATTGTCATTACTAAACATTTACAAAGGTGCCTTTGTTAGCTCAAAGATATGGGTAAAGTTCCTCTTTAAACCCCCAAAGCATTATACGGTATATTTTCTGAAAGCAGAGGACCTGTAGAATGGTAGTTGCAATGTTTTACTTTGTATGACATTTTCAGTATATAGCACAATAAAATCCCCAATTTCTGTACAAAATAAAAAAGACCATAAATAGGTGCCAACTATATCACACCTCAAAATTGTGTGCAGCCATGAAAAATGATGGCACCCAAAGTTTTTGATGGGTTATAAAGACTTTTAAAGTATCACCTAACAGTTTGGAGTTAACTGTAAATGAAGAACCTAGAAATATTTCTCTCACTGCAGCATGTGGGGTGATACCAAATATGTTGCACAATCATTGTTTACATGCACTTCCTTGCATTCATAGGTGTGCGTAGGGTGATGCGAGTGCTTTTAATTTTATTATGTTTTCGCTTTAACTTTTTTCCACTTAATTTTATTGCTTTCACAAGGGGCACAACAGGCACTAGCTGCCGGGTAGGCGACAAGTACTCTTTATGGAGACATTAGGGGTCCATAAGACCTCTACTGTTTCCTCTGCCCTCTGCTATATACTGTGCTGGATCCACTGTTAACCTGACTTTTCAGCTGAGATTTTGACGGCTCTAAACCTGGGTATATGGTCAGAGCAGAGCACTTTGAGGTTCAAACACTGGAGAGGACTTCAGGGAACAGATGTTCCCCAGTGTCCTCCCATTCACCATCCTGACACTCTTTGTTGTGATCCTAGGCCCGCAGGAGATGCAGGATAACTTGGGACCCATGGATCAGGAGGATCCCACAAGTCAGCTAAAAGTGATTTGGTGGTTCTACAGCTGCCAAGATCACCATTACTCAATAGGCAGGAGTTGGCTGCACACAACAGAAACAAGCTCACATCTGCTGCAGTCGTGAGCTTGTTTTAACCACTTCAGGCCAGGATGTAGGACAAAAATCTTGAAGTGGTTAAGATTGGTTTAGCTTTGCAGATTTTTTTTGATGCTAGGTTAAACGTTTTGTTTAGGAACAGATCATAAAAACATAAATTTTGCCAGTACGAGGACAAAATACTGTAAACTGTAAAAAGAGTACCATTTGTCTGCATTTTGCTATTTGTTTAGATGTCAACATAAATGTATCTATTGGAAATTAAAGTGTCCTCTATTTGTACTGTGGCACATCAGACATCTGCACTGCCAGAGGCACCAAAATGTGCTTATTGTATGATATGGCTTTTAGAGGCCTACATACACAGGTTTCAAACAATGACTAATGTCTTCAATAGTCAATAACAAAATATACAAAAAATGTCTAAATAATGTCCTGTTTTTACAAAGCTTATTGATATAGGTTGCATAGAATTTTTTTGGCTGCCTTTGCGGAAATGAAGAGAATATTTATATTAGGGCTGGTAATGATTAAAATTTTCGTGTTCCATTAATCACATTTTTTTCCCAATCGATTAATTTCGATTAATTATAACGCACATACAGATCCAACTACATTGGCCTATACAAATACAGCACAGCAATGAAGTAATAAAATGAACTAGGATCACACTAATCCAGCACGTTATTAATCTCACGTGCCCCACTCAATATGGCCGCCGATTAAGTGCGGCAACTCAGAATAATAACGTGCTGGATTAGTGTTTATTACTTGCTGTGCTGTATGTGTATAGGCCAATGCCTTGGCTGGCGCTCGTGCAGAAAGTTTCTTGGGCAAACTCACCGGCCCAAGTGGCTCCGTCGGCTAACGAAGGGGGAGGATTTCCGGTGACATCATGGACATCGACGCCACCGGACTCCTCCCCCCTTCCCTTCGTTAGCCGACTGAGCCACTTGGGGAAGGGGGGAGGAGTCCCGTGATGTCGATGTCCGTGATGTCACCGGATCACCGACAGCACTCCCGGGAAGCCGGCGGAGAGGTGAGTGTTTTCATTAGCGATCAAAATAATTTTAATCGATCAAAAAGTTTAACGATTAATCGAGAAATGAATCTTTCATTTCCACAGCCCTAATTTATATCTAAAAGACAAACTACAACCAAACCTTTCTTTTTATATAGTTTTGAATAGAGTGGAGAAGGGATAGAAAATGTGTCCATCTCCTATTGCTGTCTGTGCTCCTGTTGATGAGATACCAACTCACAGGAATCAAAAAACCTGAGAGAAGTTCAAACCCTTCCCCACTCCCTTGTCCAATGTTTTCAAAAAAAGTTCCTTAGCTATTAACTAAAATTTTACTTTTTTGTGCATCACTTAGCTGCGAGTTTATTGTCACTTTAACTTTAAACTTTCTATTTACATCTATTTTTTTTAAAGCAAAATACTGTAAACTCTAAGTTATCTGGTATTCACCTAACCAGACAAAAAAATGTCCCCTGTGTACTCACTGTTTTGCTGATCTGTGGCATGTATGATCCTGGAAATAATTGTGTGTCTATTTGTATTGACTTCATATTAATATTGAAATGCAGTAATCAAAAGCAAATTAAGACAGTTTATGTTATGATATTGTATAGTATGGCATTAATTAGACCTACTTTTAAGGGCTTGTTCACACCAAGCGCGGAGCAGATCCGGACCAGAGCAGGTGCAGACCGGATCAAAACTGCGTCCAATGTATTCCTATGGTATTTTGACCTCCAGTTCACATCGCAGCGTGCGGATCCAGACCAGATCCAGACCGGATAAAAAAATGCGGCAAGCCCTATTTTACCTGCTCTGGATCTGGTCTGGAACCATTCAAAAACGCATCTAAAACGCAAAAACGCATGCAAGTGCCTGAAAGTCCATGTTAAACTTAAAAAATATATATATTTTTTTTAACCAAAACCGGCCCTAAACGCATCAAAAACGCGTCTAAAACGCGGCACAACCCACTACACTGCGTGTGCAGAAACCTGACCGGATCTGGTCTGCATTTGGTGTGAACAAGGCCTAATAGTAACTCACAAGCAACCAGAAACTACAGCTATCTGCAATCTGCCGGATAATGGGGAGTTTACTGTATTGTGTAAAGAACTGCAACATATTTCACTGATCAGCCACCAAGGCAGCATGCAAAAGGTCATTTTTGTTTTCTGAGAATGTCTAAACTTTGCAAACCTTTTAATGCCCCGACACCCTCTCTTGACCATTCTCTACTGTGTAGTTATTGCAGCTTTTTCTTTTACTCCTTCAGCCGACTAACCCCTTGGATTCTCTTCAGTCTGCATGCTTCCCTGCATATTCAACACCACCTAAACTTATCAGAGTGACATATGACTGCCACAAAATCAATTTTGTGAATTTTTCCTGAACCTGTCCTATGCATGTAGCACTGTTGATCACCCTCCACTGTTGCAAACATGGCACCAGTACTATGCATGTCTGCTGGAAGCAGTAAATGTGCAGTTCTGAGCTGCAATACTGCCTTCTTTACACTCCCCTAATTTAGCATCTTCAATCAATGGAAGCTAAATTTTACAGTGATTTCTAAAATGTAGAAATCTTTTTTTTGGGGGGGGGGGCTGCTTGTGCTTGTACAACCAGGAGTGCCAGGATTTTAGCTTTATTAACTCTGTCAGTCGTACACTTGGTAATTTAATCCTGGCATAAAAAGGCTACAATCAATCTGTCATGTGAACACATTCTTTCCTCTCTGCCTTACCAGTAAATCTCTGAAGTCCTACAGGCTTCAAACCCCCAGCACTGCTAGCCATTTTCCTTCAAATACTTGTAAGGTTGTGGATTGAACAGAATGATTTTGGTTAGTGATCCAAGTAACAATAGAGACCCTGGAGAAATGATGCAGACAGTATACATTATTAATTTTACTCTTAACAGGAAATAAAGGCACTCAGACCTCCGCTTATCTCATCACTTTACTCTAAAAGCCCGGCTCCACCATAAAACAGTCTGAACACAATAGGAAGTTATTAATTGATTCTTGCATGTAACAGAAGCCTGTGATTCATTCTTTTATGTCTGTAACCTACATCTTTCATGAATGATGCTTGTGAGATTTTGTGAACATGACAATGGCCATGTGAAATGTACAGTAAGTGCTTATAGACAAATGTAAAGGGTCAAACATGCATGTAACATACAATGCTGGGGGTTAAATTTGGGTGAATTATGATGGAGCAAATCATAGACTTAATTACAGCACACAATGCCAATCTGCAGCTTCTAAAGCTATAAAAAGACCTTCTTGTATCAAACAAAGTATAGACTTCAGAAAGGGAGATGGTTGCATTAAGTACTGAAGAAAAGGAGTCTGTTAAGGTGGTAAAAACGGTAAAGCGACATGTACTTTGAATACCCAATCATGTACAAAGGAGATTTTTTAAAAATGCATTTTTGCTAGCATGCGAGTGGTTGATAGAAGTGAGCACAGCTTCACCTTCCTTATTAACATTCACTTTGCAAACTGAACAGCCTATTCTCCTTTAGTAAAACAACCTCATAATCTTGCATGTACACAAAGCATTAGTACAGCCTCATATTGAATATGCAAATCATTTGTTTTCACTGGTTCACAAGGAAGATGCCTTGAAGGAGGAAATGATTACAGAGAAGGATAACAGGATGACTTTTTTTTATTTTTATCAAGAAAGCCATGTGATCACCATGCCACCAGCATTATCACTAAAAGCCAAGTTGATCGCCTTGGCTGTGCTGACATAGTGATCACATGACTATTTATAACCAACTGATTGTGGTTATCCTTAAAGTTAGGGTTAGTGTGTTTTGGTACAAGAACAGGTCCAGGATAGTTAAAAAGGAGCTTCTCTAACTCGCAGATGCCACTCAAACCCTATTGTACCCTTAAAAGCACAATAAAAGTTACCTAAATGTTGCCTTCCGCATTGACTAAACCATTTAGCCAAATTATTGAATTTCTCTGAACGTTTCAAGTTTTGACTGAAGTGTCAGCAAAATAAAGATTCTCAATTCCGCTTATCAGTAGTAACAAGAATGGAGGTTACTAAACTTAATGTACTATGGGGAAAAACACTTACCCCATAGTCCTCTTTTAAGGCTGGGTTCACACCATTTTCCAGACCAGATCTGGAACATAGTGCATTGCGTTTTTGCCATGATTGGATTTTATTTTTTTTAGCTTAAAATGGTGTTACAGGTGTGTTCCATGCATTTTTGATGCGTTCCAGTGCATTCCAGACCAGACAAAATAGAACAAGCAGTATTTTTCTGGTCTGGAACGGACTGTACTGGTGGGAACAGAGGCCAGAAATGGCATAGCGATAAATTGGGATGCATTTTGGGTCCGGAAACAGTCTGGGCCCTTAGAGAAGAGTTGATCAACTGGTTTCAGCAGATTGCTTCAAAAAGAGTTGGATGCATTTCTAAAAGCACATGTAAAAGACTAATAATAATAAATATAGTACATAGAAGGATACAGGGAGTTATCTGAGTCCTTGGGTGACCAAGAGGGATTTTTGTTTCCTGTTAGTTGAAATTGGACTGCACTTCATAAGGTGTCTTAGTTGGCTATATGAAAAGTAATCCCAACATTTTAAAGATTTCTATTCATATAACAAACTCAAATCAAAGTAAGATCTTTGCTGGACAGAGCCTTTCAGTAAATAGCACAATAATCAAGTTAATGAAAACAAAGAGTCACTTAATTATACCGGGCTTGTATAACTATGCGTGCCAAAAAAAACCAACAAATTCTTGTTTTTTATCTATTCCGGAAACAATGAAAATATGTATAAAAACGTACTTCTTGATAGGCTGAGAGTGTGGGCAAAAATAAGATTAGCACGGTCACTATACATGTTCATATCTACAGTTACCTTAAAATGCACCTAAAAACAAAAAAATCATCTCATCTCAGTTGAAGGTGAATTCTGTGTGGGTTGATCTCACGTTCAACCCAGAACTGGGATGCTGTGCAGAAAAAAACATGCCCAAGTTTTACATCAAAGAGGTAAGTTTTTATATTTGATTAATTGTTCGATCTACCCACTGATAACAGTAAAGCTCCATGAGATGCAGATCAAAAAATTATTTTAGGGGTTCCCTTTCAAACTTTTCTACAAGGGTTCTTCCAGGGTCAAGAGTTTGAGAAGGGCTGATTTACAGTAACAGGCTGCAACAATGCAGTAGCAAAGTTACATGAAATTACTATTACCAATGTTGCAGTAATCATTGAAGTAGGAGCTGCGGTGGCTGGCTTCTACATACAGCCTGGAACTTGGAAGCTGGCAGCTGCTCTTGGCGGACGTGTGCAGGGGCTTGCACAGAAAAGAGGGGGGTATCATCGATATTCATATCTTGGAGGCTAAACGGAAGTCTTTCAGGTGTACATATACTAAAATATATCTGCAAATAATTAACCATCATCCAATGGTAACATTAGATAGCCACCTGGTTTCAAATCAGTTTCAATAAAAGTATACAGTATAAAGAATATAAAAGCACATTAGTCATGAAAACAAAATGTAAAATCATATACTGGTTTTATGTTTCATGTACTATATGTCTAAAACATATGGCATCAGTATTGAATTGTGGTATTATGTTTGATGGCGCTGCATTGCCAAGTGTACTCCACCTTGTGGTCATGATAGTAATATGCTCCTATATGTAAAGCCTTATGTATAACATTTCTCTTCAAGCCAGTTTTAATGTCCTGTTTCTGCAAAGGCCTGTTGTGAGGCTCAAGTATTTGTGACACAAACTATCATGAAAATTCAGGAGAGAAACCAAAAGCAAGTAAACTATTACAGAACGTGGGTTTAAAGTTGAATAAAAGGGCATGTATAGTCTTTTAATTGTTTCAGTTTTTAGACATACATGTAAACAAGATCAGCTTAACCAATTCAAAACTGCCCTGTTGTAAAAAAAACAAACAAAAAAAAAATGCGGAGAGGTTGGCGCTATTTTATGGAGCACTGTTTTTAAAAAAGAAGACGCTAGTGGCCAGTGTGCTCATAAATGGCTGTGATCTGATTGAAGGTGGTGGGGAGCTACAGAGTGCCACTATCCACCAATGATTGTGGGATTGTTCTTGGGGGGAGGGTTAAAGTTCCACTGACCACAAATAATTGTGGGATTGTAGTGGTGGGGGGGTTTAGAGTGCCAATGACCATTAGAATTGTGAAATCATTTTTTTAAAGAAATGAAAGGTAAATGTAAGCTAACTCAATTTTCTTTCCTAGAGGAGATTCAAAAATAAAAGCAGTTTTTTTTTAGTAGTTATTAAATACCACCAAGAAAAAACTAACCGTCTCAAAATGTATATATAAAATTCTAGAGATGTTCAGATATCAGTGCCAATACTGGGCATTTTCAAAAGAACTACCAGGGTTGCAGCTGCGACTGGGCCCTGGCACTCTAACACTGTCCTGAAATCATTCGTTGATATTGTTTTAGAAAAACTGTCACATGACAATAAACAAAAATGTATCATTATTCGTATCTGTGAGTACTTGGACAAGTATCAGCACTTGTACTTGAAAAAGATGGTATTGATGCATCTCTAGCTGGGACCTGGCTCTGGTGCTCCACCACTGTCCTGAAATCATTAGTCGATATTGTTTTAGAAAAACTGTCACATGACAATAAACAAAAATGTATCAGTATTTGTATCTGTAAGTACTTGGGCAAGTATCGGTACTTGTACTTCCAAAAACGGTATTGGTGCATCCCTTTATATATGTTTATAAAAACAAAATCATTAATTAAAACAGAGATGTACAGATCCCAGGAGCCCCGTGTGCTCCTTACAAATGACAGCTGCCTCCTAACTTTTGAATTTTCTCGTCTAGTCTTGGAGCTCGAAAAGTATCGGAACTTATACTAAGTACAGTACTTGGCATCTGAACATCCCTAAAAAAATTAAAGTGACATTAAAGTATAAATATTTTCCCCTCCCCCAATGTCAGCACTTACCTTAAATGATGTTTCTTAATCCGATCTTCTTTCCTGTCCTTTTCATCTGTCCCTCCAGTGGTGCGGCGGGTCTCCGATCCAGCGCTGAGTCCTCTGAGCTTGCTGGCACTTCCTGCGGGTGCACGCTGTCCATAGACTTAACTTGTGTTTCTACTCGTCTCCCGGCCGAAAATCTGAACTGCGCATGCGCCCGCCCCAAGATCCTTTGCGACCGCTTGAGATTTTTCAGATTTTTGGACGGGAGCGTGCGGCAGAGACACAGGTAAGTTTAAACCCGTTTGAAAGTTTTGTTTAAAAAAAAAAAAGTTTTTGCATATATCCACTGCTTGATAGCAGTAGATATATGCAAACAAACCAGAGGGTTTAATAACCCTTTAATTTGGGTACAGTGTTGCATGACAGAGTAATGGGCAGTCAAATTATCGCAAGACTGAAAACTAGAAAAAAGGCCTGGTAATATAGGGGTATTTACAGGTTAGTACTCAACTGGTTAATATAATTAAAACAATAGAAATGTTTTTAATGTTCAAATAAATTGTTTCTGTGTTAGAATTTGGTCTATACATGGGAACAGCCATATTTTCTTACTACATATACAGAAAGCACAAGAACAGAATGTGTTGCAGCCACTGATTTCAATCCCCCCCAAGTAAGATTTGATGGCATTCCAATGCAATGGGGATGATTTACTAAAGGGTGTAGAGGTTGTTTACTTAGTATGATAAATGTTAACTTTACTCAATAAATAAAGTGAAGGGGAAATAAAAAAAAAAGAAGACTGTCTTGCACATGATTGGAAGATTGAACACAGCTTCACCTCATATACTAAGCTAAGTGGACATTCCCTCTGTAAAGGTGGCCATACACTTTACAACCCTCACAAGACTTTCGTCTTGCGAGGGTTGTAAAGTACTTAAAAGAATGTACGATCTGCCCATCTTGGACAGGCAGATCGTACTTGCGATCATCGCAAGCCCGCCCCCCTGAGGGGCGGGCTTCCGATGACTGCAATGCTGAACGGGCAGTGTGCGCGTGCGCACACCGGCCCGTTCGGCAGTTATCTCTCGATCATGCTAAAAACCAGCCGAAAATCGTACGATTCTCGGCTGGTTTTCCAACATGCTCAAAATACAAAAGTCGTGCGACCGTACATTAGAAACGGTTGCACGCCTTCCATACACTGCACAATTATCGTACGATCGCGGGATTTCCCGCGATTCTCGTACGAGAATCGTGCAGTGTATGGGCACCTTCAGGCCCCTTTCACACGGGTGGTCTGATTAGGTCCGCCTGTCATTTCTTCAGGCGGACCTGATCGGATGCCCAATGCTAGTTTATGGGCAGCCGGGTCTTAACAGACGAGCGTCTGTTTATACCTGGTTATACCCCAACTTTGGCCAGGTCCAGAAAAACAAACGGAGCCGAGTTCTATTTCGCTGAGCCTGATCTTGCTAGTTTGGGGGAAATCTGATGTAAACAGACACGTGTCTATTTACATCCAGCTCCCCATATACCGATGTAAGGTCCAGCAGTTTTAGTTCTTTCCTCCATTGCAAGATGGAGGAAAACACTGGCTAGATATGGATGTCAAAGCGGTGACGTCTGATCTGCACTGCTCCAATCAGGAAGGGATCTGTGCATTGATCCTCTCCTGATCAGCCTGCGAGAGGGGCCTTAAGCCAACATTACACTTTGTAAAATGTACAGTCTCTACTCCTTTAGTAAATCTATATCATTGGCAATAACTGGATGTTGAGCTGTTTTATTCTTTAGCTATAATGGCCTCTAGGCCAAACCACAACATTTCAATTAAATTAAGGTCCAGGCTCTGACTTAGCTATTCTACTAAAATACTGAACTTCTGTTTGATCCACTCTTTATTTAGGTACTCGGTCATGTGTCATAATCAAACTGTTGAATTGTTCATACAAAACATCCTACTATTCCACTTACGACTTTATGATACAACTTGGGATTTAGCAATACATCTCTGGCATATTTCACAGTTGTAAATGTTTTGTTTTGTTATATTTTCTTTCCCACATATAAAGCTATACACTCATTCATCATGGTTTCATTGGTACTGTGCAACATAGGGATTTTTAACAAAGATGGGCATTCACTGTAGAGTGATCTTGTTAATCTCCCATGAACATCATTCTTGTTTGATGCTTTAGCACAGGTTTTATAAAGTACACAACATGCTTGGAGATATTTGTTAACTGTTTGAGAATTGCACAGTGTACCCTTTTATTATATAGTGAATTAATTCCATTTGGAAAGAGGAAAAACTTCTGGAGGAGAGAAGAATGTGTTTATTTGTGGAGCTGAGCTATTTTGGGTTAAAATGTTCATCGGCTGGAATTAACATTGATCACTTTGTCAGTTCGGTCAGCAGCACAGAGAGCTGTATGACCAGGTAGACAAAAACATACAAAAGACAACCGCAAGAAACCACATATTTGGTGCGATGTAGGCCCAAAAGCTCAGAGAACTCCGACAACACCCCACCCCCCCGAATAAACCGTTTAAAAATAATATTAAAAAAACAAACAACTGTCTGTATTACTAGCATATCCACATAGATAATGAGACAAATATATGATATAGAGGGCAACGGCTCCCTGAGGAAGAAGAGAAAAAGAGAAGGGGGAAAAGAAGGTGGGCAGGTCAAACAGAGAGGAGTGAAGAAGGTACAGTAAATGACCACAAAAGCTTGTAATAGAGCCAGTCCTGCAGGAACACTGTGAGCCAGTTAGAGAAGACCTTTATTTGCCTTAGAAAATTGACAAGACCAAAAAACAGCGAGTTTCTCAGCTCCATAGCGGAGAAACACCAGGGAAACCATTGTGTAGTACTCTGCACCATTATCTTTCTGATAAAAAATGTTTTTTTTTTGTACGTTGGGCCTTTTTTTTTTTTAAATGTCCCCTAGACCTTGTTTCTATCGGCATCAGTTTTTGTATAGTTTATAGGATACTTTTGACAGTATAGTTTGTAGAATCAAATGTAATGACATCTTTGTAAAACAGAATTGTGCAACAACAATTTGTGTGTGTGCTTCATTACAACATAACACTGTTTCTACTGTCCATGATACTCTTATTTGAACAGTTGTACAACAAGCTTTTGGGGTGTTCCCTTCTCAGTCTCTAAAATTAGACCCAAAAAGAAGGGAACGCCCAACAAGCCTGTCCAACAACTTACAACTATGCAAATAAAATAGGTATTATAGTACTTTATATACCTCTAATCGCCTTAATGCAAAATTTCAAAGATTTATTTATTTACATTTTGTCTTTGTAAAAAAAAATAGTTCTCTCCTGAGGTATATCCTATGGCCAGATTGCCGCTCTGCCATCTTTTTTTTTTACATGGGAAGACAGCAATCTTGAAGATGTACAATGAATGAACCAGACCACAAGATTCTATGTGAGGGGAAACCCTCAGTGGCTATTGTTCTTTGACAATCCCATCAGCTTAGAAAGGCAAAAAGATTTTAAAAATACCTGCACTGAAGCTGGGTACACGCAGTCACAATTTCCTGCTCAGCCTCACAAGCGGAACGAAACAAAATCTGACAAATTCCTCCATTCACGCTAACAGAATGGGTTAACTAGTCTTCTGCCTGATGTCAAAATACCTGAACATTGCTCACAGCTGATTGGCTACAATCACTGCAGGTTTCGGCAAAAGTCAAACTAATGATTAACTTCTGTCAAGATCAACATTTGTGTGTATCCAGCTTAAAATACTGTAAAGTGCAATATTGCCCTCTTAGGGTTAGTTCACACCAGAAACTGCATCACAACTGCGTGCGTCTGCACAGTTGCATTGTGATCCGTTTTGATGCGTTTTTTCCCCCTGGATGATGCCACAATCAATTTTGTTTTTTTGTATGCGTTCCGTTTTGATGCGTTCCGGTGCAGTTAGATGCAGCTAAAATAGTACTTTTTTTGACTGCATCTGAACAGACTGCAATGATGTGAATACAGCACGAGAAAGCCCATAGGAAAAGCATTGTGACGTATTTTGGCTGCAGCAGTCAAACTGAACGGACTGCATCACAACTGCATATGGTGTGAACTAGCCCTTAAAGCTTTGACAGATCGCTACTTCAACCTAAAACCCAGTCAGGTGAATAAGAAAATAAAAAAAGTGTTGTTTAGACAAGTGCCTCAGGGTTACAGGAATAGTGATCTTATTTGCGTCAAGTTCATGTACAAGGTTGCATTAGCATTCATGCATTTGGTGCAAAGCTTGGAAACTGGTGGTGGCTTTGGAGACAAACTTGGGGACATGTATATGCACAGTGATAAAGTACATAGGTGTGTCATCTCTGCCCTAGGTGTCCCAAATGTGTCGGATACAGATTTCAGTTGAATAGCAACTAATATAGTAATGTGTCTCATTTTCTGACAGAACAGTCACATTGCCCTTTAGCCTTGTAGTCAACATATGCCTGAGACAGATTTCAGTTGGCACCTGAGGTATGTGATATGATGTTATCAAGGCTGTTGATGTGAACCTGACCTGGCTGCAGGTCAAATCAAACACTGGGGAACTGTCAACAGTGGAAGTCTTTCACTTCGGCCAGCAGGATATACAGGGGTGTGGAAATGTTTTAAAAAAACTACCTGCCCAAGGACTAAAGTGGGGGCCCCATCTACTTGTCCCTCATGACAATCTACTTGTCCTGATACAAAAAAAATAATTTTAACCAAAAAACAGTATTTAAGCGTGCTAAGAAGCGCTTCACATTGGTCAGGTCACTGCGCTGACCAACGAGTGATCTCAATTTGTGAGCGAATGTCAAAAACCATAGCGCACGGCTGTGCTGGGTGGCAGTATGGGGTTCGTTGCTGCCCAGCTACCACAATATGTGAGAAAGTGGAATGAGGGCAGCACTCAGCGCACACACACAATGCTCATTTGCATGCAAAATGGCGGGGGCAACAGGGTTGGTTTTAATTTTTATTATTTGTAACTTTTTTTTTCCACTTAACAAGCATTTGGAGGTGACAGGTTCTCTTTATGGAGCCTGCACTAACGTGGGCAGATAGGACGGGCCAGTAGTCTGCACATGCACATCCTTATAAGCACATCCGAGAGTGGGAGTTCCACTGAATAGGCGTGGCCCCTCCTCAGCAAGCTGCTCTGCCTGTTGGGGCGGCGCCGCAATTAGTAGCGTCGTTCCCCTCCAGAAAGTCAGCAGGATCCGGCACCTCCCCCCCGCCGAGGTGAGGGAGGGCACGGGATCCATACCCTCGGTAGGAGCACCGCCCCCTCTAGATCATATATAAAGGGGCGGTGCTTGGGTGCAGACCTTCACCATCTGAGATAATGGATGGGAAATGTACTATTGCTGGGATTTGTAGTCCTCTGTAGCTGGCGTTATTCTGCATTGCACTGTATATAATGTATTATTGCTGGGATCTGATGTATTCCTCTATAGCTGGCATTATTCTGCATTGTGCTGTATATCATTTATTATCGCTGGGATATGTAGTCCTCTATAGCTGGTGGTATTTGCCAACGTTTTCAATCGTCGATTTTAATCGACTTAATCGATTAACTGTTGCAGCTCTACTGCCCTCCAATACATAAATGCGAGCATAGCCCTGTGCTTGATCTCCTGTGCAGCTGAGGCAAGAAGCGCTGTCAGTAGAGTGCTCCTGTCTCACTGTTCACATGGAGCAGACCGGAGAATGGACGTTCTCCTCTCTGCTCCCCGCTCTCCATCTTGAAGTAATTTGCCATAGTCCTGGGTCCCCCAGACGAGTGGGGGGCACCAAAAACCAAAGCGGCAGGGGGGACAGACCATGGAGGTAGGGTCAAACAAGTGTCTAGTAGGCAGAGAGAGGCATGTAAAATAGGTATGCAATGCCCCTGTAGCCAGCGGTTTATTGTTGCAGAACAACCTTGTTGTCTTCCATCAATAAAAGATATGCAAACCATGGATCCCGTGGAGAATAACGCAATGAGCAAAACTATCTCATACAGTTGATTTTAAGTTAAAAAAAAGGATAATTTAATAAAACTCACCTGATTGCTACAGGCAGTGAACCGGTTTTTCTTTGCTTTAGCTATAAAATCAGACTTGCTAATATAAAACATATATTATTCCTCTGAACAACACAGTTTGAATCAAATTCCTAATGCAGGTATTTAAAAAAAGACTAACAATATGAAATTATCCAAGACTAATTATTATAAAATTAGTGATGTCCCGATACCGATGCTAGCATCGGAATCGGGCCCGATACAGGGCATTTTGACAAGTACTTGTCAAAATGCCCCGATGCCTAGCGTCGAAGCTTGCGCTATGGTTTTTTTTTTTCTTACTTACCTCGCCGAGCATCACTGCTGCTCCGGTGGGCGGAGCTCCAGGTGGGGTCCTGATTTAGGTGGCCAGAGACTGCCAGATGACCCCGCTTGGAGCGCTGCCCACCGGAGCAGCAGTGAGGCGACGCTCGGCAAGAAAAAAACCCCGCAGCGGCAGGTCAGGAGCAGGGACGAGTCAGCGGCGGCGCTGGTCCGGCGAGAGGAGCTGCAGGTGGGGTTCTAATTTAGCTGGCAGGCACCTCTAAGCCAGCTAAATTAGGACCCCACCTGGAGCTCCTCCCACTGGACCAGCGCTGCCGCTGACTCGTCCTTGCTCTCTCCGGGAAACAGTGAGTGAGGGCAGATTTGGAGGGGGGGGGGTTTCTATGGTTCTATTAAGCAACTACCATCTATATTGCTACACTGTATTAGCAGTATATACTCTATATGTACTACAGAGTATACATATAGAGTACACACTGCTAATACAGTGCAGACAATACATTTACAACTATACTCTGCTAACATGAATGGATTAAATGATCTGTATGTAGCCCTGTACTATGGATCATTCAACCCATTCATGTTAGCAGAGGATAATTGTAAATGTATTGTTGCAGGCACTCTATATGTACATGTACTATATACTACATATTACATATACAATGCACTGCAACAATACATTTACAATTATCCCCCGCTAATATGAATGCATTAAATGATCCGTAGTACATGATATGTAGCCCTGTACTACGGATCATTTAACCCATTCATGTTAGCAGTGCAGAATTGTATATCTATATGTACTGTACATATACAGCACAAATGTCCCGTACATTGCAGCAATAGATTTACAATGATCCCCTGCTAACATGAATGGGTTAAATGATCCGTAGTACAACTACATGTTATGTACTATTATGTACTATGGATCATGATTTAACCTATTCATGTTAGCAGGGGATAATTGTAACTCTATTACTGCAGTGTACTGGACGTATGTGCTGTATATGTATTATGGATCATGATTTAACCTATTCATGTTAGCAGGGCAGAATTGCGAGCGCCTCCCACAAGCTGAGCACCGAGATGCGATGCAGCGATCCTGCCCAGCGTCGACTACAAGAGGCACCACGTGAGGCAACAGGAGTGCAACTGTAAGTGAGGGAAGCTGGGACGGGGCTGGCTGTAAATCTATTGCTATAGTGTACTGGACGTGTGTAATGTATATGTAGTACATATATACAGCACACACCTCCACTACACAATACTAGTTACAATTCTCCACTGCTAACATGAATAGGTTAAACCATGATCCATAGTACATAACATGTAGTTGTACTATGGATCATTTAAAGTCACCTGTCCCTTTAAGAAAAAGTATCGGTAATTGGTATCGGCAAGTACATGTAATGCTCCAGGGTCCGCGATAGCGAAAAGGATCACAGCTGCGGACTCAATTTTAAATTAAGGCTGGGTATGGCAATCAGGCTTGAACCCCAGGCGTCTCTCTCAATCTCAAGGGAGAGTGAGGGGTTCTTGCATCATCTGCCACAAACTTAAGAGTAAGGTATGGACCATACAGGGGTTATTTAGCTCATAACCCAATTAGGTCAGCAACATAAAGAGGGTGCAATGAAACCGTTTCTATTAGATGAAAAGGATGAACAGACACTGGTGAGAGGAGGGTTATACAATATAGCCAGTATAAGTGACCCTAGTACAATGGCTCCCTGTTCCAAAAGGGGGTGAGCGAGATCAAAGGTCAGTATCACAGTCTATTCTCCTTATGACCTAAGATACTTGCGGTTTCCTGTGGACAGGACAGAGGCAGAGGAACGTCCATAGCAGAGAGGGGTCCGTGAATCTCCTGGTGTAGGTACTGGCTTGTGGAGGGCATCAAGCTCAATAGTGGAACGCTTCCATAGCGTTCACAGGACATTTAAATAGTGCGCGAACCCGGAAGTGACCTCACGGCCGGGTCGTCACTTCCGCGTTCCACGGTGGATCACAGGGAAGTTCCCCCTCTGATAGGGAAATGGTCTGCGTGACACAGCCGCTGCGTTCCATGCTGGAGCGCAGATAGCTCGCGGCCGGCAAGTATATTACAGTACATGAGGGGATGTACTTGTACTTGGGCCTGAAAAAGTGGCATTGGGACATCCCTATTATAAATGATATATTTTCTCCAGTTTAAGTTAAATCTGTAAGATATTATTTTAAAAGGAATTGTGTGTAAAGAATAATATGAAGTAAATGAGACGATAAGGGAAGTCTGCACTGCCATCTGCTGACAGCATGAAGCACAGTGAGTGGAATTATATTATCCAAGAAACCTCTTGCTCAGAAAGTTACATATGTTGAGTTTTTAACCATACAGAACAAGCAGAAACACATTTTCATCCAAAAATATATTTAGTAATAGAACAGTGTCACAATGATGTCAGATTTTCCTTTTTAGCTCAATATTCTAAATCTAATGTTTCATCGTCCAAGTCTGTACTGCAAAAGAGGGATTTACTTGTTCCTAGAGTTTTGTTATTGAGAGGCCCCAGCTGGAAACATTCCCTCTTTTCTCTTGCTCCCAGGTTCCTGGAGGATAAAGGGTTTTCACTTTTAGGGTTAACACCCATCGTGTCAGCTATTGTGTCTTCAGATGACGTGGCAAAGGAAAACTTTGCCAGCTTGGCAAGTGTAAAAGAAGAGACTTTTCGGCAATGTGAGGCCTCCGTCAGCTTATTTTCCTCAATTACCAACACAGAAGGGGGCACAACATGACTTATAACAGGTGCTTCTGATGTGGCAGCACAAGAAGACTTCCCTTGCTCCACAGAACTGGCTTTATCTGAGCTGACTGATACCTCCAACAGCCTCCGGAGTTTTTCTGCAGGGGCAGGTTTCTGCTTTGGTTCAGTACTCACATTTCCTTGCCTGTCATTATCCCCAGAAGCCAACCCATTTTCTATCCCTGGGCCATGTTGGAGTTTTGTCTTTCGTTTAAATGAAAACTTGGCTAGTTGGGCTAATTTAACCTGCAGCTCAGGATCTTGAACATCTGATGTCCCTTTCCCTGGATCTACATGGGCAAGTGACCTTTTTCTGCCTCGGACAGGGGTGCTGTGTAGAGGACCTGCAAATGTAATGTCACCTTCTTCTGAATGATCTCCACAAAGCTCTGTTATACTGGGCCCATCGCTTGTGCCTTTCATACACTTTTTATTCAGTTTGTGCCATTTTTTAGAAACATGTTCAGTAACAACTTCATCCGGCAAATCATTTCCTCTTGTTTTACGTGAGCTTTTTTCTGTTGGTTGCTTTGCTGCTTTTGCATTGTTGGTATTTTTGGTGAAATCACTACCGGTGGCTTCAAGTCCTGGTGGAACTACTTGAGGTATAATGGTTGTGAACTCTGCCGTTTTAGAAATTGGAGAAATATTGATGCCTTGTTTTCCTGTCTTCATAGCGTCAAACCATTCCAGACCAGAACCACTGCTTGTATTTATCTGACAGTTTGAGGCATTCAGTTGTGGTCGGTTAGGCTCTTCAAAAGTTACAAGATGTATGCTTTGGTCTTCTAATAGAGCAGAACTATTTCTGCAAATATTGCTTGTTGCAGAGTTTGTAAGTGATGGGGGAGAAGAACATTCATCAATCTCTTTTTTCTTTGTGGTGTTTGAGCCACAGCTGACATGTCCTCTGTTGGTATGTCCGACTTCTGAAATGTGTGGCTTCCCATTATCACCATGGGGTGTTTCATCAGTGACAGAACTCTCAGTGGTGGCAGTAGTATTATTCTCTCCTTGCTGCTGATGGCTGGTTTCCAGATACTGCTGTCTGTTTTGAAAAGAACATTCATAAAAGTGAAAATGAATGTGAAAGTGGCTAATACACAAGAAAATAAATACATCCTTTTGTTAACCTGACGCACCATTAAAGAAGAACTATGAGGTGAGTGCTTTTCACTCACCTCATAGTTCTAGCCGGCCTGTGGACAATGAGACTGTCACACGTCGGCTCACTGTCGTGACAGGGGAGGGGCTGGATTCCTCCCTCCCACGCTCTGATCCGCCAGCGCTGACTGGCGGATCGGACGGGGGAGGGGGCGGGTACAGCTGGTATGCCTCTAGATAGGCAGAGCCAGCTGTCACTCACGCAGCCGGGCGGATCCAGACATAATTGTCGGGATCTGCTTCAGCTGCGGCGTCTCAGTTTACCGTGAGCTGTAGCTTGCGGTATACTGAGCTTAGGGTGACGGGAGGACGCTAGTTTGTGTCCTCCCATTACCCCAAGGAGAACTATGGGCAAAAGCCTTAACCCCATAGTTCTCCTTTAACTATTTATATTTCACATTACAGACACATTGAGGTTCATATAAAAAAGCTGATCCCAGTCAATAAAACATTTTAGCAAAGTCAATAGATATTCTTGATCCAGGCAATACCAGGCAATATCAACCACCTTAGGTGATCTGGAGAAAAAAAATAATTCCTCCCTGTTGGAGCAAATTGGACCATGCTTTATAGCTTTTTTGCCTTACTCCTCTGGATCAACTGTGGGTATAGGGCTGTTTATAGAGGTTTTCTGTTTATTCATCTTTTTTCTGTATTGGTTAGATGTCATGGATTTTTGTAAACCCAACTATGTAACAGATACTAGTTTCTTCTATTTTAGCCTGCATTACAAAAACAAAAAAACAAAACTAAAATATACACATTGCTCCCATTTAAATGTAAAAGATCCTAAATCAAATATTAAAAAAGTAAATATCCCCAAACACAGGGAGGAATTTATCATAGCAAAGCCAAGTGTTTGAACTCGCATTTGGTCACATATTTGCGCCAGATTTATGTT
Source organism: Nanorana parkeri (assembly GCF_000935625.1). Taxonomy (NCBI): domain Eukaryota; kingdom Metazoa; phylum Chordata; class Amphibia; order Anura; family Dicroglossidae; genus Nanorana; species Nanorana parkeri. The sequence continues at coordinate 1,902,573 of NW_017306290.1, read as the reverse complement.
GCTAGTGTAACGTTGTTCATAAATGAGATCAAATAGACGCAAGGAAAAAAAACCTCAACTCCAGGCAAAAAGCTTAACTGTCGCAGTGGTCATGGGGACGTCTTAAGTAGTGATTGTTTTGTTAGGTGATGCTCCAGTTTCAGACAGCTGCAGAACAAGCGCAGATGTAAACAGTTGCGAACTTTCGCAAAACATGCGCAATCAGGGAAATAGTGCAAACTCTGGTCAAAACAGGCGCACGTGTTAAAAAGGAGCGGCTAAACAGATTTGCACATAAAAAAAATATGATCTAAGGGGCTAAAACTGTCTCAATTGCTTTGATAAATCCCCCCATAATATAGATCATATATTCATTTATCTCTCTATAATATCTACCTCTCTGTAGACGTGTATACAATCTTGTTTTAAAAACAACATTTAATACATGTCAGAGGATTCCATCCTCCAGAAATAATAAAGTTGAATACATATTTCTAATGATGTAAGAAGCAAACTACAACTCTACCTGCTGGCTCTAAAGGAGTAAAAGGACTAAAGGATTTACCAAGGGGCACATGTAGGAACTAGTATTCCGAGTTACAGCAGTAACAACACTACCTACATTACTCCTACATGTATGTCATTGTTGGATGTTTTATAACTCCTGCTTTGCAGGGCTCACAGAGCACCACAGGACAAGTGGATTTATGAATTGCCTCCTGATTGAGCCCTGGGATGCCATACAGTAGCGACTGCAATGAGTGCTTTCGGAGAACAGCGTGCGTAGATGTATTCAGCTTTAATACAATATCTTAAATGTTGAGAAGATTTAGCTTTTATACCTGTTTCAATATATAAAATTTTACCTGAAGCAGAATTGGAAAAATAAACATTTATACTTCGAAAATACTATAAAATGTGATATCCATAAGATTTGGTATCTAGTTACAAAACCACCAATGCAAATGTTGATTTGTATTTTTGTACAGGAACATAGTGGAAAAAGTACAAACTCTATAGCTTTTTCTTTCACTTACAAAGGACAATGATAGGCTTATTTACCTTTCCAGTCTCTGCAACTCTTCCATCAGTATATTTTGAAGTCCCAGTCTTTCCAGGAGAAGTTCACACTGCATTTGGTACTGCTCTTTTGGATTATCTGGAAATGATGTATGCAGAGCGTTCACCCCTCCTAGTAAAGCACCTCCCTACATTGACAAAAGAGCATTCCATTAGATTCCATTCTCAGAAAAATTCTCCATGACACATTCTATAAACCATTTTTAAGCTTCTTTAAAAAGTATTTCCATCAAATGACTCACTTTTTGCAATAAAATCCTTTTTTAGGACTACATTACAGGATGGTATTCAGGAACATAGGGTTAGGCTGCTCTCTTCAGGAGATTTGACACTGGCAAAAGAAAAGCTGTAAGGACAGCCCTGTATAACCCCTGGCACTTACAGCAAGCATTGGATTGTTGCTAAAGACACAGATGTCTTCTCTTATCTCAGAGAAGCAAAACATTTTTAATTTTTACAGCACGTTTCTTCAATTGCTACAGAGGCCCTAGGGCTAATTGTGCAGCTTATTGAATTGGCTTATCATTGGCATAGCCTTGGAGGCCATATTCAGTCCCCACTGGGAAGAAGACATGGAGCCAGCCTGTAATGTGCCTTTTGTGCACTGGACACTGTGGCAGGTGACGACCCTTCTGTACTAAAGGGGCAATATGGGTGGAACCACAGAGTTCTTTATAGGTCCAGTACTGTGTTTCACACTTCAGTGGTCCCCTGTCCCTGAACAAGTGTGCCAGCTGGAAAAAATCAGCGGAAATTCTGAACCTGTCTGAGTCGCCCTCTGTGTGGTGGAAGCTTTTCTGCCTTTATGGGGAGCCCTGGGGTTTGAGCCTGGCAGTGTGGTACATTCTTGCAGGGGTAATGTGGTGTCAATAGCTGAGACATTTACTTCACAGCTAGAGGCAGGTAAAACGCAGTACCATTTAAAACTGGCACCATTTCTGTCTCAATGGCCAATTGTCCTTTGGAGCCTGTGCGGCCTCTGTTTCCCAGCTTATTCTGCACATGCATGCCCCACTCTGTCAGTCGAATGGGTATGCCACTGCATTCCTTACCGGTAAACTCCTATATGAGATGGGTGCTGAAATGACTGCGGATGGCACAGATCCAAACAATGTAGAAACAAGATGTCACCTGCACACTTGGATATGTTTCCAAACAAACATTCTTTATTGACGCATATTTTCACAAAGATGGCAACTTTTAGGTTAATACTGAGCCTGATGAAGAGACCCTGTGTGGCCCCGAAACGTTGTTACCTTTGTGAAAATATGCCTAAATAAAAGGACGTTTGTTTGGACACAAGTGTACTGGTAACGTCTTGTTTACACTGTCAGAGCACACACAGCCGGAGCCATGCTGCTGTTAAGCTCTTCAGTCTGCACACACCCACCGATCCTCAGAACATCTTGGAGGTCCCTGCTGCCTTCAGTGACAAGGCCACTTTTGGCTGTTAACCTTTCCTGCTCTGCAGAGTTGGGAGTACCACTTCTGGGAATGCCTCTTTCTTGCACAGTAATAGTGAATTGTAAGCACAGAGACAGCACTAGCAGCTATGCTTTGCCATTGTCCAATCTCCTAAAGGGAGCAGCATAACCCTACATTCCTGAATACCAACCTGTGTCTTGTAATGTACAATAAAGAAAATTATTTTCTAAATAGAACCATAAACGGATTCTAGCGAGAAAGATGCAGCGAGTCTACCATGTAAACATCACTTATCCCTTTCATTCCAAGGATGTCTGGGTATCATTGGCCTGTGGCTCCATCTGCTGGGGTGCCAGATAATTTCTATGGACTTGTAAGGGTCCAAAAAACAGGGAGGTTTTAACCAATGGAATCCAGAAGTACTCAGTAATACCTATAGGATTGTCATAAAATAGTGCAAAGGGGTAAAAAAGAAAAAAAAAAAAAACCTTCTCAAAACAACCGGTAAATATACTGAAAATGACAGTATACCTAGAGAAAGCTTGGAGGTTTCCACTGCTGACTTTTTTGGGAAAACGCTAATCGCGTGGGTGTTATATTGACCCTCTTGTTTCATTAACCTAGAGCAGGGGTGCCCATTAGGTAGATTGTGATCTACCAGTAGCTCTTAAAGCTGATGCTGGTAGGTCACGAAGGGTGTGAATAACGGCCCCGTTATTCCATTTTGGTATATTTATTTAGCTGTGCACACACGATTACCTATTAGCCCGAGTCTGCTGAGCCAAGCTCCACGACACCTTTCTAGTGGATACTGGTGGTTGAAGTGCTATGTATTACATCAAAGAATATTAGTTACCTGTTGCAAAATACAGCAAGGCGAGGCGAGAGAGAGCACGAGGAGAGACAGCCAGGAGAGCGCGAGGAGAGACAGCCAGGAAAGAGAGAGAGAGAGAGGACAGCCAGGGGAGAGGGAGAGAGAGGACAGCCAGGGGAGAGAGAGCGAGGAAAGACAGCCAGGAGAGAAGAGACAGCCAGGAGAAAAAACGAGGAAAGACAGCCAGGAGAGAGAGAGCGCGAGGAAAGACAGCCAGGAGAGAGAGAGCGCGAGGAAAGACTAGAGCTTGTATGCAAAATAGGACCTTTGGCATTTTTTTTTGTAACTTTGCTTATTTGGAAAATACTAAAGCCAGTACGGCAGGATAACAGCCAGGCATTTTGCTTTAGGGCCATATTTAAACAGGCATGTTGGGGCAGTGTTACAAATTAGACTGACTCGTGGATAAGACATATATGGTACATGGACACCATGCTTTGTTTTTAAAGTGGTAGGTTATCCAGACAACATAACTTTACGCCACTCTAGATAATTGTTCTTTTGGTGTTATTATTAAAGTACCCTTTATAGGAAATATTACAAATATTTTCATTTCACTCCTTTTGAGAACTAGATATAAGGAATTAAAACAATAGATGTAAAAAAAACAAACCCCATTAGTTCCTTAATGTTCATCTGAAAACTCATGATATAACAGAATGTGCTACATTCTTTCAAAAGACACAAATAAATGGAATTGAGAAAAGTTTAGAACATCTGCTTTTTATAATAAAATGTGAAACAATCAATCTGTCACAGGCTTTAGGTTTAATAAATATACTTACTTGCATAGATGACTCCATTACTGATACTACAGTAATAGCATCTTCTATAGTCACAACATCTCGATACATCAATCTCGCATGGGCTAGAGAAAAACAGATAATGCTGTAAAATAAATCTTCATACGATACATACTGTAGAAAACCTTTCTCTATGAAAATGCCCACAGTTGTACAATTACAGAGCAAGCATAGAACCTATGGAATTTATTATAATATTTCTAATATTATAATATTTCTTTGAAAAGAGCCATATCCCTGTATAGTAACCATATCCCTGTATGGTAAAAAAAATAAAGAGCATTCCCTTTTTTCTTTAACGAACCAAAGGCTTCTTGCACCCATTTAGCTTTATACCCTCCTAAGCATGTTCCATCTCTCCTTGTCTGCTTTCTCCCTCAGAGTTTACTCCCGCCTTCCAGCTTCCCTTTAGAGATGGGAAACTTCTCTTTCCTGTCAGCAGTACTGGAGGGTTCCTGCACACAATTAGCTTTAGGGCCTGTTTTAAGGGCTTTTGTTCGCATTAGATGGGTTTTGCATCCCCATACAAGTCTATGGGAATGCAAAACCCACTTAAAGCTCAGAAGGAGGTTAACTGCAGGCTAAACGCACGTCTCAATGAATTCGGAATGATCTCAGAAGAGTATCAAATGAACTTCAAATACAAGCCCCAAAACTACAGTACTCGGTACAAGTACGAGTACATGTACCGATACTTTTGAGCTCCAAGACTACACTAGAGAAAAATTCAAAAATTAGGAGGCAGCTGTCATTTGTAAGGAGCACACGGAGCTCCTGGGATTTGTACAGCTCTGCTTTAATGTACAATTTTGTTTTTATAACTATAAATAAAGGGATGCACAGATACCAGTTTTGCGAGTACGAGTACTGGTACTTGCCGAGTACTTACAAGTACGAGTACTGATACATTTTTGTTTATTGTCATGTGACAGTTTTTCTAAAACAATACAGACTAATGATTTCAGGACAGTGGTGGAGCGCCAGAGCCAGGTTTCAGCTGCAACCGCTGCAACTCTGGTAGTTCTCATGAAAATGCCAAGTATCTGCACTGGTACTCGAAAAGTATCTGTGCATCCCTAAATATAATACAATTAAAAAAATGGTCCAGTACATAGGAATTCTGGGGGCGCTGCCTGATCCGTACCACAGTCAATAGAGTACAGTAAAAGTGCAGGCAGGACACTGGACAAAGCTCTAGAGACAAAATTGAAGTGAAATAGTTTGATAAATATATGTAATTATAGCAGATTACATTGTATTCTGTGTATTCTGTGTAAATGTCATGTTTTCACTTTTTAATTTCCCGCCGGCCCTGCCCTCCGCTGTGACGCCCGAAAACTAAACTGGAAGCCGAATCCTGGCATCGGCCGGGCGAACACAGCAGAGGACACCGCGGGCTCGCAGGGACAAGGTAAGTGACACTTTTGCGCAATCCCGAGTGTGGCTCGGGGTTACCGTTATTGGTACTGAAAATTAACCCTGAGCCACACTCAGGATTACCGCCAGGGAGGTTAATGCAGGCCCTTATATATAAAGTATATAATGTAGGTCAATGGGAAGCGAGGGAGTTATGTTCCAGACCTTTCTCAACACTGTCATAAGTAATAAAATACAGGTACGTTATATTTACAGCTGCTGCATGAGCGCACACAAGGAGCTTTAAATAAAATATACCTGTAATATGTAACTTATGTCAATTTTGAGTGAGGCTAGGAACCTAGCTTCCTCACTTTTCACTGACATCATTTACTGGGTTTTCAGTTTGCACCAGTTTCTATTTAGAACCATGCCTTGTTTTGAGAGAGGCCTGGAACCCAACTCCCTCACTCACCACTGACATACATTTTATATTTTGTTTCAATTTACAACACTCCCAGAAAAAGGGAGCTATTGTCAACCAGTGCAAATTGAACCGTTGTAAACTGAGCCCTCGTTCACACCTGACCGTTTTGTAGCGCGTTCTACGCTCGACGAACGCTCTACAAAACGGTCAAAAATATAAATTGCATTGTAGTCAATGGCCTCGTTCCCACCTTGCCATATTTCCGCCCGTCCCTAACGCCCTACAAAACAGCCCACGCCTGAAAAGGTCCAGGTACTACTTTGGGCCGTTTTGTAGGGCGTTTTCCATTGGGATACAGCCAAGTAGCCTTCGGGGTCGCGCAACTTTTTTACCGCGAATCGCGGTACAAAAAAACGCGCGACAGACGCGCATATTACAATACGCCTGGGTGTGAATGGGGCCTAAGGGCCACCTGTACATTATTGTGTAGTACATGCATTTTTTTGGTTTGCAAAGTCTCATGATGTTGATGCAATGGATGACTCCACACAGTGGCGAAACCAGAGTTCTGGGCGCCCGGGTCAGAAATTTCCCCCCCCATTATATAAACAACCACTGGAACTGTACCCTGCACCTCCCCCCCACACACACATGTTTTTATTTGAATTTTTCAAATTTTAATATTTTATTTTTTTTGAAACTTTTTCATTTTTTTAAATCAATTTTTATTAATTAATTATTTTTTTTTTAAATATTTTTTACTTTACTTTTAGGGGCTTCGGGGAAATATTGGGGGTCTAAACAGACCCCTGATATTTCCCTTTAAAAATAGAAAAAGAGATTGAGGACACAGAGTCCTCAATCTCTTTTTCTGTGTCCCCTGTTATCAATGAACAGGAATCCTTTATGAG
>NW_017306290.1:1882016-1889910 GCF_000935625.1 Nanorana parkeri | reverse complement strand
TCTGACACACACTGTCACAGGAGGCTGCAAGAGGAGAGCCCAGCCTCCTGTGACAGCGCTGGCTGTCTCCGGCCCCACACCGCTCTGCTGCACTGTGATAGGCGGCCGAGCGGTGTGGGAGGAAAGACACCGGCCGCTCACAGCGCTCGGCCGGCTGTCATTTTCTCTCCGATTCCTTTCATCCCCGCTGGGCACTGCTCTGTGTCCCAGCGGGGATGAAAGGAATCACGGCCGCGCCGGCAAAACGGCAGGAAAATGTCACTTTCGGCATTTAGCCGAAAGTGCCATTTTCGGCCGGCGCCCCCCCTTCACTTTTCGCCCGGGGCCCGCGCCCCTGCTGCACCCCCGGTTGTTACGCCACTGACTCCACATGAATATAAGCTACTTTAGTTTGATAGCCAGACCATAGGCAACAAGAATATCATAAATCTAAAGTAGATTTTTATGAGCTACACACATGAAATGTCAAGGACTGGTAATCTAGACATCCAACCTTATTCTGTAAAGCTGAGTAAAAACAAACCACCAACTGCAAATACAGTACTAAAATCATTAATTCAGTCACAATCCATCTTTTACCAGTCTGGCTTTGTATAATGAATTCGGAGTATGCTGTGGGCTACTGCTACTCCTTGAACTGTTCACTGAATAAAGGTGGCCATACACTTTACAACCACCGCAAGACCTTAGTCTTGCGATGGTTGTAAAGTAATTTAAAAAAAAGTACGATCTGCCAATCTTGGACAGGCAGATCGTACTTGCGATCATCGCAAGCCCGCCCCCCTGAGGGGCGGGTTTCCGATGACCGCAATGCTGAATGGGCAGTGTGCGCACACCAGCCCGTGTGGCATTGACCTTACAATCATGCTAAAAACCAGCTAAGTCTTTACAGCACTATATGAAGAGTGCATACCCTCTGCTTCTTTTCCCTTACCTTCATGAGTGTTCTTTGATTTCAACTTTCATGGACAGTCCAAGGTACAGAACTGCACATTATCATAAGAGTGGTGCCTAAGAAACAGAAACACCACCACCACAGGGCCAAATGTAGACCACATCATCAGAACCCAGTAAGATCTCACCTGTACCTCACCTCATCTGTTTTTTTTTCTTTTTTTATACAAAAAAGGTGATTGAGAAGGAAGGGAGAGCTATAAGGCTGGGAGTTCATGGAAGTAAGATACTTTATCGCAGGTTTGGGCTGTACCATTTTAAGTCTGAAATATAACCAAAAAGCTGACACATGGCCTCTAAACGTATAGACATGTATAATGGTTTAAAAATAAAACTGTGAACCCACAACTACTCCTTCATGGTTGAGTTGAGACAGCCTAAGACTAATAAAGCAAATACACTAAATAGTTAAAAGAGTAAAGATAAGACAATACCAGCAGAATCAAAAAACATGGTTTACGGGTGGCTTGCCTGAAGTCCTGAGTCTTTAGCAATCAGAAAGCAGCATTGGTCTCCTCATCCACAAAAAAGGTAAGGTCATGCTGGGTCAATGTGAAGCTCAGCCCAGCCCAAACCCTCCAGTATCCAAAATACACGAAATTGTGGAGAAAAAGAGTTGCTTCCTGGTTGCCAAGGGCTGAGGGTGCAGGTATTGCCTTGTTTATATCTGTGCAACATTTCGTCTGCTTAAATGCCCCAGAACACTATTTCAGTGCAGCTGACCTTTCAAGTCATCCACGTATGAGCCTCACCTTCAGCAAGCCGTATCAAGCTCTCCAATAGACGGATTGTGGTACGTGCTGCATTTCTGCAATCACTCTGTCGTTGAAGCTGATAGTAGCGCACTAGAATCATGTTAGCTCCATCAGACATCTTTGGCTGCAAGGTCTTTATCAGGCAGAAATAGGTTTTCATCTTTTCCATGCTCCAAAGCTTATCAGATTTGTGGTTGCAATCTAATAAACAGAGAAGGGTAACATTATATATGAATGGTCAAGCAGTGCTACTACTTGCCTAATGTATGGCTCTCAGGAGTCCAATCTTCAGTTAATGTAGAAACACTTTCAATAGGTAAAGATGTAAAACAGGGTAAAATAAAACAGATAAAAGCTTGATACTCAACAAATTCTATACCTTTGTTTTCCAGTATAAAGGAGGAAATGATTTTGTCCCAATCCTCATTTTTTGTATCCAACAAAACTAGAACCAGGTCAAATCTACTCAGCAGAGGACTTGCCAGAGCTACATTAACAGATATAGATTCGTTTGGGTCATATGCCCCTTTTGGATTTGTCGCAGCCAGGATAGTTGTTCTGGTATTTAACTTGCACACCAACCTGACAAAAAAAAAAAAAGTAAACATTATAATTATAATCACAAAGAATAAAGGCTTTTGTTGTGAGATGTGCAATATTCTTATTTTTCTTCTGAATAATGCATTTGAAAGGCTGTAAGCAGATGCACATAAAATAGGCATGCAGAAGCATATTTATTACTGAAATCGCGTTCCATCTTAGCAGGCTGTCAGTCTGACCCGCTCAGCTTCAGTGAGGGAAGTAAAGGGAGGGGGTGCATATACCATTTACTGCAGGGAATATTCATGCTCAGCTGCCATTTGGGGAGACAGGTCACTTACAAAGGCTGTAGCTCTATTAAATAAGCAAAGGTGTGTGTAGGTGTGTGTGTGTGATAACCTAACCTCATTAAATTCAAACCTCTCGCCTCCCTTCAGTCGGGAAAATAAATGAATCACAGCTCTCCAGACATTACCACCTTAGCAGCAGGGGTCACCTCTTATATGCGTGGCCATACACCAGTAGAACTTCGTTCGGACAAATTCATTTTGGAATGTTCATTTCATTTTCTAATAGTTAATGCGGTCAAATCAACAATAGTTTTTGACCGTAATGAGGAGCAGGATGGATTTTTTTTTTTTTTTTTATTGAACACATTTCTAACAGTGAGAGTGGATTTTGTTTGAGAATCTACATTCATTGCAAAATCAAACTGAATTTTGAACAACCTTCTACAAGTCTTTGACGACATTATCGAATGTTCTGACCAGATTTATCATATGTAAAAAAAAAATTACCAGCCTTAAAAGGAGAACTATGAGGTGAGTGCTTTTCACTCACCTCATAGTTCTAGCCGACCTGTGACAATGAGACTGTCACAGGTCGGCTCAGTAGATCGGGAGGTGAGCGAACACATACCGGGTTCACTCACCTCTCGATCCTGTCACGGCTCTCTGCCGTGACAGGGGGAGGGGCTGGATTCCCCTCTCCCCGCTCCGATCTGCCAGCGCTGACTGGTGGAACGGACGGGGGAGGGGGCGGGTACAGCTGGCTCTGCCTCTAGATAGGCAGAGCCAGCTGTCACTCACGCAGCTGGCCGGATCCCGTCATCTAAGTCGTGATCCGCTCCGGCTGCGGCGTCTCAGTATACCGGGAGCTGTAGCTCGCGGTATACTGAGCTTAGGGTAACGGGAGGACGCTAGTTTGTTGAGGACGCTAGTTTGATGTTACACATTTCTAGAATTATAGTTAGTCCACCCTGCACAGACAAACAGAGTGTTTGTTCTTTTTTCTGTTGCTGTACCCATATCCGATCCCCAATGTCATTTTTGCCCCGCCAAGAATTTTTTTTTTTTTCGGCAAATATGATTGCTCCACCCAGAATTGTCATGTTTTCCCATTTAGGTCACTTCAGTTAGAATTTATTTTTTCCTTCCGTTTTAATGATAATTTAACTTCGAACTGATTTTTTTTTTTTACTTTTTCTCTACCTACAGCTGTCTTTTTATGATCTCTGCTCTCACCTGGAACTACCTTATTTTAGGATACCTCCATCTATAACTACCTTCCTACTGTAGTTGGGAAGGAATGCATTGGTTTGTGATCCATTTGTAGTTAGATGACTATAGGCGAGATATATTGTAACAGAAAATATTTATGATTAGGTTATGATGTTTTCATAGTACGGTATGTTTTTGCAAAGTAATAAGACACTTCATGTAGGAGACTGATGATATAAAGATAGCGCATAGGTGTATGGATACTAATAATCCGTGTATACATTGGGCTTGTTTGTTTGAGAAAAAATCATTTTGGGAATGTTACTTTTTCACTAATTAATGGGGTCAAATCAATGATCGATTCTAATTGTAGTGACAAAATTTTTTTTTAACATTGAATTTGGATTTTGGACAGGAAACTCCATTCATTTCAAAATTAAAGCCAGACAAAATTTCTAACGACATTCTACAAGTCTGATGGCATTATTGAGTGTTCTGACCAGATGTTTCATATAGACATTGGTATATAAATCTACCAGTGTATGGCCAGTTTTATGTCTCCACATGTCAAAAGGTGACTACTGCTGCTAAGATGTTTGGAGAGCAGTGATTGGTTTCCCTTCCCGATTGATTTTCAGGAGTTAACCGAGCCGGACCAGCACACAGGAATTCTGCAGCAAAGCCTGTAATGAGCCATCTACCTTAAGCGATATACCAGTGGCGGAACTGGCCTCAGCCTGGGGGGGCGGCCAGCAAAGCTGGCTGGCCCCCAGTCTCTGCACCGGGAGTGTCGGTTCATCCGACACTCCTGGCCGGTGGCGTAGCGAGGGGGGTGGGGGGCCGTCACCGCAGCTCCAGGTCAGCCCGCCCGCATCAGACCCGGCTCTCTAATCGGCCGCCGCTCGCTCCTGAAGGGGGTCCTCTGGAGGCCCCCACGATCAGGCAGAAGCGGCCACCATTATATGCATACAGACCGTGCAGGTTACTATTTAAACCGGCGCGCTGTGTACAGCTTCTGAGAAGATACGCTATTAGCGTAGCGATGCAAAATGCGCAGCAGGCTTCCCCGCTACGCTAATAGCGTATCTTCTCAGAAGCTGCACACAGCACGCCGGTTTAAATAGTAAACGGCACGATCTGTATGCAAATAATGACAGCGTGAGAGTCGGGACGCTGCGCTTGTCAGTCGTTCCAGGGATCAGGTGAGTATTAAAGGGTTATTAAACCCTCTGGCTTTTTTGCATATATGAGGGTAGCAAGCAGTAGATATATGCAAAAAGTTGAGAAAAATAAAAGCTTTAACAGCGGTTTAAACTTACCCCGTCTTTGCCGCACGCTCCTGTCCAAAAATCCAAAACTGCTCAGGCGGCCGCAAAGCATCTTGGGGCGGGCGCATGCGCTGTTCGGAATTCGGCCGGGAGACGAGGAGAGACACAAGGTAAGTCTATGGATGCGTGCACCTGCATGCAGACACCCTGGGACAGGAAGTGTCAGCGCTGGATCGGAGACCCGCCGCACCGTTGGAGGGACAGATGAAAACATCAGGAAAGAAGATCGGATTAGGAGACATCAGTTAAGGTTAGTGCTGGCATTTACATTGGGGGGAGGGGGAAAAATTGACTTTAATGTCACTTTAACCACTTCCGGGCCACAGTATGTCTATAGACGGCGGCCTGCAGAAGTGGTTAAAACAAGAACACGGCTGCTTCGGAAGCCGTGCTCTTGGTACTGCTGTTAACAGCAGGCGATTGCTGTGTAACTTACAATCGATCTGGTGTCTGAACAGCCGCCGGATCGTTTGTACTGTGTGGTACCCCCGCCGCGGCCACTGGGTCGGTGGGTCTCCCCGCAATGATCAGAGAGAGATTCAGCCGCTTCCAGCCGCTGATCTCTCCTCCGTTCACTGGACGCGGAAGTGCTGCGTATTACATCACTTCCGGTGTCACTGTACACAGTCTCCGGCTCTCAGAGCCAGGACAAGAAGCTGGGAAAGCAGATCTCGGCTATCTCAGCTTGTTTGGGGTCACTAGGTGACATTAGGGGTCTAAAAGATGTTTAAGTCCCCCGCCCCCCAGATACATACGTGTCGGAGCGCCTACGTGCGAAAAACGACAATTGTGCTGCACATGTTACATATCCCCTCGAACGGCGCAGTGAGAGCAATAATGCCATTTTTCTGTCGATACAGTTTTGGTAGTGTGGGCAAGCAGAACTTACAGCCAAAGATTCACAGAGCACTGTGGATCCCTGTTTAATAAAGACCTACAGCTTCTCCAAGAGTTCCCATGTCTCCACACATGATCAGGAGGGGTTGGGTTACGTCATGAGGAGTCTCTAGAAAGTGCAGCAGTCATGCTTGGAGAACACATTAGTGAAGCCGGGCGCCGTGTAATGACGCGACACCCTGCTTTCTGAATGGCCGGGAGGCCGGCTCCATGCTCTGTCATGAGATGACGAGGGAGCATGAAGCCAGCTTCCCGGCCAATCAGAAAGCAGGGCGTCGCGTTATTAGGCAGCGCCCAGCTTCCTGATTGGGCGGCTTCGGCTGGGTACCGGACGCAGGACGCATTCTCGCTGGAGGCCACATTGGTGTTTACCCGTATCTTCAGAAAAAAAATCACTTCTACTGTCGTGGTAAACAACCTGCTTCCCTATTTATAATGATCTGGCCCTCTAGCAACTTCAGCGCAAAATTATAGCTAATTAGCCTACAAACGTCAGGTGGTCATAATAATCTGGTGTGTGTGTGTGGTGTGTGTGTGTTAGAGCCAAGAGCTGGTTTAAGAAGGGTCTTTGAGAAGGGTGTTTTTTTTTTCTTCTTCTTTGGAGAGCCCCTTTGAAAGCACTACCTTCCCCAGTGCTCTGGAGCATGCATGCTGGGACAGACATGGTGTTGGTCCTACACTGCAGGCCTTCAACCATAAGTGTATCATTGGTCTTGTAGCATAGGCAGGTGGATCAAATGCAGAATGGTATACTAATAAAACAGGGATTTTATGAGTTTTACCCAGCTTTGGCCACACTGATTGTCTGCTGCTCCATTGCCTCATGGATACTGGAACGGTCATGCTCCTTGATACTGTTGAATTCATCAATGCAGCATAAGCCTCCGTCTGCCAAGACCAGTGCACCAGCCTCCAGATTCCACTCACCAGAGTCTTTTACTGCAGTAACAGTCAGTCCTACAACAGAGATATTGCATAACTACCACATCCTTAAACATGAACCCCTCCTGTAGGTATGCACACATTGTTCCTGATCTAACCCCTCCGATAACATTCTTATGAGAGCAGGCAAGGAACGTTTGTGAAAGGTTTCCCTATATAGACCCTGTCACCAAATTAACACATTTAGGTAAAACTCACAGAAAAATAACGAGTATAAATAATTTAAATGTGTACTTGCAGTGTTATTTCCTTTTCTTAAATGATTTTTTTTTAATTTACTTGAAATGTGCCTTTGCATTTTTGGGAAAATTTTACTACACCAAGAGAGTCAATTACCAAGCACAGTGCTCTCCCAGAGGAGGAGTTAAGGAGAATACTATAGATTGTCAGTTGAGTGAGCTTGTTGTCTTCTGACATCACATCCAAGATGGCAGTGCCCAGGTCTCAGGGCGTCTACACAAGGGAAGCTTTTACAATTAAATAACATGGTAAATGAATGTAAATGTATGGTAATCTTATGGGAAGATTCAAATGGTCTGGGGGCAAGGTCTCTTCAAAGGTTAGGTGAGTGCAATTTAAAAAGCAGCTAGTGTCATACTGGTTTGGTGCTTTCAAAGCCTCTACAAAAGGACAGTCAGTCGCATTTATCAACATCAGCGCAGACAGACTCTAGAGCAGTTGCTCATAGCAATCAATCTTTCATTTTTAAAGCTTAATTGAACAAACTGAAGAGAAAAGCAGATTGGTTACTATGCACAACTTCTCCAGTTTTTATGAATTCCCCCCAATATGCATTGAGAATCTGGCACAAACATGATAAATCTAGGAAACACTATTTGCCTGTCTTACAGGCTTAATACTGAATGCTCCATTATCCTAGATGTATTCATACACGACAAGAAAACAGCATTCATTAAACAGGATGACAAGTCTGTATATGAATAGATTGTAAAAAAAAAAAAAAAAAGAAAAAAAAAAA
>NW_017306290.1:1878383-1881793 GCF_000935625.1 Nanorana parkeri | reverse complement strand
AAAAAAAAAAAAGGAAGAAGAAGGAAGAGGAGGATAATGGGAACAGAACATGTATTTCACAGAACTGTGTCCATGCTGAAGCCTTTATAGTAATGCCTCCAACATGTGGGTGTAGATAGAATTAGCAGACAGTTGAAGCTGAATTCTGAGATAAGCAAATATTATCTAAAAAATGTTAAATCTTGGTGTGCTTTGTGTATTTCTTCCAGATATGTACAGTAATCCAGTGTTAAACCTTGTTTCTTTTGTGCCAGGTGTTCATGAAAGTCCTGCCCAATGTTTAGTGTATGTCATTTTACTGTTAAGCTATTTTTAATTGCAGGACATGGGGACTCCATGGACTCTCCACTATTCGCCTATAGGTATTTTGACTAAGGCCCCGTTCACACCGGGGCGGTTCGGCCACACGGATCCACCGACATGAACGATCCCATACATTGCTATGGGGACCCTTCATGAGTCCACGCCTTTCCGCAACCGCCCTAGTTTGAATGGGGCCCAATGCAGTCAGCCTCATTTTGACATGCAATGCTATGTTTTCCAGCCTGTACTCATTTTGAATGGGCTGTTTAATGCACAGCAATTTGTGTTGCATCACAGTGTTGTGATGCAAATGGGCCCTCTAGCTTTCATTATTTGTACTTGCTGCTGTGCTTACAAAATCAATATAGTTGCAGGTGCTCTCATACTCTGAATCAGAGAAGAAACGAAGGCCAATTTATTTACTGGTCTGCAGTAAGGATGAGCTCAGGCTCGGACTGAGCCTAAGCGCCTCCAAACCCGGAAGAAGCTCTTCCCGAATCAACTGTGGACAGGGAATTATTTAGTAAAGGACATTGACCCAATATGGCCATGTGGCTATATAACGTATATTATGTCAGCACAAGCCCGCTGCATGGCAGGGAATGGCCAGCCTGTAGCTGCTTGGGTGGAAGTTCCCATGGCACTGCCTTCTCCAGGGGAGTTCAGGTTGAGACAAGGTTTGGTCAGAACCTAAACTCATCCCTAGTCTGCAGCCACTAGCTATGAGACCGCAACAACCTGGCTGCCTATAAACTGCAACATGAGAGTGAGACTTCATAAAGCTGACCAGCGTGCATTGAATTGCGGTCATTTCCTGCTGAATCATCTGAAATTATATTGGTGAGTGACCATGCCGACACCACCTGGCTCAGCAAATGTCAATTTTTTTTATCAACTTTTGTAAAAGCAATCGGGTAGAAAAGTGTCTACAGTCACTGTTCAGCCAACAGCCTGTGGGGAACAGTAACTGGACAGTCATTGTTCTCTGCAGGGAGAAGACCATGAGCTGAGCAATCAGCGCTTAAATGATTGCTCAGCTCTCGATCTACAGAGCTGGTGTGTGCCAGCTACAGTGTCCCATACCGGGTCTAAGTATTGGGAAAAGTATATTTTACTCTGCCAATACCTCTCCATTGAGAATGTAAAACGAGTTTTTAAAAGGAAAAAGCTTGCAAATGTTTCTGATTCTTTAATGGCGACAATCACTGCCCAAATGACCATACATACAGGAATTCTTGGTTTTCATATAAAACTGCTGTGTACAATGGGATGGGTGATTATCATGTCAGGGCATGCATTAGGTGGCAACTCCTAGCAAGATCTTAAACAATATTTGGGTGTGGTGGCTGTTATGAGATGTTAAAAACAAAGAGTTAAGAGTCACATGGCACTGCCTGTAAACAGATCCTACAACTAAAACAACCTGGAACTTATTTTTCACACAACATCTAATTAAACTCACTATATGTAAGCCTACCCATAAGTGATATTTCAGTGTTTGGCAGATGCAGGAGAGCTATACCACCTGACAAGTCCTTGCAATTCTTCAGCACTCTATGGGGAAGATCTGTGGGCTTGAGTTCCTGGGTCTGCATTTCTGTAGTAGCCATTATGAGGGGTTTGCACTAACCTTGCTGGATTTATTTCATATTACAGGGAACACAGGGACACAAATTCCCAGGTAGACAGGAAATGTGGGCAGGGAAATCTGTCCCAAGCTATACAAGAAGCCAGGGCTGACTGGCATCCAACTATATTTAAAGTGTTTCCAAATAAATTATTGTATGCCCAAAGCAGAACCAAGAATTGTGAGGCTACATTCACACAAGCTTCCTGTGTGTGCTTCAGTAAAACCAAAGGAAAATGATCTAAAAAAATGTTATGCTTCCCAGAACTTCTATGTATATGTACCTGTATATGTATATGTGTTTACATGCATCTAGACGCATTCAGAGTATCTGCCCCTGGACATACAGAATGCTATTTTCTCCAAACACAGCTAAACTGAACGCACCTAAACACAGGCAAACATCCAGTCTGAATACTACTTAAAATCATTAAATGCATTTATATGCCTTTAGAAATGTCCTCTAAACACAAACACATTTCAACGTGTGTCAATGTCAGTGTTACTGAGGCCTTACACTGAACTAGATAAAAGGTGGAGATAAAAAGGTGGTAACGCCTCACTCACACTAGCATTGACACACATGCATTTATACGTGGTTAGGACATTTTAAATGCATTTAAATACATGCAATGATTTGAAATGGTCTTATTCACATTGTGTGTTTACCTGCATTCAGTTTAGCAGTGGCAAGACAAAATAGAATTCTGTGCATCCAGGCTCCAATTAGAAACACAAAGGGCTAGTTCACACCAGCCCCAGTGCGTTTCCGACACGATTCGGTGCCAGAAAGCATCCTGGCTGGCTCACTGCATTCTGGGGCGTGGCGGTGCATTGAAGTCAATGGTAACACAGCCCCTTCCCCCTCCCGCAGTGCGACTGCCCTCACCGGATAGTGTGGCACATCAATGGCAGAAAAAAATTCAATAGCTGCCGACCTTCTACCACGTCCACCTTGCCACTGCTCGGCCATGCACACTAGGCGTGTGAGGTCAGGTGGAAGATCCTCCCGAGTCACGATGGCGCCGCTCAGCCAGCAGGGGGCGCAGCAGCTAAACATTTGCGGCCGTCTATGTCTTCCCTTCATTAGGGGAGGGCTCGGGAGCAGCCAATACGGACACACGCTGCTCCAGCAACAGAGCAGAATGTGCTGTAGTGAAGTGAGCTAGGAAGGCAGAAGGGGAATAAACTCGCACAACACGCAGAGTGGAGTAGCCACCCGGTTGTAGAGCATCAATGGAAGAGATATGAAGAAAGCTGCAGGCTGGAGGAAAGTTTGCCGAGCCTCGTGTGGATGTGCTGCAGGAAGCAGTGACAAGGGCTCTGCAGAGAGGACAGCACTGCTGGAGGCTTGTCTGCTCCGGCACACCGTCCCCATTGTTTGTGCGTTCCCAAAATATGGCCAAGGTCCAGGTGAACAATGTAGTGGTACTGGATAACCCCTCCCCCTTCTACAACCCCTTCCAGTTTGAGATCACCT
>NW_017306290.1:1873583-1878367 GCF_000935625.1 Nanorana parkeri | reverse complement strand
AAATGTATGGGAATGTGAGCAGGCGCTGGGAAAGTTTGATAGGAGAGGTGCCATGGTGGCAGCAGCCATGATGAGGTGGGGTTAATGAGTACAAGGCTGCAGGCACAGCTGACAATGTACACACAGGAAGAGCTCGCTGACCCCTGATCTCTGCCCATACTCTCACCATATGGCCAACAAGCCACTTCTATACCTGCTCCTAACCTGGCTCATGGCACAATACTACATGCTGAAACTGTCTTACAAAACTGTCCTTTCCAGAACCATCATTTTATTTAATATTTTCAGCCGTAATGAAGAAAAAAAAAAAAAAGGAGCAGGATGGGAATTATTTTTAAATCAAATTCCAATAGTAAATGTGATTGTCATTATGTCCAAAATGAAATGATACAATTTGACGACATTCATTAAGTCTCTGATGACAGTATCGAATGTCCTGAACAAATAGTGGCAGTTGCCATTTTTTATGTCCTAGGATATTTGTGCTACTGCTAATCAAATCTATATTTTCAGTAAAAAAATACCTTGTGCACGAAAAGAATATAATCCCCAATTTTGGGGTAAAATATAGAAGATGAGGTTGTGTCCAGTACATTTTATAAAGATTATAAATATTTCAAGATTTAAAATTGTGTGCACATGCAATGACAACAAAACTACCGCTCCCATAATGGTCCAGAGGTGACCATTTTTAAATGTATTTACAGGTCCTAAGTTTTAGAATCAGCAGCAATGGCCTTAGAGTTATTGCACTCCTTACGCCATGCAAGGGCGTTGGACAGTCATAATTTTCATACATCTGCACACAACGTATGTGTTTGCATTTATATGACAGCAAAAAGTTTCCCAGCACACTCACCAGCCAGCATGCAAAAAATAAAAACTTGTCTAACAGCTAAGGTTAAAATGGACACGAGGCGTCGAAATATTTTAGTGGGTGCTTATGTTTTTTTTTTACTGCCATCACAAGAGGGCACACAAGCCCCCTAAGTGATAGCATAGTGCAGGTAGACTGTCCTCTAGAGGTTCACACTATCTGCAATTAAAGGGTACTTGTGACATTTCCATAAAGTTCTAAAAAACAAAAACAAAACCCCCAACCAAAAACAGTGCAATGTGGTTCGATTGAGGTCATCGGCACTGTTCGGGGACACGTACACCAGCAGCCATGCAGTCAGCAGGGGTCCATTAGACTCCTAATATCACCCCTGCACACTTAGTTAAAAAAAAAAAGTTACACAAACTACTACAGTTGACACAAGTTTGTTTACATGCTGGTGGCAGGGAAAGTGTTAAACGTTATGTCAGTGACTCCAATACATTGCAGTTCTACATTTAATGTTCCTTACTCTAAAACAGGGGTCAAAATTTCCACTCGCATTTGGTGAGTAAAAATAAAGTGAGGGCGAGTGGAATTTTGTGTCTTCAACTCCGGCTCCCGAGCCGGTACTGTGTGGCCCGCAGCCAGCTGACATGTCAGGCACACGGTCGCAGACCGCGTACCTGACTTGCGGGAGGAGCTCCACGGTCTGCATCTGTGTCGGATGCAGACCGCAGAGCAGCTCCTGTCGACTCTGGCTTCCTTCGGCCAGAGCTCTGACAGTTCTGAGCTCCGGCCGCAAGGATGTATGTGAGGAGGATCGATCCCTGGTTATCTGGGGGTGATTAGTGAGGTCTGGTTATCTGGGGGTGATTAGTGAGGTCTGCTGCAGACCTCACTAATCACTCACAGATAAACCAGGGATCGATCCTGCTCACAGCCTCCTCCCTGCAAAGACGTGAACAGGTGAGGGGGGTTGAGTGTATTAGTGTGTGTGTGTGTTTAACAAGGAGGACCATATTATTTTATGTGCGTGTGGGGGGATGGGGAATTTTATCATATTTGTGCGGGGGGGGGGTGTAACATTGAGAAGTGTATTATTGTGTTTTAAGCTGCCCATACACCTTACAACCTTCGCACGACTTTCGTTATGCGATGGTTGTAAGGTCATTAAAATCTCGTACGATCTGCCCATCTTGATCGCAAGTACGATCTGCCTGTCCATCGCAAGCCCTCCCCGCTGAGGGGAGGGCTTGCGATAATTGCAGTGCTGAGCGAGCAGTGTGCGCCTGCACACACCGGCCCGTGTGGCATTCGTCTTCCGACCACGCCACCAACCCGCCAAAAATCGTATGATTTTCGGCAGGTTTTCCAGCGTGCTCGGAAGATGAAAGTCGTACGACCTTACAGTAGAAGCGGTCACACGCTGTCCATACACCTGCCGATTATCGTACGATTGTGGGATCACCCGCAAAGATCCTCCTCTGCTTTTAATATTAACCCTTTCCGAGCTGAAGTGATAAATTTGAAGTGTAACGCAGGAATATTGTTATTGGCATAGCAGGTATGATGCTGCCCATGTGGGGATTGCTGATTGATTGACTGGAATACATGACAATGTGTGGACTATATTAAGACAGCCTTTGGGTTACATAACATTTGATCTACATAAAACCAACTTTAATGTTCTACATTGTTTGGGCACAAGTTACTGGAGCCCCTACCAGTCAATAGTACTGTAAGGATGAAGATACAATTTATGAGGATCTGTGCTTTGAAAAACTGTATATTGATTCTCCAGTCTTGTACTCAGGATTCACAAATTATGTTAAGATACACTTGCTGGTATTTCCTCCATGCATGAAATATACACATGATAGGTTAGGATGCTTCTAGGAGTTAACCACTGCCCCTGGGAGCACCCATGACCCTTTTTAAAGCTTTTTACACTTTCCATTGGGATGCACAAAGGTGAAAAGAATTTATACTTAAGCTGGCCATACACCTTACAACCAAGGCTTTCGTCTTGCGATGGTTGTAAGGTAATTTAAAAACGTACAATCTGCCCATCTTGGACAGGAAGATCGTACTTGCGATCCTCGCAAGCCCGCGTTCCGCTGGGGGGGCAAGTGGGCTTCCGATGACTGCAATGCTGAGCGAGCAGTGTGCGCCGTGCGGCATTCGTCTTCCGACCACGCCACCAACCCGCCAAAAATCGTATGATTTTCGGCAGGTTTTCCAGCGTGCTCGGAAGATTAAAGTCTTACGACCTTACAGTAGAAGCGGTCACACGCTGTCCATACACCTGCCGATTATCGTACGATCGTGGGATCACCTGCAATAATCGTACGTTAATGTGCAGGTGTATGGACTCCTTTAGTGTATGTGTATATTAGGCCCCATTCACACCTACAGTATATTTGAGGTGCGATTAGAGATTCCAGTGTCAGGAACTTGCGTTTTCCTGCAGCAGGAATACCTAATCTGCAGTTTACAAGCGGCAACTATAAGATAAGAATTATTATAAGATTATTTAAGAGGGTGTGTTTAGGGGCTGAGTTAAGGCTGGGCTACTGGTGGCTAGTAACTCTTAAGGTGACTATATTAAGACAGCCTTTGGGTTACATAACATTTGATCTACATAAAACCAACTTTAATGTTCTACATTGTTTGGGCACAAGTTACTGGAGCCCCTACCAGTCAATAGTACTGTAAGGATGAAGATACAATTTATGAGGATCTGTGCTTTGAAAAACTGTATATTGATTCTCCAGTCTTGTACTCAGGATTCACAAATTATGTTAAGATACACTTGCTGGTATTTCCTCCATGCATGAAATATACACATGATAGGTTAGGATGCTTCTAGGAGTTAACCACTGCCCCTGGGAGCACCCATGACCCTTTTTAAAGCTTTTTACACTTTCCATTGGGATGCACAAAGGTGAAAAGAATTTATACTTAAGCTGGCCATACACCTTACAACCAAGGCTTTCGTCTTGCGATGGTTGTAAGGTAATTTAAAAACGTACAATCTGCCCATCTTGGACAGGAAGATCGTACTTGCGATCCTCGCAAGCCCGCGTTCCGCTGGGGGGGCAAGTGGGCTTCCGATGACTGCAATGCTGAGCGAGCAGTGTGCGCCGTGCGGCATTCGTCTTCCGACCACGCCACCAACCCGCCAAAAATCGTATGATTTTCGGCAGGTTTTCCAGCGTGCTCGGAAGATTAAAGTCTTACGACCTTACAGTAGAAGCGGTCACACGCTGTCCATACACCTGCCGATTATCGTACGATCGTGGGATCACCTGCAATAATCGTACGTTAATGTGCAGGTGTATGGACACCTTTAGTGTATGTGTATATTAGGCCCCATTCACACCTACAGTATATTTGAGGTGCGATTAGAGATTCCAGTGTCAGGAACTTGCGTTTTCCTGCAGCAGGAATACCTAATCTGCAGTTTACAAGCGGCAACTATAAGATAAGAATTATTATAAGATTATTTAAGAGGGTGTGTTTAGGGGCTGAGTTAAGGCTGGGCTACTGGTGGCTAGTAACTCTTAAGGCCTGGCTAGTAACTCAGGACTTGAAATTGTGTGCCCTGCTCTAAAACAGTATGCTTATTTTCTTGTTGGTAGATCTTTAAATGTTGATATATATGAATAGTCACCAACACTGTTTACAGTGCACAATCAAGTAATTGACAAACCAAAAAGAAAACTGGATGGCGGGCTTACAGAGCGGGGTGGGGGATGATAGCTGCCCCATGAACCAGAAGTTACTGTGTAATTACCAACGGTACCGCATTTTCAGGGACGTCTTTTGCCAACTTTTTTGCTGGGACGCTATCTGGCTTTTTTTAAAGAGATCACAATCTCAAACCCTATTTTTCTGTATTTTAGATATTTTATTTTTCATGCATATTTATAGGAAAACCACATTAAAAATACACCAAAAGTAT
>NW_017306290.1:1861513-1873526 GCF_000935625.1 Nanorana parkeri | reverse complement strand
CGCACTCGAGTCATTTCACCACCCTGGATATTTCAAATAATTACAACCCAAAATTAAATTCATTTCATTGGGATTTTATGGTCTTAACTGCAACCCTTAGCACCACAGGCAGTAAGAAACATATTGAAACTACCATCATGAAGGGCTCATCTAAAAAAAAAGCCTGAGGTGAAGTGGGAAAAAGAAAGCCATCACTGGCAACATTACACCCTGTCTGGAATTTATCACAGTGCATGTAACAGAGTGTGTGGAGTACAGCATGCATGGTGGAAGCCATCACTGCTCATCTCTTTGGGAACACCACCATAACATTAAAGATGGCTACACACACAGCCATGGGTGACCCTGCCTTTTCAATTAGATGCAGGCACCGTCTGTTTGCTGAATACAAAGCCGGCAGTGGGGATTCCTCCCTCCATGCTGTTTAGAGTGGATGGGGAAATCAATGGATTTCTCTCATTTAGCTTGCAGTGCTGAAAGAGAGGAATTCAAATGGTGCATAATGCTGTAGGGATACCTTTCATCAGCAGGGAATGGGAAACTGGTCACAATTTCCAACAGATAACCAAATACAGAGCAGTTCTTGAATTAATTGCAGCACAAAGCTGAACCAGTGGGAAAGTAGTACATTTTTTTTTTATTTTGGATCTGCTTTAAACAGCTTACATCAGTGATAATATCAAACAGATTGTTTCTTGTCAGGTACTTTAGGAAACACAAGTTAAAATAGTATGAGTAGACACTGGTGAGGTGAACCACTAGCCAGGTTCTTCTACTAAAGGTATCAGTCTTTTGAGATGTGAGTTGAGTTGTAACAAAAAAAGGTGACAGTCTTGTGTTTGGGTTCCACAATTATTTGTTAATTCTGCATAACGGAAAATCAGTTGGGGGAGTAGGACACTGGACTCTAAGACATAAAAAAAGCCAACATGGATTTCAGCTTGGCATCAACTAGAAAAACAAAGATCACTTTAGGGTAGAGATAGACTTTAAAACTGAGGAATACACTTGATGAACATTGCTTTTTCTCCTACAGACCTGGAATGGAAAATCATATATGTGGGTTCTGCTGAAAGTGAAGAATATGATCAGGTTCTGGACTCTGTGTTGGTAGGACCCGTACCTGCAGGACGGCACATGTTTGTATTTCAGGTAAGATACCATGCAATGAACAAGAACTGTTATTAGTTTCTTTCCAAGGAGTACATGTATCAAAACCAAACAATTGTATGAACACTAATACTGCACAGTCCAAAAGTTGAGGAAAACATTGAGGGTGGCATGACAATGTCATATTTAACCAGTTTGGTTCTGGGCAAAAATTGCATTTGCTTGTTTCAGCACCATATTAAAATAGCACCCTAATAACAGATGCTGTTCTAGCACAATTTGTTGCTTGAATCACCAGCAGCACTGAAAGCCAGGGCCCATGCTAAATCCAGGAGCTGAATTGACCAACTAAAAGGCTATACCACTAGAGTTCTGTGGCTACAGGGAAACGTCTGTGATATCTCAATCATCAGTAGTATTTTCTTTGACATGCAGCATCCATGACAAAACAATGCATAGCCTTTCCAGCTCTTCCTGTCCTCCTCTGCAGCAAATAATCATTGCAGTAGTGATTTATTCCTTGCATATACCAGCAAGCATTACATTGCTATAACATCTGGTGATGTACAGGTGCATTGCGGACTGGATCCAGTCCACCTAATAAGGGTAGCAAAAAGTACTCCATTCATAAAATCATTTAGAAAAATATCCAGTCCATCACAGGAGTGATCTTGGAGCAGTGGCTACTTTACAACACACACACAGGGACCATGGGAAAGAAAAGTAGCCACCCTCCAGAAGGAAGGACAGTGTCAGCACCAATTCAGAGATGATGATTTGAAGATCTACAGCCGAGTGATACACAAATAAGATAGATTTTTGTTAATAGTTAAGGTACTTGAACGTATTTTTAAGATTGAACTCCTCAGTATAGCGTCACTTTTAGCTAAGCTTTGAAAACAAAAGATAGAAGCTGATTGGTTGTCTTGCACAGCTGCTGCAGATTTTGATTCCCTGCCACCATCCCCATTGGATTTCTGAAATAACACCTGTGCTCATTGGATCAAATGCTTGTGCTATCCTGCAGCCCATTTTTAAGGTGGCCATACACCTGGCGATTATCGTACGATAATTGGGAGGTGTATGGAAGGCGTGCGACCGTTTCTACTGTACGGTCGCACGTCTTGTCTTACAAGCATGTTTGAAAACCCGCCGAGAATCGTACGATTTTCGGCGGGTTGGTGGCCTGCTCGTAAGACAAATGCCGGACGGGCCGGTGTGCGCAAGCGCACACTGCCTTTCAGCATTGCAGTCATCGGAAGCCCACTTGCCCCCCCAGCGGGGCGGGCTTGCGAGGATCGCAAGTACGATCTTCCTGTCCAAGATGGGCAGATTGTACGTTTTTAAATTACCTTACAACCATCGCAAGACGAAAGCCTTGGTTGTAAGGTGTATGGCCAGCTTAAGTATAAATTCTTTTCACCTTTGTGCATCCCAATGGAAAGTGTAAAAAGCTTTAAAAAGGGTCATGGGTGCTCCCAGGGGCAGTGGTTAACTCCTAGAAGCATCCTAACCTATCATGTGTATATTTCATGCATGGAGGAAATACCAGCAAGTGTATCTTAACATAATTTGTGAATCCTGAGTACAAGACTGGAGAATCAATATACAGTTTTTCAAAGCACAGATCCTCATAAATTGTATCTTCATCCTTACAGTACTATTGACTGGTAGGGGCTCCAGTAACTTGTGCCCAAACAATGTAGAACATTAAAGTTGGTTTTATGTAGATCAAATGTTATGTAACCCAAAGGCTGTCTTAATATAGTCAATGTAGTCACACATTGTCATGTATTCCAGTCAATCAATCAGCAATCCCCACATGGGCAGCATCATACCTGCTATGCCAATAACAATATTCCTGCGTTACACTTCAAATTTATCACTTCAGCTCGGAAAGGGTTAATATTAAAAGCAGAGGAGGATCTGTCTACAGCAATGTCGGAGTGATATTGTACTATTTGTGCATTTTTTCCCCATTCTGCTGTATTACTGATGTTTTTCTTTCCCCAAAAGATAATCATTGCCTCTTTTCACTTCAAGGCGGATGCTCCCAACGCTGGACTCATTCCTGATGCAGATGCAGTTGGTGTCACAGTAGTTTTAATAACATGTACATACAGAAGTCAGGAGTTCATTAGAGTGGGCTACTATGTTAATAATGAATACACTGAAACAGAACTGCGGGAAAACCCACCAGTGAAACCAGACTATTCCAAGGTAAGAACTGCTGGCTTGTTCTACCACTACAAGTCACATGGTGCCGACTTGGAACAAGGCTGAAAGTGGATCAGTTTGGCACCAGTGCACAAGCTTTACCTACTACAGTTTGTGTTTGAATCTGCAGTACAGTAAACAGCTTTACAGGCACTGATAAGTACACATTAGAAAAATCCTAGCAAAGGCAAGAACACATGAGAAAAGCAACACAATGGCCATTAAATAAGCATTTACAGCTGTGTCCTACTGTAAGAACATATCATTCTAGGAATATGACAGCCGCCAGCATGTGTCATTCATAATATCAGGTCAATATCTGGGGTGTGGAATTCCTATCGCCCGAAAAACTTGCTGTACCGGGTGCTGGGAAGTTTATTTTTTTACATGTAGCCCTGCTTCGGGCAAGCAGGGTTTAATGTAGAATGAGGGAGCCATTTTGTACAAATTTGAGCGGCTGTACAGCCTCTTAAATAACTTGTCTGTCATGCCCCCCCCCCCCATGGTCTAGTCCCTCACCCGTCACCTCCCTCTGCGCCATGGTTTTCCAGAGAAGCAGGGGACCCCGGGCAAATTCCTTCAGGATGGAGAGCAGGGAGCAGAGCGGAGAATGATCAATCTCCGCTCTGCGATCAGTGACAAAGAACCGCTGTACTCGCAGCACTCCTTTGTCAGCTGTCACAAGTGCTAGATCTTCTGTATTGGAGGGCAGGCTCATAAAGAGAACCTGTCACCTCCAAATGCTATCACACAGGGTCTTGTTACCCCCCTGTGTGATGGCAATAAAGTTATGTGAAACAAGTAAAACAAATAAATACAAATAAAAATGTATAAACAAGTTTAATATATATTTTAAAAATATAATAAAATAAATTCAAACCTGCTATTTGCATGCAAATAAATGCACTCATAGGGCATTGTGTAGGAGCTGAATGCTGCCCCCATTCCATTGTGTGCCATATTGTGGTAGCTGGGCAGCAGCGATCTCTTAACATGCACAAGGTGCATTACAGGTAAGTTTACTTTCCAAAGTATTTTGGGAAAATGGAATTACCTGCTAAAATCTGACCCCCCTCCCCCCTGCTGCTATACTTACCTTTCGCTGGTACGGGTTACTATCTGTACCCCATACTGCCATCCAGTGCAGTCCTGCACTATGGATTTTGAATTTCACTCGCAAATTGCGAGCACTCATTGGTCAGCGCGGTCACATGACCACGTTGACCAATGAGAAACACTTCTTAGCACGGTTAAATACAGTTTTGTTACAATTATTTTTTTGTATCACGACAAGTAATCATGAGGGACAAGCAGATTGGGCCTCTGCTTTAATCCTTGGACAAGTAGTTTTTTTTAATTCTTTTTTTTATGTATTTATTTCCACACCCCTGTAATATATAGAATGCCATAAACAAGCTTGGATTTATAAAGACCCTACATTGCTGAGTTACAAGTTGCACTCTGTCTATTAAGTGATTAAACAGGATTTCACCAATGTGATAAGGATTGTGTTCTTACGGTGTTAAAGCTGAAGACTTGCTCAACAGGTTAGATTTATATTTTTGTTACTAGTAACAAGTGACCAAGATATATAAATAGACACACAGAACTAACTCAAATCAAAGAAATGGTGCCTAAGCAATACTACATTTGTACAGTAAAGAATAACCTCAAATCAATATATAAGACCATAAAACAGCCAACATAGAACATGAATGAACTGGTATTCCTATTTTCCAGTTTTTCTACTTGCATCTTATCTACTGTTTGTGGTGGGACCTACACACCTCAAGAAAGGGCAAAAAAGAAAGATGTGTGTATTCACATTTGAGCAGGTTTATAAAATGTCACCTGCACCAAGCAACATTTAAATTCTTTGTTTGAATCCATAAGTTAGTGATTACAAAACCAGAACAGTCCAAATGTACACCCATATAATGGCCGTGAACAGAACATGTATAGAAAGAGGAAGACACCAAGAAGTCAAACAAAAGCTTTCCTGCAAAAAGCAGAGGAAGCAGAATAGGAAAGGCAAAAGACAAGAGAAACCTTATCCGAGAAAGCAGCAGGAGGAAAAAAAAAAAAAGGGGTGGAGGAACGCCAGGTTGGTATGTATCGGCTATTGCCCGGGAGGAAAGGTCCAGAGCCATGCCCCCCCATCATCTCCAAACCAGTCGTTCATAAGACAAATCTATGACACAGGAGGTGTCACCACAAAATGGAAAGGGGAAAAAGTCATCCTACACAGCCGAGGTTTATTCCATGGAGAACAGGAACTGTTTCCAGTAGAACCATGTATGTGAAGATTGTTCTGTGGTGTCCTTGAGAGATGGTTAACTCCTCCATATGCACAATGTCGTTAACTAGGGATGCAACGATACCTATACTAGTATCTGTGCCAATACCGAGTATTTGGGCGAGTACTCGTACTCTCCCAAATGCTCCGATACCTTTCCCAATACTGGAACTTCTGGTCAGAGGGAGGGTGCTCTGCAATGTCCCTTGTTGGTCACAGATCATTTTAAAAAGGGCCAGCCAATGCTTGAACAAGCTACAGTTTGACATCTCCACTCAGCTAAATCCAGAAACACAAGGTATGATCATTCAGTACAGAAGTTATCCATTTAGAAGAGATGCCGCAACCTGAACCTGGCAACATTTAAAATCTTTGGAGTAGCTGTGCTACAGTAGTCTATGGTTGCCACGGAGCAGGATACTGCTATACATACGTTTGTTTATAATGGTCCATGTTAAAAATGTAATCCATTGAATCTCCAGATCACAAGATGTAGCCTACCATATACAGGAATAAAACCAATTATATGGACAAAAGAGATCTCACACCCAGCTAATTTTTGAAGGGAAATGGGCATATGCTGTATCATTATTTTGATAAGTGTATTAACGGTCAGTAATGAAAAATCTTGAAGACTTTATATTTTAAAAAAGTAATTAACTAAATCTGCATATAAAGAACAAACTTGCAAAAATACTCAGTCTCAAAGTAATTTTTTCATGCTGCAAGGCAGTGTTTCTCGACCTTTTTTCAGTAACAGCAGCCTTCAAAAGTATGCAAAATCTTGAGGCGCCTCAGTCTAAAGTGTAAAAACATAAATGTAGAAAAATTACGTGTTGCCCCTCCAAAATTCATACCAGACCCTGCTTATAGAAAACTCCACGTAAAAACAGAAAAAGTGGGTCTAGTAAGCTGTGTGCGTCTCCTCAAACACACAGGCATGTCAAGATAAGACGCTTTTCCCTCCTCCAGGCTATTAGGTGGACAGCTGCTGGAGACTGCTCTGTGCCTTCTGATCTTGTACTTGACAGGAAGTTCATGGAAGCCGAGCAGAGAGAGCTAGAGTCAGCTGTTTAGAAACATGATTACTGTTTAGGAGAAAATGTAAGGTAAAACATTGCGGAGCAATGTATATTTGTTTGATCTGGATTATTTATTAAGAAAATATTTGAGAGTTTAATACTACTTTAAAAGTAAAGATTTGCTATGTTATAGGGAATATATTGAAATGTTAATTGTGTCTAAGCAGTGCCCTGAAAAATGCACCTTTTGTCTTGAATTACTCCTCAAAAATAGCAGTGTACTTTCTGTGCCTACAGCCTTATAGCTTCATACATGCAGTATGAGATCTAAGGCACTGCTGCCACTGACTGCTAGTTTTAGGAGATATGGAGATGCTGCTCTCATGTGGGGAAGCAAAACCCTGCCTCTACCAAGATGGCTGCCTCTACAGAGCAGAACAAGGCATGGTATGTCAGTAAGTAGGATATGATCAGCTGCAGGGAGACGCGACTAGTCCTTTGTCCTGTTTTTTGGGCAGAGCTTCCATAGTTCTCTTTGAGTTGCTCCTTAAAGGCTGCTATCAAAAGTGTAGCTGTCTCCATTTTAAAACCAATGTGTGTAGGAATGCCCGTTATTGTTAGTTTCCAGCAATTCCAAATCTAATGCAGGTAGTGCTTACACCAACATAATAGGAATGAGCTAGTGGTTATATCTATTCTAATATTCTTTTCATTTTATTATAGCTGCAAAGAAACATCCTGGCATCAAACCCTAGAGTAACAAGATTCCATATAAACTGGGAAGATAACACAGAGAAGCTAGATGAACTAGACAACAGCAACCCCAATCTACAGGCCATGCTTTCCACAGAGGGCATGCCATCTGCTTCAAAAGGCTGGCCTGCCTCAGAGAACTCACTCAATGTCATGCTAAAATCTCACATGGACTGTATGTGACTATCTGCCTGGCTCCATAAAAAAGACTAGTCCACCAGGACTCACAGTTTCCAAATCAGCACATTACTGGGCAATGTTTGAAGAAGAAATACAAACAAAACTTTCAACGGTAGCATTTCCAGTTGGAAACTTAATTTGAACTCATAACTATTTTTAACAAAGTTGTCATTAAATATATTAATATATTATTTTTCATCTCCTTTCTATAACATTCTATTAGAGGGAGCCTAATGCAACTAAAGAGTTTTGTATTTATTTTGCGGTGGTTAAGTTCCTTGCCGTTGACTCCACATTACCGTTTTTAAATAAACCTAACTCTTTTACACTTGGCTGAGCAGATAGTATTTATAAGAACTGTAACCCACAGACTGTGAAAAATTCTCAGGTAGTTAGAATATGCATTTTCTGCTTTCAAGCTGAACTTCCCAAGCATTGTACCTTCATTTCAACTAACTAATCAAATTAAAAGAGATTGAAAACAAAAAGGTTACTGGCACTAGGGCTACAATGCTTGGTAATGAGCAAGTGATGAATACATTACTGGTGGAGGACTGCGTGCAAAGAAAAAAACAGCCATCAAGCTTAGTGGGCTACCAATTCTTCTGCCTACTACAAGAAGGTCCATTGGATCAGTCTGGAAATATCCAGACTGATCCAATGGGCAGGTCATAAGGTAGATGACAATGCTATATCATCGCTCCTATTTTACACATTATATCTGACAATTCCATTTTATAAAACAATTATTTGCATTACCTCGGTATTACTTGGAAATGGCTTCCGGAAATTCATCTCACATGCACCACATGCTGGAGAGAAACGTGGATGGGTTACAGGAGCACTTGCAAGTAGTCTTGCTAGAATGTGAAAGTTCCTGCTACAAGTAGAAGTCACATTAGCAGTGGCCAGAGATAGGCTTTGCCAGCTACCGAGTGGCTTGCCAAGGCTGGTCAATCAGCGGTAACAGTGTGCTCAGCCACATCCATTGCTTACACATCTTCATGTCCCACTGTTTTAGTTGTTGCAGCAGCTCAAGGGAGACCATACTGCAGTGCTTTACACAGCACAGGGAGAATGTTGTCACCCTTTCAAAAGAAAAGCTTCATCAACAATTCTGTTGGCAGGATCACCAGTAATTTTTATAATATCCAAAGGGGCCAAAAGAGATTGAGCAATGGTGTTCCTTTTTTCCTGTCCAGGTAACATATTAGGTTTTGTATGTTGCCCTTAGTACTATTTTAAAATGAAAGCCTTTGTTTTTTATTTTTGTCTATGTTCCCAGTGAGAGATTCAACCTATTTGTCTTTGTGACCATTGCCAGCGGGACACAAAGGAAATACAAAATTTTACAGCTCTCACCACAATGGAGGAAAAATTCAAGGACACCTGTTCTGTTGAGAACTACGAGAGGATTTGCCCCCACTTTGAAAAGATCTTCTGTTACTTTCTGTTGGAACCCAAAGGCAGCAAGTGAATGTAAATATCACCAGTGGGATACAACCAGCAACCACACCCAACAGGGGGTTTAACCTTCATCTAATTCAGGGGTGTTAAACTCAATTTAAATTAGGGCCACATCAACACTATGGTTGCCCTCAAAAAGTATCTGTAACACTATATAAATGCATAATTGCCTCTGCATTCGATTATTACTGGTTTTAGCAATAACTTAATTCCCTAGATCTGAAAGTAGAAGTCTAGGAAATGGCCTGGTGGGTCGGATTCGGCCCCTGGGCCTTGAGTTTGGCACATTTGATCCAATCCATCTAAAAAAATAGTAAAAATAATAGTTTGGCTTCGGATACACTTTAAAAGAGAAGCCAAAATATTTTTTTTGGTTTTACTTCCCTTTTGGGTCACTGGAGTACATGTACCTGTGACTCAAAGTCAGGAGATTATCAGCTGACATTGCAGAGCCGCAGCCAAGAAGGGTGCGGACAATATTTTTGGGATCCATCCGGCTGGCTAAAGCCAGAGCCAGCCGTGCACATCCTCTTCTGCTCTGGAAGAACAGTTAGACCCCATTCACACTGAGCGACATGCAAATCGCGCGACATTGAGCGACGTGTCGCGCGACATCTTCCTATTGGGCTGTATGCAATCAGGAGCAATATCGCTCAAAATCGCTCTAAAAAAGGGTCATGTAGAAGCGACAAGCTACCAGCGACGAGCTACAAGCGATATTGAGCGACGAGATGTGAACAGCTACATTGAATTGTATTGGTGAAGCTACAGAGAGCGATATAGTGCGGAAATATGAGCGATATCGCTACAAAAATCGCGCGATAAATCGCTCAATGTGAACGGGGCCTTAGAGGGGAATCTTTGCAGAAAGCAAAGGCTGAAAGTCACTGCTCTTCACAGGGAGAAGAGACTAAAAGCTGACTGATTATAGAGGTTACAGGATTGCTCAGCTCTTGGCGTAGAGCTGGCATGTGAGCTCACTTGCTTAGAGCCAGTGTTCCACACTGGCTCTAAGCAACGTTTTTTTTTTTTTTAACTCTCCCCACACTTCTCCTTTAAGTTTGAAATCCGTACAGACAAAACGTACATTTAACCTTCTGGTAGTTGCTGCAGCATTAAACCACCTAGTCCACTAATATGTATGGAGCAACACTGTGGTCTTAGCAGCAGATGTGTAGAGTGCAGCCAAATTCAATTTAAATACATAAAAAATACATTATGAAGCACACTGTGCTCTTTACCTTGGATTCAAGTGTTTGCGCCAAGTATAACCTCTTTTTACAAACAGTCACTTTGATACTATAATATGTAACACCACAATCAAAGACTTGTGCTGTATTAAAAAGTATTTAGTTCTAGCAACTGGGAAAAACAAAGTACACTCTGTAACAATGCATCATTTGCCCACAGACCACTGTCTGCAGAGAATCCTCTTTATGCAGGTAAATATGTTGTCATGCTCCTAAAGAATAAGGTGTTTTCTGTTAACTGAAACTTCCTGCTAGATAATAAATCAGATCTACTGTTCTCCCACTGTGGGCTTGGGATCCAAGATCTGTGCATCCACAATCCCAGTAGCATCTCTTCTCTCAGACTTGCTCCTTGGTCATGGCCTGCAAGTTCTTCAGCTGGAACTCACTGCAAGTGAAGCACAGATAGCTTCTATACTCTTGGGTCTGCACTAAAACATTTTATACTCGCATAGGGATTACAATTCAAAGCATCACATCAAAATCCCAACGCAGGTTTCATTGAAAAAGGCTTATATGGATATCGCTTATATACACATACCAATAAAATCAGTTTACAAGTGTTTATTTTTCTGAACATTTTAGAAGAGTTCACAATATTGGGATGAATACTGACAAATGGCTTTATTAGAGATAAACAGATGACATGGGATGAAAATATCCAGTGTTCTTTGGTTATATACAGGTGAAACTCGAATAATTAGAATATCGTGCAAAAGTAATTGCAGTAAGTGCTGCAAAAGGGGCCCAAACCAAGTACTGAGTACATATGCATGCTTGTACTTTTCAGAGGTCTGATATTGTTCTATGTACAATCCTTGTTTTATTGATTGCATGTAATAATCTACTTTTTTGAGGTTGTGGATTTGGGGTTCTTGGGGTTTTCATGAGCTGTAAGCCATAATCATCACAATTATGACAAATCACGGCTTGAATTATCTTGCTTTGCATGTAATGAGTCTATCTCATATATTAGTTTCACCTTTTAAGTTGCATTAGTGAAATAAATGAACTTTGCACGATATTCTAATTATTCGAGTTTCACCTGTATATGTTAGAAAACATATATGATGCGATTTATGTAGCTGGTATTGTGCTCTATGCATATTACACAATAGTGAGAGTTCTATGGAGTTAAATATTTTCAAGTAAGAAGTGGCTTGTATGGCATATGTATACATGAAATATCCACTTGTATATATTTAAAGCCGGAAGAAGCCTTTGTCAAGAAAACTTGGGAAATGCGAAATGAGAGATGCTGTTAACTGTAATCTAAATGTGAGTATATTACAACTTTTAGTTTATGTACCCTGTGGTCTGCATGGTTTGTACTTTGATTCACCTTTCAGTAAGTTTCAGCTACTGATGAGGCTGGGCTTGGCACAAACCCAGTTCACCCAAGACCACTCAAAATTGTGATTTCCGCCCCCTCCTCACAACCCATTCATATGCAGAGGCGCATTTTTCGCCCCACAGCTATATGGCACAAAAGGGTAGAGAATGCCCCCACCGCAAGTGCCAGGAGGGGGGGATGGCAGTCCAGCTGAGCAGTAGGGGGGTGTCTGGTGCAGAAATGCTGTCTGTGCTTTAGCACCTGGCACTGAAATAGCACTCCGCCAGACAGAAAAAGTATAGGGGGTAAATTCCACTGCTACTGACCTGTCAACCAATGAGGTAGGGTTGACAGGTCAGTGTTAACCGCCTGACCTGTCCCCCCC
>NW_017306290.1:1755101-1861493 GCF_000935625.1 Nanorana parkeri | reverse complement strand
CTGCAGGTTATTATTGCAGTCACTGACAATAATGCTAGGGGTTTTTATTGGAGCCACTGATACCAATGACTACTCAAACTTTCTCTTCTGTGTTCACTGCTGTATTTTGCAAAAAAAAAAAAATGCAGGAGTAATGTTTCATTGAGGTGTGTTACGACCTTTTCATTTTGAATGGACTGCCTAACAAAGCAATGCACCACAATATACAAAAACACGCTGCTACGGCCTTTGGGAAGTGTCTGGAATTGCACTTAAGGCCCTCTAATACTTTCAAAATGACCAATGATCTAGCAAGAAATTTCAGTTAACAGTGGAGCAGAGAACACCTTATTTCTTAGAACAGGGGTCAGCAACCTGCGGCTCCGGAGCCACATGTGGCTCTATCATCCCTCTGCTGCGACTCCCTGTCCAGGGTTGGAACTACCGCCGAGGCCTGAGTCTGTGGGGGGACCAGTGAGGTCCAGTCCTGGGTACCCCCAGGCCGGCGCTAGGATCCTTGCCTACACAGGCAAGGTGCATTTTTGCGCCCCCCCCCTGTAAAAACAGGGCATTTTGACAAGTACTTTTCAAAATGCCCCGATGTTTGCGCTATGTTTTTTTTTTCCCCACTTACCTTCGGTACGGGAGAGCAGCGGCGAGTCAGCGCTGGTCCAGTGGGAGGAGCTCCAGGTGGGGTCCTAATTTAGCTGGCCGGCGACTGCCTGAGGTGCCGCGCGTGTCGGGATCCTGCTAATACACTGGAGACAATAGATTTACAATTCTCCCCTGCTAATATGAATGGATTAAATGATCCATAGTACATAATATGTAGTTGTACTACGGATCATTTAACCTATTCATGTTAGCAGGGGAGAATTGTAAATCTATTGCTGCAGTGTATTCTATATGTAGTACATGTACAGTACACGTTCCCAATTCACTGCATCAATAGATTTACAATTCTCTCCTGCTAACATGAATAGGTTAAATGATCGATAATACAACTACATGTTATGTACTATGGATCATGATTTAACCTATTCATGTTAGCAGGGGATAATTGTAACTCTAATCCTGCAGTGTACTGGACGTGTGTGCTGTATATGTACTATGGATAATGATTTAACCTATTCATGTTAGCAGGGCAGAATTGTGAACGCCTCCCACAAGCTGCGCACTGAGACGCGATGCATCGATCCTGCCCAGCGCCGCAAGAGGCACAGAGTGAGGCAACAGGGTTCGGAGTGAAACTGAGTGAGGGAAGCTGGGACAGGGCTGGCTGTAAATCTATTGCTATAGTGTACTGGACGTGTGTACTGTATATGTAGTACATATATGCAGCACACACCTCCCCTACACTACAGCAATAGGAGATACACTTCTCCCCTGCTAACATGAATAGGTTAAATCATGATCCATAGTACATAACATGTAGTCGTACTATGGATCATTTAAAGTCACCTGTCCCTTTAAGAAAAAGTATCGGTAGTTGGTATCGGCAAGTACATGAGGGGAAGTACTTGGTCTTGAAAAAGTGGTATCGGGACATACCTAATGACAATATTGGGTCTATTTATACATTTTACACAACATTTATCCAGAACACAATCAGAAAAATATGTGACTTTTGCATGAATGTTGTGTATATTTTGTGTGAAAACTATTATAAAAGGAGAACCTTAACGATGTTTACAGAACACTGCATCTCTGGATCGAAAAGTTTATCCCATATATGTCTTTACACACATACACACGATTGGATATCTAGGGTATACACAACCAATTAAATCTGGGGGGCATACTAAAAGGGATACTGAACTCCAATATACAAATGTTAGTTTACCACTTTGCAAATCCCTTGTCAGACCACCTGGAGAATAGGCGTTACAGAGGAGATCCAGGTTAAAAGAAACTTGTAATAACTTACATTATTTGACCTTCAAAAAATGTCTGGCAGAACACTGCCTGACTTACTGACTTGGAACAAGCTTGCAGCGAGTAAAGTCTCAACAAAGTCTCAGCAACTGAAGTGCATACTTTTTTCAGCAGTTACTCAGAAAATACTTGCACCAGAGAATCTGCACGATTAACTAGTTAACTAAAATTTTTATAAATGAAATCAACAATGGTGCTCTACATACTGATACTAATGATACCTTTAACCCCTTCATGACGGGAGACGTACACTGTACGTCCCGCCACAAAGGGACCAAATGACTCGTCACGTACACTGTACGTGACGAGTTATTTGCTGCATTAAAGGGCTGGTAACCGCTGAGAATCAGCAGTTACCATTCATTAATGGATGCCTCAGTATAGAGACATCCATTAATGAAAGGGTTAACCTTTTTCAGACACCCGATACCTTAATATCGGGTGTCTGAGAGTCAAAGCAGAGCGGGCAAACATGGCGGCAAAAGCCGGCATTCTGACAGCTCGTATAGATCTAGAGATATCTCTCTCGATCGTATACTGGCTTTTTTTTCTTTCACTTTCAGGGATACATAATGTATCTATTTCTGAAAGAAGAATGTTTCAGTTTTCTGATCGTTGTTGGAACGATCAGAAAACCTTTAGTGACAGCTGAATCCTGAACTGCTGCAGGATCAGAGTCACTAACTTATTATCGGCTGTTCTGAAGTTTGAAGCAGCCTAATAATAACCAAAAATGTATTAATTTATCAAGCAGTAATAGTGAGATTAATTCACAATGACTGCTTGATATAAATTAAATAAATAAAAGACATGTTTTAAAAGTTTTAAAAAAAGGAGAACTATGGGGTCAGTGTTTTCCCCCATAGTTCTCCTTAGGGTAACGGGAGGACACAAACTAGGGTCCTCCCGTTACCCTAAGCTCAGTATACCGCGAGCTACAGCTCGCGGTATACTGAGACGCCGCAGCGGATCCCGACCTGGACGTCGGGATCCGCCCAGCTGCGTGAGTGACAGCTGGCTCTGTCTATCTAGAGGCAGAGCCAGCTGTACATGCCCCCTCCCCCGTCCGTTCTGCCAGTCAGCGCTGGCAGATCAGAGCGCGGAGAGGGGAATCCAGCCCCTCCCCCTGTCACGGCAGAGAGCCGTGACAGGATCGAGAGGTGAGCGAACCCGGTATGTGTTCGCTCACCTCCCGATCTACTGAGCCGAATTGTGACAGTCTCATTGTCACAGGTCGGCTAGAACTATGAGATGAGTGGAAATCACTCATCTCATAGTTCTCATTTAAATAAATAGTGAATCGTGTAAAAAAATAAAAAGGACAAATAAATGAATGTACTTATTGCATTTTTTTTAGCTGTGCTGGTTTTGTAACAAATACTACAAATCAAAACTGGGAAAAATTGTTTTAAATATTTTTGCTTTTTTTATATTTTATTTGTCCTAAGTGAGGCGTTAATATGTGATATAAATATGTAGCCCTATCTGTCCTCTAAAAAAACAATATATAATATGTGTGAGTGCACTTTGTAAGAAAGTATATTACTGACGTGGAAGAATCACACAGCAAAAATGTCAAAAGTGGGTCAGTCATTTACGAACAGAAACTAAAAACAAGCTCAGTCATAAAGGGGTTAATATGATAACATTTGAGGTAGGCAACCTTATTGATTTACACAGGAAGAACAAGCAAAGTGCAACTGTTCTCTGTGAAATCAAATTAGGGATTACCTAATTATTTACTTAAAATATATTTAAAGTCACTGGAAAAACTGAAAGATTGTAATCATTACAATTCTACTGGTGATAATATGGTCAGTTCACTAAACATAATGTATAAGGTATTTTAATTACCATGGGTCCATTTTTAAAAATTAAGACATAATTTAATTTACAATAGGTTTTATTACACAGTTCAGTTGAAATCACTGTACGTACATTATAGTATCGATGTATGCTGTATACTAAAGCCCCTCCCCAATGCTGGTACAAGGACTTACCTTAAAATGATGCCTCTTGATCCGATCATCTTCTTTCCAGTAGTTTTCAGGAGTCCCTCCAGCACTGGTGCCGGTCTCTGATCCAGCACTGACACCTCTCTTCCTGGCACTTCCTGTCCTACGGAGTCTGTGTGGGTGCACGCTGCTGCATTGACTTGCCTTGTGTCTCTCCTCTTCTCCCAGCTGAAGATCTGCTACTGCGCATGCGCCCGCCCCATGATCCTTTGCAGCGGCCTGAGAATCTTCAGATCTTCCCACGGGAGCGCGCGGCAGAGACACAGGTAAGCTTAAAAGGTGAACTATGAGGTGAGTGATTTTCACTCAACCTCATAGCTCGAGCCGGCATGTGACAATGAAACCGTCACACGTCGGCGTAATAGATCGGGAAGTGAGCAAACACATACCGTCGCTCGCTCACTTCTCAATCATGTCCCTGCAGAGCGCCGTGACTGTTACTCACGGCTCCCTGCAGGGATTCCCCCTCCCCTCTTAGATTCTCCAGCGCTGACCGGCGGAATGGACGGGGGGCGGGTACAGCTGGCTCTAGATAGGCAGAGCCAGCTGCCAGCCTCTAGATAGGCAGAGCCGGCTGTCAAACAGCTAGGTGGATCTCAACAGTAATGTCGGGATCCGTCCCAGCTGCGGCGGTCTCAGTATACCGCGAGCTGTAGCTCGCAGTATTCTGAGTGTTGGGTCACGGGAGAACGCTAGTTTGTGTCTTTATTATCTTTATTAACTTTATTATCCGTTCCACAGGATTGAGATGGAAAGCATTCCAGTGATACTCATAGCTCTGGACTGGCCAAGGCAGATGTGGAATTCTAACCTGATCAGACTCCTTGCAGACGCTCGGTGGGCTCTTCCAGATGTTCAATTTACCTTCTTCATTGTAGTTGGCTTTTATGGCATGGCTGTTGAAGCCCTGGTCTTGAGAGAAGGGGGCCTCTCCAACTCCCCACAACATTAAAAGCCAGGAAAAGCCAAGTTCCCTCAAGATCTACCATAGCACATTGAAGGCATACTTTGCTAGGTGTGGGGAAAGAAACATTTGTCTCAGAAAATTCGGTGACACAAATCCTGACTTTTTTTTTACAATTAGACCTGGGTCAACAATTGGCCTTAAATATCATTAAGGGTAAAGCGCTCATGATCTTGTTACAAAGGCCATTAGCCACTGATCCACGCTTTTAACTTATCAGTGATAGTTCCATTTCCATGCTCACTCACAAGGTTGTTTTACTTGTTTTCATCACTTCTGCAAGGCATGTGTTTGAGGTGGCAGCTTTTCCCTGTAAAAGGGAGGGGGGAAGGTTGTACTATCCGGATGTTTCCAGACCTCGTCAAGAAAGTTATCAAATAGTGAGTGATTAGGAAACACCTTAGCACAGCTTGTAATAGCCGACACAGTTGCGTTAGAATTCTGTGTCCCTCAATGGGCAATAGAAAAAAAAAAAGATTTTTGGAATATAAAAAAAACAAACAAATGTAAAATCACTTATTTAGTTCCATGTAGTTCAGCTTTAGGTAGTGAATACAACACAAGTGATCATTACAAAACTAGTTCAGTGATTTTTGACAGTCCACATACTGACACCATCACATACCTCAAGAAGAGTAGTTATGTTTGACACGCTGTCACTTTGCACATGCAGGTCAAGGTGACCAAGTCTCTGAAAAAAGACATCCCTTGATTCCAATATAACTGTCTTCAATGCATTCCCATGCAGCTCCTTGTGTCTCTGTAGCCAGCACTAGGATCAGCAACCTGGGGAAGCAGTGACCTCACTTCCACAGGCATGCGACAGTGCTCATGCATAGCGACTGACTGCTATGCCTGGACACTGTCATATGGAAGCAGGTCACATACTCAAACATGCACAGAAGTACGGAGTAGTGTTACTAACTGTAAACTAGCAAGGAGTTGTGAGGGAGTGCAAGTATATCGGGGTATGGGGGATGCCCTTTGCACTGTCACCTTGCCCATGCAAACACACAGATGACTACTTTTCTTGATGTACTGTATGTGGTATTGTCAGTATTTGGATTGATACTCTAATTTTGTCGTCATTAACTATCTTATTGTGTTCCTGCCTAAAGCAGAAAAACATGCAACTAAATAGGTGATTATTTCAAAACAAAATTTTTTAAAATCTATATTTTTGAAAGTCTCTTTTGAAATGGGTAAAAAAAAACAAACTGCAAGTCGACACGGAGACTAAGCTTTTGATTGATCTGTACTCAAGCTACATTAACGGTGTAATATAAATCTTCCACTTTCTTTCTAAAAATTGTATACATCACCCTCTAGCTGCCAAAACAAAAAGCAATATATGTGATGTCATTACTTTGGGTGCAGCTTGGCACAGGCAGAAGAGGGGTTGAGAGTGTTAGGAGCCTCAGCATAGTTGGGATAGTAACAGATGGAATACTTTACTAGACTATATATTATTTGTGCACAAATATCGTTTGGTATAGTTTGAAAATACTGTTTAGCGCTACACTGATTTTGCATTTGATACAATAAGGCTGTGATGAATTCAATTATACCCAGGCAAAGGTGAATGCATCTACCATAGGCAGAATGGGTCTAAGGCCAATAGCACCAGAACAACACTGGCAGGCATGTATGTTTCCACAGAAAATATTTTCTTTTTACTTTATCTGCAAAAGGTGCACCCTCATATACCTTCTATACCCTTGGTTCTCAACTGGTGGGTCGTGACCCAAAAGTGGGTCGCGACCCAGTGTTCAGTGGGTCGCCGCATGCCTTCCACTTTTTAGGCGAGAGGCTCCTCAGCCTCCCCCTAGGGCAGCACAGTGGGCTTGGGCTATGGCCGCCAGGGAGTGCCATTCATATGTACCGTGCTTGCAGCTCCCTTGCATGCCCTGTAGAGGTGCCTGGACCTGACTGACATCACATTCTGGCTCCGTCACAGCAGCCCACACTGGACCCCAGGCTCAGGATCCACTCCAGTTCTCATAAGACTGGGTGGATCTTAAAAAAAAATAAAAACATTTTTTGGAGTGCGTGTGAGAATGACTGCGAGTGTGAGAGATTGTGTCTGTATGTATGTCAGTGTTTTTGAGGGTCCCTTCACACTACTACCGTGTTTCCCCGAAAATAAGACACTGTCTTATTATTTGAATGGTACCCCAAACGCACCTCCCACCCACAGTTCGTACGCCCGCACCGGAACGCGCAGTACCCTAATGCCGCACGTTCCATTGCAGTGCGACTTGGGTCGCGACTTATTGAGCAAGTACAAATGTGGGTCCTGAGATAACACAGGTCGAGAACCACTGATCTATACCATCTTTGGCCTGTCTAGGTGAGACGTTTATAGCATGTGAGAGAGTGTTATATATGCGCTCACTATATTTTACCAGTGATGAACTGAAGAGATTACAATGGCACACATGTTCCCTATATGTGAAAATACTGAAGTAAAATGATCTTACCGGACATGTTAAAAATTAATTTAAAGCACAAGTAAAGGCTTGTGTATGACAGGCTAAACAAGTATCAAATACACTTACTATGTGAGGCACTAGTCTCAAAGTAAACATAAAACTTCCTTTTCAATGTCCCCTCTTTCTTCTTGATAAACTTCCTCCCCACACCAAACCCTTGTTTATCTGTGTCTCACATGCTCCCCCTCCAGACACTGCAATTCAAACTGAAAGGGTTTCAGCAACAGAAGCAGTGCTCTCAATCTATTAAACAGTGGGCAGGACTAGGTGTGACAAGGTCCCGATTGGCAAGCTACAGGCTTGTTCACCAGTAGTGACAATGCTGACAATCATGCCCTCCACAACATTATTTTTAATCGCATTATAGTGCAAGCAGGCACGGCCTACACAAGAGTCATTACTCTGCTCTGAATTTAGGAGCAGTGCAACATCATTAATATGACAATCTGTGTTTAAAGGAAGTAATCTGAATCAATTGACTAAGCTGCTATGTAAAAGGAGCTGGAGGCTCCTAAGGCTAAAGAATAAATAAATTAACACAGCGCTAAGTGTTAACTAAATAAATAAAAAAAGTGTCTCCCTACTTCTTAAATTAAACATCAACTATTCAGTAGGTAACATAAATATGAATGGTGATGTCAAACTAAAGTGAAATAAATGATACCAATTAGGTAGTGAGAACAACTAAATAAATCATACACACTAAATGCCGCATCTAAAAGCAGCAGCTAAATCGCAACATTATCGCCAAACATGGAACTAAAATAACTTCCTTTGAAATGTGGCAATCCAGAATAAATAGTGACAAACCAAAAAGTTACAAAATGTCTAGTTGAAAGTCTCATATGCAATCAATAGATGCAATCCAAAAAATGTGCTCCGGTGAATAGTGAAAGATGTGATGCTCAAGTGAAAAGAATCGATTCCCCTCTTCGAGTAACAAAAAACCCCTAAGGGTATGCACTCACCAGATGAAGTGATTAAAGACCGCTCAATAGAAAATCCTCTCCTACAAAACCCGATCTCATCCACAATGCCTGTCAGCTCACCTGCCTTCCGTCGGACACAGCACCAGACATCCGATAAGCCGGAAAACCTTTCCACAAAACAGCTCGGCAGTTCCCTGTAAAGCGGTATCCCTCGACAGACTGCAACACCACCAATCACTCCAATGGACCTGCGGCTCGCTGTATAGCGGTGTTTCCTGACGTAGGCTCCAGTACCGCCGATCTCTCCCACTCTCATTCAATATTCAAAAGAAGAAATCTACATAGTGTAGTAAATCAATATTGCATTAAAAATAGTAAAACT
Source organism: Nanorana parkeri (assembly GCF_000935625.1). NCBI lineage: Eukaryota > Metazoa > Chordata > Amphibia > Anura > Dicroglossidae > Nanorana > Nanorana parkeri. The sequence goes on along the minus strand of NW_017306290.1, from coordinate 1,852,797 downwards.
TGTAAAAACACGAAAACCGGCCGGTCAAAACCAAATCGAATCCTTTAGTTATGTTACCTACTGAATATTTGATGTTTAATTGAAGTAGGGAAACACTTTATTTATTTTGTTAACACTTAGCGCTGTGTTCATTTATTTATTCTTTAGTGCAACATCATTGCCACACCATCATAGAAAGCTGCATAAGGTGGACTTCACTGGCAGTTATTCATGGGAAAACTAAGTGCAGGTGGAAGGCTATAGTTCTACTTTAACATGCATGTTTGATTAGCCTTTATTTAATGAAATGTACAAATTTTAGTTTAGATCCTGTATAGGAGGAGTTCCACTTACCTGCACTGGTTGATCCTATGCCTGCAGTCAAAACGGATCTTGGCGTTATCTTTACTGCATATTTTAAAAACTGTGATTTACCCGTGCCAGGGTCTCCAACTAACAAAAGATGGGATTCCCCTTAAAAAAAAACAAAAAACGTAGTCAACAATTAGTAAATAGCGTTAAATTAAAAAAAAGACACAAAAACTTAGGCTGGCCATAGAACAATTTTTTGATCTGACAAACATTTTACTAAATGTATGAAGGACAGTCAAAAATCAGAGCCACAGAAAAAGCAATAATGTCACCAGCACACCAAAAAGAGATTAGCAAAAGTTGGGGAAAAGCCTTAACCCCATAGCTCTCCTTTAATGACAAATTGCCATTCAATACAAGCGCTTTCGGGCCTCAAGGGGTCCCCTTCACCAGGCTCGTCATTCTGAGCCTGATGAAGGGGACCCCTTGAGGCCCAGAAAGAGGTGCAGTCCGTGGTCACTACAAGCACCCACCTGTTTTTACGGGTTTACTAATGTTCCGGTAAGGAGTGCAGCAAGGCTTTTAATTCAAAAATCAGAACCAGTCTCAAAAACGCAAATGATCACCATCTGATTATCTAACAATCATCTTGGATGTGCACATCCAAGATGATTAAAAGGAGCGAACCGAGAAAGGGAACTTTCCTCAAAGTGACAATTCTTCATTTTTGTCACATTTTGCACCTTTTCAAATCAGTCTGAATAATTTGAATTCATTTTTACACGGCTCATCAATTTCACAATTTTTATGAACTGTAGAAAAAATGGTGAAAATTAGCCATGAAATAAAAATGTTTTTCTTTTTTGCTACACTTCATAAATAGCCTCCAAAATGCTTCTTCACATGAGCATTGAGAACAAGCATTTGATTTGAGCTAATTAACCTTTTCAAATGGACTGTAAAAACAGTGGCTATTCTTTAGCATGAAATGGCCCAGTACACCCATTAAACTAACATCACTTTGTTTCATGTCTTTATGTTATCTGCAATGTTTGGCAGGCGTTGCCAACTTCCAAATCAAGTTAATGAAATTCTACCCAATGCTACTCGAATGGCATTCAGGAAGCTTTTGTCTAAAACGCAACCCTGCCTATCTGTGCCCATGGAGGAATAAATCCTACTATGAAAACATCCCATAAATTCCCCAAGAGATGATATAAGAGACTTGCAGCAGCTATTTCATGTATTTCCAGCACACCATGGCTGCATTTATCCAAGTTATGCCAGGGGTGTGTTAATTTAAAAAAATAAATAAATACTTGTCCAAAGACTAAAGCAGGGGCGCAATCTACTTGTCCCTCATGGAAATCTACTTGTCCCGATACGGTTTTGGTAAATTTTTTTTCTTTTTTTGTATTTAGCAGTCCTAAGAAGAGCTTCTCATTGGTCAGTGCCGTCAGGGAACTGCGCGGACCGAGTGCTTGCATTTTGCGAGCAAAATTCAGAATACATGGCACAAGTACAGATAGTACACCCGTACTGGCAGATGGGAAGGACTGTTCGCTGAAAGGTAAGTATAGTGAATTTTTCCCTTTGGGGTGGGCGCAGACTTGGGCAACCGTGTGCAGTCACCAGGCGGCCCCATTGATTTCAATCTGGTTACATCCGCGTGGTAAATCGCTGAAAAAGCATACATGTAACTTTTTTCGCGACACGCACCATGCCATGTTTTCAACCGCGATTATGTGCGATTGCACAGGCGGTATTGCGGCGGGAAACTGCACAATCTGCCTGGCGCGACTGAGGTGCCATTAGACAATAATGGCCCTGCCAGCGCTATCGGCGGGGGTGTGCGATTCTGTGACCGCCCGGCCATCCACACGATTGCCGTGCGGTAACGGATCGCCCACTCCGTGTGCGCAGACACACACACGCATTTATTCGCATGCAGATGATAGGGGTTGGTTTTAATTTTTTAGATTTTTACTGTTTTTTTTACTTTGTAATATTTTTATCATTTATTTTTATTATTTTTTACTTTATCGCCTTTTTAGTTTTTCAATTTTTTATGTATTTACTTTTTTAATTGTTATATAATTTTATTTTTTACTTTTTTTTCCCCACTTGACTTTATTGCCATTTCACAAGGGGTAACAAGCCCCTGTGTGATAGCTTTTGGAGGCGAGAGGTTCTCTTTATTGACCCTGTCACCTCCAACACAGGAGGAGTTCTAGCACAGCACTGTGCTCGTTCTCCTGTGACAGGAAGGCTGCATTCCTGTGTCACTATTCACACGGAGCAGAGCAGAGAAGCATTCTCTGCCCTGCTCCATGCTCTCTAACAATTTGCCGTGGTCACGGATCCCCACAAGAGGGGACCACCCCGAAGACCACGGCAGAAAGGAAGCCCACGTGCAGAGAGAGGCAGCCGGGAGCGGTACACGCCGGCCATAGAGAGAGGGGAGGAAAGGAGGAGAGGGGGAGCGTGAATCGGGCAGGTTACAAGTGATTTTGGACGGCTGTTAGAACAAGTGTTACCTTTGTACTTAACCTTAGGGATGCCATTTGTGAGCACTGTTAAAATTAAACAGAAGTGTGTGCAGCACCTTTGGCTTTGAGGAATATAAAACCTTCATTTTTATCAATGGGAGACTGCATTCATGGAGAACTTTTTTGTTGTTTTAATTCTTCAGTTCCTCATTTTCTAGTAAGTGCCCACATTGCTCTCCCTCCCACCCCATGTTCGGGTGCTTCCATCAGTTAAGCAGCTGCTGTGAAGGCACTCATGCGCAGCAGTTTCACTGAGTGTGACCATAGACACACACAGGCTTGCAGCAGGCCACGCCCCTCCTCCCCGCCCAGCAGTTTTACAGACGGCAGAAGGAGCATATGGCTCCTCTGCCCCCAGAACTCGGAAGTTCAGGACAGAGGATCGCTGTGGGGATCGACAGCGGTGTGCACAGGTAAGTGTGTAAGGTACTGGGCGTTTTTTTAAGGTAAAAAATGCCCAGTCTTTAGCAATACTTTAAGGCCCATACTCTTGATTACTGTCACATGCACCCAAAATTAGTTAAACATGGCAGCCTGAGGGGAGAAATTAGCAGCCCACCATATAGGGAACACTCTTATTCCTGGTAAAATGTCGAGAATTTACAGCGCTCTAACGAACATCAGTACTGAAATGACAAACCATTGGCAGTTCCAACTTCACTCAGGGTTTTGCATAAAGCCAATGAAATTAAAAGAGAACTATGGCCCGACCTTTTTTTGCCATAGATCTCTTTAGAGTCACAGGAGGACATATACTAAAATGGTTAAAAAAAAAAATGGCAACCTACATATTTCTGCCAGTAAAGACTGTATTAAAAACCATCATGCTACATGACTGTGGTGGCAGCACTGCCATAATATGTAGCAGCTATTAGGGCAAATCCTTTTTCAGAGAACAAGTTTCTATTTTCTTGGACATTTCAAATGTAAACACACTTGTACCCTAGGGTGGCAACTTCCATCATAAACTTCTAAAGCAACTTTGAATGTGAATGCTGCTGTCAAATGTTTTAGCACTGCCATTTTTTTTAGTAGCTGCAGTTCAGGACAATCATACTACAGTAAAAGGCTGTGGGGAGACTGGTGAGCTACAACAATGCCTGGATGAAAACTGTAGTACTGAGCATGTAGGCTATGTTTCTAGGGGTCAATTTTATAAGAAAATTACAAACCTCTCACTCTGGTCCCAGCCGAATCAATCCTTTGAACACCACCAGCGAGCACCATGCCCACTGCCAGCTTTACCACAAACATGCCAAAAATCTGAGGACATAGGCTTGCTAGGATCTCATTCCTACCTGTTAAAATAATAAATATTTGTCTATTAGCAAACAAGTAAAGAGATTAAGAAAAGCAAAAAGGAACTTCAAACAAGCAAGATTTATTTTATTCACTATACAGAGAAAGCTATTCTGTACACTTTACTGTATTTATGTCAGGAAAGATAGTCTTATATTTGGTATGAGAGGTTTGTTGAACACTTTCTAGAAGATCCAGTCCAAAAAAAGGCAAGCAGCACACTATAGACTCCGCAGTCATCTGAATTTATTGCAGTAATGGTTACCCCTACTTATGGTTACCACTCCTCTGGACGTGTTTCACCCAGATAATAGGACAAGTCATGAAGGCCTCTGAAATGCTTCAGAGGACTGGATTCTGGTGGGGGTAACCATTAGCGCATATACTGTATAGAGAGAGAGAGACAAGGAAAAATTTGTTGGTACCTCACAGGTCATTAAAACAATGCTTCATTCCTGAAAAAAGTGATGAAATAAAGAAATTGTCTTATGTATACAGTACAGCGAAAGTATTCACCTCCTGGTGCATTACCACCTTTTATTAAATTGGATTTTGACTGTTTGTACCATGTTGTGTACATAACATGCTTGCCACTTTGTAGGCGTAAAATCAATCTTTGTGACAGACAAAAAACCCAGAAATCTTAAAATGTGCATAAGTATTCATCCCCTTTGCTAAATAAGATGTGGGACAACCAATTAACTTCAGGAGTCCCATAATTAGTTGATAAAGGCCCCCCTGTGTGCAATCAAAGTGTCACATGATATCAGTATAAATACAGTCGTACAATAACCTAAAAAGGATTACTATTAAATGTAAAAAGGGAGGGCAAAGAGCTGGTGAACTAAGGCAATAAGCCCTAAGGGTTAACAAGATATAAGGTACAGCGCTAAAAGCCTTTCTGACAAAATGTAACCTCAATAATGAGAGGATGCATTCACCAAGGGAATACATTCGATGTCAATCACATCTATGTTAATAATGTGTGACTTTAAATAAGTGATAACCAAATTGAAATGTGTAAAAATAAATGAAAATATTCAAGGTGTGGGAAAACACTCTAAAGATACCACTCTAAAGATACACTGTATCCAGACCTACTGCCGTTCTCACGACAAAGTGCTATAAAAATGTGTGTAAGTGAAACAATGTTGCAAACACACCACATTGATCCTAATATAACAAAGTACATACAATGTGGAAAACCAAAGTGATAAAAGGAAAATACTGTATTTTTCCATGTATAAGACAAGTAGTCTTTGACTAAAAGTATTTCATAAAAATATTTACCTAAAAATGGAGGGGCGTCTTATACACGGGGGGCCGAGAGGAGAACCGCAGTTGCAAAACTACCGATACCTCTGCAAACTAGCCTCACGAGTGAAACCTCCGATTGCAGAGACAAGCTAACAGGTTTCCTCCAATCAAGAGCCTTATGTACCCGACGTCAGCTGATGCTGCGGAGAGCCTGCAGCCAGTGCCCAGATGTAACAGGGAGCAGTAATGTCGGAGCATTCTGAGCCCATAAAATGTCAGAAAACAAAAAAAATCCCGGTCAATACCAATACCTTGATCCCCTGCTAACATGAATGGGTTAAATGATCCGTAGTACAACTACATGTTATGTACTATGGATCATTTAATCCATTCATATTAGCAGGGGAGAATTGTAACTATTACTGCAGTGTACAGGACATACGTACTGCGGATCATGATTTAACCCATTCATGTTAGTTTATATATATATATATATATATCAGGGGTGTGGACATTTTTGAAAAAACTACTTGTCCAAGGGCTAAATCTACTTGTCCTTCATAACAATCTACTTGTCCTGATAGGGATAGGGCTGCACCAATACCGGTATTTGGGTATAGAGTACAAGTAGCGATATTTTGCTTTCGGTACTCACCAAGTATCAGTGCTTCCGTTTGCATGGAGCAGGCTTCCCGGGCAATCAGGAAGCCGGGCAGCAGGTAATGAGATGCTACCCGGCTTCCTGACTGCCAGGGAAGTCGACTCCATGCTGTTTGGCCGGCTTGATTGTGAATGGCTTGGAAGCCGGTTTCCCGGCCAATCAGCATGGAGCCAGCTTCCAGCCCAATCAGGAAACCCAGCGGCGAGTAATGACCTGATTGGCCAGGAAGCCGGCTCGATGCTGATTGGCTGGAAAGCTGGCTGACGTCGTGGCGGTCATCTTCAATTTCTGGTTAAATGGAAGGGCTATGGTCCTGAAGAAAACTCCTGGGAACCTGATTGCAATGTTCACGCTCAGAAGCTGGTTCAAAAGTTTTTTCAGACTCATCTTCTCACAGCAGCCCGATTGGGCATCCGGAGGTTGCCCATTAGAGGGGGGCACTGTAAAGGCACGATTGCAAACAGCGTAAATCGCAGCAAACAGCGCACGTGCGAAAATCGCGGCAAACTGCGCACGCGCGAAAATCGCGGCAAAGCACACAGGAAGTGAGGTAGCGGTCTGTATTCCTAGGACTATATAAGGAGGAGCCAGCCTCTCTTTCATTGCTGATGGTCTTGTCAGCTTGGTGTTTGTGTCCTGTGTTCCTGTATTGTTACTTGGCCTGCCTTGACTCGGATTGCCCTGGACTACTCTTCTGCTTGCTGCCAGCCCCTGACCCCGGCCTGTTCCCTGGATTTGAGCTTGCCTTCCGATTTTGTACTTCGCCTGCCCGACCGGATTCGACCTTGGCTTACTGACCTCTCTACTCTGTTGTCTCTGCGCAGTGCTCGTTTCCAGTCTACGGCACTCGTGCTCCTCGTTGCCCTGCCCCCTTCTGTTCCCAACTCCAGGGGTCACATGACACGAAACGCAAGAGACGCCTCCCCATCTTCCAGCCTCAGGTACGTGATAGTACCACAGATTTGAGACTGGGATGGAGGTTCACCTTGCAGCAGGACTATGACCCTAAATATACTGCTAAAGCTACACTTGAGTGGTTTAAAAGGGAAACATTAAAATATCTTGGAAGGGTCCAATCGTAGCCCAGAAATACAATTCAATTGAGAATCTGTGGCAAGACTTGAAGATTGCTGTATACAAATAGAATGCCCAATTTCAGAAAGCTGGGTCAGGTACAGGTCATGGGCAAGTGGCATTCTTTAAGCGCTGATCTTATTCCTATTGCACATCTATGGAAAGAGCTGAAAAATTTAGTCTGTAGTCACTGTTCAAACCTGAGACAGCTGCTACAGTTTGCTCAAGAAAAATGTGCCGAGCTACAGAAAATCGCTAGATTGCACTGATTGCCTTTAAAGGCTGTGGAACAAAATATTTGGATAAGGGCACCATCATTTTTGTCTATGCCATTTTCAATAGTTTTTTTTTAAATATTCTGTTGCATAATATAGCAAAATCAAAGTTTGATTTTTATTAAATATGGAATGATGGATGCCAATTACATTCATCAATTTAGGCGATTTCAGAGAAAAAATTGTGAGCCCTTTTTCTCCATGGAAGGGTACAAACAAATGTGTCCTTGTCTGTATATAGAAGACTTTTAAAAGGAACAAAATAAACTTAACTGTTGAAATATAAAAGACTACATTTGTCTTTTTAGTAAGACAGTACCAAAAGCAATGGTGATATTCCAAACCAACACAATTACAATTAATCTTAACTAATTGATATATACAAAAGGAGTTTAATTCAGCATATTAATGTGATATAAGGAGAATTAAAATTAAAAAATATTATATGTTTTTTTAACAAATGTTGTGCATAAAAAAATTCTCCTCTTTGCTGCATTCAAAGCCCAGTGTTTTTTTTTCTTTACAATACAATTTTAATTGATCTGATCTTCAATGTGGCTGCTCTGGGTTAATGCAATTTTCATATTACCATTACCTTTCCACTGTCCTAAGAAATAGTTTACAGGTTTTGTCCTTTGGAAAAAGGATCTGAAAAAGTAGGTATACATGTGCTCCAAGATGGAGACTCATAGGTTAGAGTTAAGACATAGAGGTGCCTTGGCAAGGCGGCTTTCACATTTTCTGCAGAATACGTGTATCCAAAACCTCTGTTTTTAACCTTCGGTTAGACACGTTTTTTTGCATACTGGCTGGTGAGTGTGCTGGGAAACTTTTTGCTGTTGTACGTAAATCTGACACACTGCAGGGACTGAAGGTGGAAGTGTTTACGAGAGAACTTTAATGGATACCGCAAGTGATATTCACTTCTCATCTAACCCCCTCTATCTTAATTATTAAAATGGATTTGTATTTAAAGCAAACCTATACAGTAATACCTTGGTTTACAAGTAACTTGGTTTGAGAGTGTTTTGCAAGACAAGCAAACATTTCTGAAAAAAATTGCCTTGATATACAAGCAATGTTTTGCATTAAGAGCAAAATTTTGTAGAAAAGCACCACCCGAATAAGGCTGTAGCAGTGCGAGCGATGAGTCTTTTTAACGACAATGCAATGTCACATTGGATATATTCCTTGTTAAGGTTTCACGAAATGAAAAAGATTCCATTGAGCCAAGAGATAGCAGTGATTTCGTTAGTGATAGTGAAAGTCGTCCTACACAATAATCCTCCTCTCTCTCGTCCCCCTCACACCAGCCACGAAGGTACCGGTAATCGGTTTATTTTTCTTTATATTTTGTACAGTATTATATTACAGTACAGTATTGTAATGATTGTTATGTGAATATTTTTGGGTTGTGGAACAAATCATCTGAATTTCCATTATTTCCTATGGGGAAATTCGATTTGATATACAAGCGCTTTGGATTACAAGCATGCTTCCGGAATGAATTATGCTCGTAAACCAAGGTATCACTGTACTTACAAAACTTTTCTGTCTTATAGGGAATATCTAGTGAGGTGGTAGCTAAGCAGTATACTGCAGTTTCTGGCATATGACATTACCTAGACACTCTTGTCTCTGTACGGTAGGGTAAGCTCATCTAAGGCAAATCCTGCCCACTGATGACCATTATTCATAAGAAATTTTGAATGGCTTTGAGTGACACTCTGTAACATTCCTGCTTTTTTAGTGATTGTTTTCCTGAGGCCATGCAGAAGAGCAAGCTTCATCTGAGGATCTGCAGTTTGAGGATCTTGCTACCATTTCATTCATCTTAATTAAGGTAAGCAGCTGAGTTCACATTCATCCACTGTTCCTGGTTGTCTCCTCCACTCCCTCTGTGTAAAGATCTATTCCTCTTTTTCCTTTCCTGTTGCCTCGATCATTAATTGCGCGAGCATTGATTCTGTGTGAAGATCTGTGCTTCGCTCAAAAGGGGTGGCTTTGACATAAGGAGACAAAACTCCTTTGCCAAGATAACCGCTTCCTCCCCTGGACACGGTGCAAAATGAAGCATTGTAATTCATCCTGCTGCAAGGAGCATACGGTCAACACTGGCCATCAGTCCTTACACATTTTTTGGCGCACAACTTCCATAGTCTAGGAATGTTAAGGAATATAGTTGCAATGGCACAAGGCCATTTTTAAAACTCCCTTTTTCTAGGCTGGAAATGTGCTTATAAAAACTCACCTGCTAAAGGATTATACTTAAATCTTTCCCAGAATTCTCCAAATTCTTTTCGGACCTCCTCATTTATCACCACCCCGCTTGGCTGCTCATTATTCACAGCAATGTAGTTAGCTTTTAGTACAATCTCCAAGTCACAACGAGTGTCTACAAAAAGAGGCTTCCATCGCTGCATCACAACACCATATACTGTAACATCATCACCTGAAAAAAAAAAAGGCCAGCAAATGAGGTAGATATAGGTTTGCACGTTTAGTTGTTTTGACAAAAAGACTAGAAAATAGTAAGAACACTAAATGAAACCATACTGAACACATCAACCAGACAAAAACACAAAGGGTCAGTCCACCTAAAACTGGTAGACGTCAGTGAGCTGAATCAATCACTGGCTTTAGTGGCAAGGATGTCTTCCAGAGTTCCTGGCTCTGCCCACCTACTGTCCTGTTTCACACCTCCCGTTAAAGCAAAATGGGTCTTACTTATTCAAATCGGTACTTGAATATGAAATCTTCAAGGAGATCAAAAAGGAATTGGTTGGTGGCTTGAACCTCCAGGTGTCTAGCCAAAACTGAAAGATTGTCTTTGAGCAGACTGACACTATTGCACCAAATGCTAGGGACAACCTACATTTTTACAACAAACGGCTTCTTATTATTGCTTTTAAAATGGTACTTATACTCTTCCAAATAGATTTACAATTGTGAAAACAATTTTGAACCAAAAAGTCTAAATAGCTTTTACTAGTTCATTAATCAGCGCTTCTCTATGTTGCAGTTCAGTGTATACAAAAACCAATAGCCTCTCAAAATTAAAGAAGATTCTGGCTCAGGTGGAATTCTCAGGCGTCAGGGACATCTGGAAGGCTTCGACCGAAAGCTTTATCAATATTTAAACATTTGCATATAACTACTGTCTTGCAAAACTGTGGGCACATCTGGTCAAATTACATGCGTTGTCAATTTTCTCAGTGGGGAACACACAAAAACCACAACAAGAAAGAAACTTAGATGAGGCATCTTCGTGCAAATTCTAATGCACAGTGACGTTTTGTTGGCCGAACTTAATGGAGAGGGGAAAATGAAATAATAGGTAGAATGTACAATGGTTTGAACACCCATACAGTTGATCAATTAAGATAAATGTTTTTTTGGCAGAAGTCTCCCGAAGAAAAAGTAGAAAGAGAGAGTAGCCTGATCTATCGTTAATTACTCCAGGACCAGCAGCTGTTTGCTCACATGGCAGACTGGAGTGCTTCAATAATTTTTTAGGCCAGGCCACACAAAGATTTTCCAACTTGTTTCCACTCCTGGTGTAAGCATTTGGGCTTCCATCTGATTTTGCTCTGGTCTTTCTTCTTCCTGGTCCCAATCACCACCCCCCAACCCAACCCTTGGTGCAGAGAGCACAGCTGATTTGATGATGTTAGTGCCCTTCTCTGAACCATTCTACTGTGATGACACTCACTTAGAAGAGACCCCATGATGTCCTGCACTGGCAGATGCAGGGTTGAATAACCCAGAAGAGGACCAACGCTGGACTTGGGCTTTTGGAAATTGAATTAGCAAGTACTGCTGAAGCTAAAAAAGATCAGGAAGGCCAAAAAGAAAAACCTCCAACAGAGCCGTTTGTAAATTTGCCTGGTCTGATTAAAACATAACCAGCAAAGCACCTGCAAGACGGTTTTTCTGCCTTTGATCAACAAACTCTTTTCAATTAGGAAGCATACAGCATTTTAATATCCTTACTTCTCCCTGGTCTATGTAATTATATTATGTTTTAATTGCCAGGGAGTAGATGTGCTTAAAGAGGGTGTGCTAAGTGTACATCATCCTTGCCTAGACAAGAAATAAAGTGAACTGCAGCAGAAAAACCATGTAATGGGGAAGGGGAGAGGGGAGTGATACCAAGTCCTATATTTGAAGTGAAGGTCCACTTTAAGAAACATTTATATGCATGCCTGTTATTGAATGATATGGTACACTGAATGATACATTTATGCTATTTCTACTGTTTTCTAAACTTTACTATTGTCTATTCCACTACTCTTCATAACTCAAAGTTTTAGGTCCAAAAACTCACTGAAGAAGTTCTGTATGCAATAATAAAACTGAGATAAGTTTCAGTTCTGCATTAAATTCTAATTGTAGACAAGAGATCATTATGTAGTTCAGAAAAGTGGTATCTTACCAGACTTGCAGGTGTCCACCAGGTCATCTTCCAAAACCACAACCATAGATCGAGGAATACTGCCCACCGACAACCTTTGAACCTAAATCAGTGTAAATTATAAAACAAATACACATTTTATATATCACCTTTAATTTATATACTGTCCTCATTTTGATAGGTTTTACAGTAGGGCACACAGTAAACATACAGTATATTGCAAAACATGAAACAGAAAGCAAAAGATATACTTGTAATTGCTTATGATCTAATAAAAAAAATGAAAATCTTGGAGGAATGACTAGCCTTCCATGTTTCCATTAATTGTTTATGAGCACTCACCAGAAACAGACCTGCCATACAGTTAACTAGGTGAGTGCAGTTATAGTTTGTAGAAATAGAAGGGTAATCTTGGGACTGCCAGCAGTGGAATTAAAATCCATGTCTGTAGATAGACTGGATCCTAAATCCAGGATACTGGGCAAATTAATAGAATGTAGTTTATGCAGTCACAGTTGTCATTTTTTTAAAAAGGAGAAGTAGGGAAGCATTAAACATTCTCCCCAATAGCAAAACAATACCGGCACCTTCAAATCCAAAAAGAGCCCAGCAGTAAAAATACAGCAAACACGATGGAGGCAGCTCCCACAGATTAGATGGATCACCAGTCTGAGAAAAGGAACAAAAGAGAGCGCCTCCATAGTGTAAAAATGTTATTTAATAGTAAAAACACGCAGCTCTAAGGCTGTACTTACAACAGTTCGGTAGAATAAAAACCAGTAGACTAAGGTGAGATTAACTTTTATTAGTTTCAATGCATTTTGTTGGCTGGGACAATTCCCATTATGGTTGGTTTCCATCCAGCTCTATTGGTGAACACTAACATCTACCAGCCAAAAGACGAATGTATGTGAATTGGTTTATGGCTTTTGGATATGTGCAATATATTAATTTATTTTATACACTAATAATTTTCATAAGATGAATTTCGCATCACAAGTCACTTGTTGTAATCACTTGAATATATTACATCCATTTTTATAGTAATCACTTGAAGTAATAACTCGAATATATTACATCCATTTTTCTATAATAATTACTTTGAGACAGTAGGGGTTTCCGTTCGAAATTAGTTTAAATGCTGGGTTTATATCCCCTTTTTTCAAATAGATACATTGTTCCACCATTTTCATAGGTGAGTGTGGAGGCCATCTAGAGACAGCTTTAGTGTTTTTATTTTCCAAGCTTCTAAAGTAGCTAGTGCATAAATACACAGTTTCAACTATTTAAGTTTTGTTGTATGAATTGTTTGTATCCTTTGTGCAGCTGCTTTTGTCAGTGTGCGGCATATAGATCATCCTGGTCGAGAACTGGGAAATGACTCCTTATAGTTTTTTAACCATCAGTTAATTTTGGTCATACTATACAAACTATAGGGGTACATCGTGTTTATTACTTTCCTTTAAGCTCAAAACCGAATTCCCTGCTTGGCTGCCGGTTTAATATGTCAGTCTGTCATTTATTGAGTAACTCCTACGGGGAATATGACGAATATTTAAAAGTAATCGTTACTGTCAGTCTGAAATACACTCGTTTCTGAGCTGATCTATGTCAATTAGGCGGTTATCACATCCACATTATGTCCATTCCATGTATGACATTATATTGTGGATTAGCTCGAGCTGAATAGTAATTAGAGATCACTTGCAGCTGCCTTCTCTAGATGAGCCTCCAACACCGACTGGATGATTGGACTAAAAATCCCATGTAACCCTCTCCGTCAAAGATTTAAGGCAGGATACAGGGGGTGTTCATTCATTGGTTCTGATGAAGGGGGCGTGCCCCAGAAACCCTTAAACCATTTATCAATACAGGGATCGAGGTTACTGGTGTTTTACTTCCCTCCAGATTCTCCCTGCCAGGGGTTCCGTCCTCTCACCTTATTCTACTGGTTTTTATTCTACCGAACTGTTTTAAGTACAGCCTTAGAGCTGCGTTTTTACTATTGCATAAAAGTTTTACACTATGGAGGCGCTCTCTTTTGTTCCTATTCTCCCCAATACTCAGAACAGGTATGGGACACTGCAGCTGCCCACACTGGCTCTAAAACCGAGCTAACTGATCAGTCAGCTCTTGGTCTCTGCTCCCAGAGGAGAGCAATAACTGTCAGTCACTGTCCTCCACAGGGATCCCACCCTCCCCTCTCTGCTTCTCCTGCACTTGGCTGGAGCTACAGGCCAGGGAGAGGGCGTGCGGGAACAGCTAGATCCGGCTCTCAGCCACATGAAGATAGGCAAAGCCAGCTGTCAGGCAGCAGGGTGGATTCTGACAATATCGATGGGACTCTTGATTGCAGCACGCCTGTGCAATGTCAACTGACAGCGAGCATAAGCTGGATATTTGCAGACTGTGGGTGCCACATGTACTCTTGTGACCCAAAAGATAAGTAAAGACAAAAAAAGGTTTGTCTTTACTTCTCCCTTAACTACTTGCCGTCCATTTATTGTAATGGAGCAGAGCTGAGGGCGGGTTGCCGTACATAAACAGGTTTTTTTCCCCCTGCACAAGCAGGAAATAGTGAACGCAATGTCCACTGGACAGTGCAATTACAAAACAAAGATACAGAGCCAATGAGACCATGTGATCACTAAATGTAAACAAATGCAAACGATCAATAAGTGTAAAGAATGACTGCGGTTTGCAGCTTTCTTCCCCTGTTCGCTTACATGCTGTTTGAATGTGAGGAGAGGGAGAGTGCACCACAGCATTACCGGTACAGTGTCAGTAGGTACTGTTACAGCCACAACCAGTGTTCTGATTGCCAAAAGTATGAGTACGGTGTCAGCAAGTAGCATTACAGCCCTAACCAGTGTTTTGATTACCAGAAGTACCAGTACCAGCAGTAACTTTCCACCACAACTAGCATCCTGATTGCCAGAAATACCAGAACTCCATAAAAAGGTAGTCAGAAAAACAGATGCACAATTTTAAACCTCAAGGTGCTCCTTGGGGTTCGGGCCCCTCTAGGCAGCAAAAAAAGTCTCACATATGCAATATCCACATACTTAGGAGGAGTAACAGAATAGGAGGAATTCATGAAAACTGGAGCAGATGCCCATAGTAACCAATCAGCTTCTCACTTCAGTCTGTTCAGTTAAGATTTGAAAATGAAAGAGAAGCCGATTGGTTGCCATGCACAGCTGCTCCAGATTTGATAAATTCTGCTCACTGTGTTTTGGGGTATAATTCTAAGTGTGGCCATGCTGTGTTTTAGAAATCTCCTATTAACTGACAATTTTTTGTAAAACATTTTCTGAAAACTTGCACACTTGATCAAATTTTTAAAAGACTAACCATGCATCTTATCAAATTCATTGGGGTATCTGCTTTCTAAAATGGGTTGTTGGCGTTTGTAGACTGCTGCAGTGAATCAGCATGGGGGGACCTGATAGAGAACTTTCTGCTTCAGGCCCCTCCTCTGCTGATTGACAACAGGCAGTGGTCAGATGCAATAGCCAGCCTGCTATTGCAATTTGAAATATCCAATAGCAGGCTGGCTATGGCTCCCAGCTTTAAAATACAAAAAAAGTTTACAAAAATAAAACAATTAAATTAAAAAAGACAAAAAAAAGAAAAAGTTCAATAAAAATAAAAAATGCAAACCGATAAAAAAAACACGTTTATAAAATAAAATTGCTGTGTCATTTTAAATAAAACAATTTTTAAATTATATTATAATCTTCTGAACAACAGAAACAGACAGCAAAAGAACAGTGACCCTTCCCTATGCTATCCAAAACGAAAAAAAAAATTTTGGCTGGAGTTACACTTAAAAAATGTACCCGTTCCGACTTTCAAATTCAACTTAAGTACAAACCTAAAGTCCCTATCTGGAATTTAACCCGGGGACTGCCTGTACATATGTTTGTTTTTTTACCAAAGAAATGTAGCAGAATACATTTTGGCCTAAATGTATGAAGAAAGTTTATATATTTGCAATGTTTCGTAATATAACGTAGGGAAAACAAACTTTTCTGTACTTTATATTTTATATAGTAGAAAATAAAAAGCCCAGTGGTGATTCAATACCACCAAAAGAAAGTTCTATCTGTCACAAAAAATGCTACATTAATTTGGGTATAGTGTTGCATGATTGCATAAAAGTACCTCAGAGATACTGAAAAATAGCCTGGACAGGAAGGGTGTTTAACACCCTGGCCATCAAGTGGTTAAGGTACGTTTTAATGCATTAACTTAAAAAAATATTGTATGTATTAATAAAAAATACAACAAACATTGTTAAATAAACTGAGTGGTCTTTTTTCAACCCAAAATTGTTCCCATTGCTTTCACAGTTGTTTCACATGATTATTTTAAAACTGGGACTTCAGGATAAGTAAATATTGTTTAAAAAACAAGAGGAATGTTGATTCTTACTGAAATCTTGGCATGGTTCATGTATTCCTTACAGAAGTAAATCAGTATGAAACTCTGTCTCTGCACAGGAGTTTCCTGTAAGAAAGACTAGTCACTGCTGCTCTCTCTTTGTGCAGGATGACTGTCTTGTATTAGCCACCCTACTGTAGTTAAGGTAATACCTGGGTTTACAAAGGAATATGGTGCACACAAAATAGATTTATATCCTTTGTGGATATTGAGGAATATATTTAAATGAAGGCTTTGGGGACCAGCGTTTAGCTTTAACACATTATCTCACCATAATTATATGCATTCTAATGAGGACAACCTATAGTATAACAATGCCAATTTTTGCTTCCTGATTTTAATGTTATGGTCATGATACAGCATGACTGGAAAGAAAGACAGTACTAAACAATATAAAGAAATGTCATGTTTTGTCAATGTGAAATGTATCCAGATCTCTTCAGTTAGCACTTCTTTAGTTTCTTAGGCATTTCCATTATAGTTGAACTATAAACATGAACAGCAATTACCTGCTCCTGAATCTTAATCTCCTGGTAGTCTCTACAAGTGGCCGGAGAGGACACATCAGACAGGGAAGTAAATTTTGCAGAGTTGCAGCCTTCTTCATTGGTGCAAGCAGTGGGAGGATTGAATGAGTAACACTGCTCAAAGTCAGCTTTTACTGTGATTACATGCTTACACTTATTGCACATAAAGTCCTGCTCATACTCTAGAACTTTCACTAGACTGCTGCGAATAACTGTGCCGGTGATGGACAAGAAATGACCCACATCTATCGCACGTGGAATATGCTCTCTGGTTAACTCGGGACACACCGGCAAACCTGTATGCACATAAGGAAAGGGTGTCAACACAAAAAGACAAGAATTCTGATGCAATTGCTCATATAAAAAATACCATACAGCCTGTATAAGACTGCAGGTTGAAAAAGGGCACTTGTCCATCGAGTTCAAACTATAGAGATATGACTGCTGACCTCTTAATGAAATCCTAGTTGTCTGGTTACTATGCTGAGCCACTGCCTTCAATATTTTCATAATCAAATGACCAAATACAAGAATCTAGATCAGTTAGGGATGCACCGATACAGACACTAGTATCGATATCGGTGCCGATACCGAGTATTTGGGCGAGTACACGTACTCGCCCAAATGCTCCGATGCCTAGCACGAGTACTTCCTGTATCAGGAAGCCGGGCAGTGCATCATTACACGCTGCCCGGTTTCCGGGAAGCGGCTCCATGCTCTCGTCACTTGTGATGAGAGAGCATGTAGTAGACTTCCCGGCCAATCAGCAAGCCGGGCAGCGTGTAATGACGCGCTGCCCGGCTTCCTGATTGGTCGGGAAGCTGGCCAATCAAGAGGCCGGGTGCCGTGTAATGACGCAGCACCCGGCATTCCGATTGGCCGGGAAGCTGGCTTCATGCTTCCTCGGGCAGCGTGTAAAGACTCCGTCAGTCTTTACACGCTGCCCGGCTTCCTGGCTAATCCGGAAGCCAGGTGGCGAGTTATTACACGCCACCTGGCTTCCTGAATGGGACTTTTGGTAATTGGTATCGGCGAGTACCGGAAAAAAATTAATCGTTACTCTTACTTACCAAAATATCAGTATCGGTGCATCCCTAAGATCAGTACAATAGTTCTTATATGCATACTTGTTCTGGGGTAGTGACTCGACATACAGAGGCCAGAAGGTCAGTATAAATTGACAAATTACTAGCCTGACAAGACATTGGCTACATTTTCTTATCTCCCAGTAACAGCTCTTCCTTCTGCAGCGCCTGGGAGATAAGAAAATGTCAATAAATTCACCAAACATATATTTGCTTAAGAAAAATGTATACAGAGTGGCATGATCCCGAATATACCTAAAAAAAATTGATTTGGGGTTTACATACAATTTAATTCTGTAGCACTGCTACTAGATCAGCATTAAAGCAGACCTATATTCCAAAAATCAAAGCCAGTAGAGCAATTCTGCTTCTTTTCTAGTTCTGGATAAGAATTAGAACCCCCATCAGGTTTTTACTGCTATCCAGGACTCCCAAGAGGTTTACCTTCACTTCCTATTCTGCTGACAATGATTTCACCAGACAGAAAGTATGGGGAAATCTGCAACAGGGAAATCTGACAGGAGTTCTAGCCCTCCCATACTCTATACTAGAGGTGCACCGAAATGTAAGTTTTAAAACCGAAACGAAACCGAAATAACAAAAATTGTCAGGCCAAAAATCGAAAATGTTTTTTACTTTAATTTTTTCAAATATTTTATTTATTGTTTATAAACTTATTTTTTTAATATTTTTATTTATTAATTATTTTTATTTTTTACATTACTTTTAGGGGCTTCGAGGAAATATTAGTGGTCAAAACAGACCCCTGATATTTCCCTTTTAAAATAGAAAAAGAGATTGAGAACACAGTCCTCTATGTCCCCTGTTATCAATGAATAGGAATCCCTTTATGAGTGTTCCTGTTCATTGAACATGAGGGCATGGTATGTTTACTATAACTACAACTATGAATGAACAGGAGGGGGATGTAGATCACTCCCATTCTTTCATAATTGAGGATTTGGTTAACATGTCCTCAATTATGTACAAACACTCAGCGATCGCTGAGTGTGTACCTTGCTCTATTCTCTCTGACACGCTGTCACAGGAGGCTGGTGGAGCGGTGTAGGGAGGAGAGCCCAGCCTCCTACGACAGCGCTGTCTTCGCCCCCACACCGCTCTGCCGGACTGTGATAGGAGGCTGAGCGATGTGGGAGGAGAGGACGGCCGCTCACTGCACTCTCCTCCCGCAGCGCTCGGCCATCACAGTTTCTCTCCTCCCCGTTGGGACACAGAGCAGCGCCCATCGGGAAGGAAAGAAATCAGGGATGCGCCGATGTATCGGCAGGAAAATGGCATTTTCGGCATTATGCCAAAAGTGCCATTTTCCGCCCATATGTTTCGGCAGCCGACATATCGGTGCATCCCTACTCTATGCTGCATGTTGCTGCTGCAGAGTTACCCTCACTTCCTGTCTGTAAAACTGTCAGCAGGAAAGGAAGTGGGGGGTATATCTCTCTAACGGAGCTCTGCAAAAGACGTAAAAAGCTGACAGGGCTTCTAACCCCCCCCCCCCATGCCTCCCTCTGATGGCCAGTCAGACACACTTCCCTCAGAACTTATCATATGATCTTACAATTGGGCTTGGAGAACTAATGTGCAGACAGAAGAGGCCAATCAACGTTTCTAGCTGGATAGTAATCTTCCTCCTTGGGAAAGACCACATCATCAATGTCTTCATTTAAAAAATACGCTATCAACCAAACATATCAACAAAAGAAACGTGTATAAAAGAATAAAAGTGTCAATCAAACCACTTGGATGATAGTTTTGGGACATGGAGCTTGGCAGGGTGACAGAGGCACAGTGGAGTTTAAAGCCCAGTGGAAGTCTAGACAACTGCTTTACACATTGTTTTTAATGTTGGAAGATATGAGTAGTTTTTAATAAACTTTTACATTTCGCTCAAATCGCTGTACACTATGGTCTACAGATTTCTTTTACTTATGCTGAATACGTAGAGTGGTTGTCATTTTGGGTCCCTGGAACAACATATGCAGTAATAACTGGCTGCCTCAGAAGGGAGAAAGAAGATTATAATCAGTCGCACAGTGTGGGCCTCCCACCCGATGTTAAAAGGGTACAGCTTCGCTGGACCCATTATTAGGTTGCATCTAAAAGGCGAGAGGCTTTCTGAGACGGGTGTCAGCACTGTGGGTGTTTAACCTCTTGCCGTCCGCCCGTAGTAGAAAAACGGACGGACGGCACTGCTGCATTGGCGGGTTGCCGTCGCCAGACGGCATTTTTTTTCTGCTCGTGCGCGCCCCCTAGCGGGCACGCACGGGCAGAAAAGACCCGTCCAATGCGAACACCCGGTACCGGGTGTTTCACATATAGGCGATCAGCGGGTCCATAGCCCGCCGATCGCATATATGTGCTCGTTTGCGTCCGCGGTTTGGCCTGGATGGGAAGGGGGTTTAACACCGCGGATGTCAACTGGTTAATAGAGGTAGAAGGTATAATTGTGGATCACTATTACACGTTTGCTGTCACTTTTATAAGACTGTGTTTATTTGGAATATGTTCTGGATCACTGTTACATACGAGTTTGTTACCACGTGTGAAAACACTTATTATTGGGCAATACAATGTACAAAAGATACCCAAGTGGTTTGTTTGACACTTTTATACACTTTTTTTTAAATTATAAGTTTGGATGATCCCGTATTGTTTTTTTAAGCGTGGCACATGATTTTTATTTTTGAATATTTGAAGGGATATTACAGTATTCCCTTAGAGTGTTGCAGTAGTTAACATATTAAAGCACGTTACTTTGAATATTGGAGCTGTGTTTTTCTACACACATACAGTATAAACAGAGACACAAAACATTTTCTTTGTGCCGTGTTCACACCTTACATGTGCAGTGATGTGCATAAAATGCAGCTTAACAGACATGGTGTGAACAACCCTAAATATTTCAGTAAATGCACCAAAATAGCCTATACCAGCCTACACACCTGTTATTCTTGCATGTAGATTTTGCTTCATGATGAATCCGTCATGTTGCGAGTTCGACTGCATGAGACTCATGGTTGCTCGTCGCAAAGCATTATCAAATATTGGTAAAACCTCATTAGGAAAAGCATTGAAATAGTCTCCGACTTCCATGTTTGTTTCAAAAAGTGTCATAGCATTAACAACTATTGAGTAGTGGGAATCCTCATCATTTTCCATCAGTACATTTACTATATCCTTCTGGTGATGCTGCAGTACATAGGACTCAAACACTTGGCCAATCAGCGCTACTTGTTCAGAATGCAGGTACATGTCTGAAGCCAGTGGGTACTGTAAATTCAGAAGATGTAAAACACACATCAGTGCTTTATTTCCCTGTAACATATGATGGTGCTGCATCAAAAAGGTTTATTTACTAAACTATCAACTTGACAATTATTGATAGAAAAAGAAACAGTTTAAAAGGAAACTTATGTATAAAAATAAAGAAGCTGACTGGCTTTTTGTTTCTGTCACTGATCCGGGCTAAGTATGTAGCCAGCAAAAACTGAACTTCTGCCCTTCAAGCTTTTTTCAGGTCTAGTGGTCCTCACAGGAAAGTGAAGCAGGACCATAACGACATCTGGAGTCAGCACCATTAAAGCCCAACTCCATTATACTGTTTTTATTGGTATACTTAACCATTTCCAGAAATCTTAAAGCTAGTTACATGATGTACTGGGCCCACTTCATTTGCACTCTTCACTTCTCCTAGCGGTGGGTGATCCTCCATAATGATATCAGCCACGCTCTCTGCATAAATATATTGTTAATTGAGGACACTGTGGTGACTGCAGGGAACATGTTGCAGTCGACCCTTATGTCAGCCCACAACGGGTCAGATCTGCCCCCTGACCCTCCCAAGATAACTCCTTCGTAGCAAATATGATGGGTGTAACCCCCCACCTTTTTGTTATTTTTGTAGTCCTCACTCCGGATGCATTGTTGCTCCCTACCTTGCCTACCAGGGTGTAGCCTCTCCTGGTGGATGACCAGGATTCCCTAAATTCACAGAAAGGTGGGTTCCCTTGGTGCAGGAATTCTTATTCCCTGGCATAAAGTACTGGCAAGCTCTAGCGCGTGTGGTAAGTTCACCTGCAGCTGTGTTTTTCCTTCTGGCTTCTTGTCCTCTCTCTGTGCTTGGTCAGGCTTCCCCAGTCAAAGATATTGCTAGGACTCTGGCGGCGGCCACCATTGCCAGGGTCTTGCCTCTAGACGATTCCGTTTCTTTCAAGGCCTGCATGGATCACTGCAGATTCAGATTTGCAGAGAATCGTTTCTGTGGCAGGTGCAGCCTGTGGACCAACAGTGGTGTTGACCTCTTTGGCCAGAGCCATGAAGGTCTGGGTGAACAATATGGAGTCTGCCTTGCGAAGGAGAGTGAGCAGGAGCTTTATTATTGCCTCGCTGGAAGATGTGAACTAGTCATGAGATTTCGTGGCACAATCAGTTACAGCCAGAAGAACATTGTGGTTAACACAGTGGTCAGTGGACACAGCCTCCAAAACAAGCTCAGATGTCCATTCCATTTTAGGGGAAAATGCTTTTTGGGAAGACCTTGGACAAGGCAATCCAGCAGGTCTCTGGCGGGGAAAAAATAAAATAATATAACGGGGTTGATACCTCAGGAGAGGAGGCACCAGCAACAGCCATTACATACCAATGGAAGACCAAGGGAGCAGCACGGGTCACACATCTCAGCACTTTCGGCCTATACAGGCTCTAGATGGGTGGATCATCCTCTGGTAAAAGAGTTTGTGAAGGCCACACAGAAGGTGGCCACCTTGAAAAATACTTTCTCCTAAATGGGACCTTCCTCTGGTCCTGAAAGCTTTGATGTCTGCATCTTTCTTTTCGATCCAATCATGTTTACTTTGGCATGCAAAGGACTGTTTTTTTTGGACAGCTATTGCTTCTGCTAGGCAAGTGTATGATCTCTATGCATGTTTTTTCCCAGTGCCATCTTTTCTACCTATGGTTCCTTCCTTTTTTCACTTAATTTCCAGTGGCATTGATGGTCAAGACTGAGGTTCTTTGGAGTTACTTGGAAAGGACAGAGCTAGGAAGGACAACCTCTTCATCTTCTCGCTAGGGTTCAGGAAAGGAATGCCAACTTAATCTAGGATCCTGACTTCTTAGATCGTGAAGATGATCCAGTTGGCCTATAGCAGTTCACAGTTAGGCTCCACCAGTGGAAATATGACCTCATTCAGCAAGGACAAACGTATTGGCAGACCAGGTGTGCAAAGTGGCAAGATGGGCAACTCCCAACACATTTGTCATTACAGATGTGAATGTTCTTTGGAGCAATTCAAACTCCTTTGCTTCTTCTGTTTTTTTTTCCTCTGCATGTGCTCAATTAGCCTTTTTTTTGTTTTTTGCAACTTTTGTGGGGTATGCGGTTTTATTTTCCCCACCATTTGTTGGCTACGTCCCATAGTGGGCAATTGTTATCATTTCTTCTAGGGGCCTATTTGCATTAAAAAATTAGGCTTTAAAACACAGGGAAAATGATAACAGAAATAATTGAGTTGTCATTTCACACTTGCTTTTTTAGGTTAAATTTTCTGGGGTTGTCATCCTGATCCCAAATTTACTAGCATGTCACGAAACAAACTCACATACTGAATGCTGATTTCAGATCAATGGCTCTTTTGGTGAGGCCAGAATCAGTATGATGGCCCCAGAGTGTGTACCAATAAAAAGTGATACCAAGTAAACAGTAAAACCGAAATAGCTAGATATCTAGCAAACACTGCAACTATGGGAGAAAAATCAGTAAATTCAAACAATTTACCTTTATATGAATGCAGACAAACTCTCGCGATCATCTCACAAGATACTGGGAATTGAGATTGTACATCCTGAAGTCTGTGCTGTGTAAATTCCTCACTCTCTTGATTCCTGTATTACTAATCACATCTTCTAAGGCATGTTTAAATCTGACTGGTGCCTGCAAAAAAAAAAACATAATCAAAACTGAAGTTTTTCTTTACAACAGACTTTCCGCGTGTTAGACAGATAAAACCCTGCTGAGGGTAGGTTTGTGAATTCCTCTGCTGCATTGAAAACAGGAGTTCTCAGACCACAATTGCCAACAAAAGGGTGCTTTTGGTCGACATTTGTATGTTGTGTTCCCTTATGTTAAATGTGAGGATACCAGCAGTGGCAGCCCCTATATTTCTGCCATCCCTTTACAAACACACGTATCTTTGGATAGTGTCACTGGACACAAATGTTGAACTGCTCAAAGCAGGATATGTACTTTGCCAAAAGTAAGGCTGTAACATTTCCCTTTTAAATGGACACACACTTTTGTTTACACAGTTAAAATGGAAGTAAAGACTAAAAAAAAAAATGCTAGAAAATAAAGTTGTTGGATGCAGGAAGTCTTTGTATGTCTCGTCTGCCAATAAACTCCTTTCCCCTACTGCTAGCATTTTTATTTTGTGTACACTGTTTGTGGTGCATGCACACAGTGCAGTGTACTCTCCTTTTCCCACTCTTGGCATATGTAAAATGGATATATTACCAGTGTAATGAAAATCCAGCATGTATATGCAGAAGTTACATCACCAATGGTTGAAAAAAGGACACATTGGATGCAGACATGTCGGAGAACGGCGGCAGTTATGGGGAACATAGATCTGTTATAGGAGGGCAAACTAGGGGTAAACGTTCCACAATCAGCAAGTTTTGCACAATATGGCAAGCGCTACAGCAGCAACCCCTTTTCAGTTCTGATTTAAAGTGACTCTGTCTCAAGGGAAGTAGTTGCCTGACTAGAGGGCGGTATTCACAAATTCTTTAAATATTGATATTGGTTAAATTTACCAATAATAGACACTGTGCAGATTTCAGCTGATTCTTGAGGAACCAGCCAAAATTCGCTCAGTAGGTGCCACTGTCTGGCCGGCATACCTTGATCAGCTGATCAAAAGGAGCTAGTCAGAAAATCTGTGTTGGAACAGAGCCGGCAGCCAATGAGCTGCCGACTCTGTTCATGTATTCAGCAGATATAGGTCTCCACCCCCCCTGCAGTCAACCCCCAAACCTCCTCCTGCCCCATTCATCTGCCGTCAGCTAGATTCCGCTGCCGGCAGCTGAATGTAAACAGCAGGCAGTGGGGAAGCAATAAGCAGTCTGCTATTGGCTATTAAAAATTGCAATAGCAGGCTGGCTATTGCACCTGCCCACTGCCTGCTGTCAATCAGCAGAGGAGTAGACCAAATGGAGAACCAATATGAGGCGACTGCTTGCTGTTTAACTTCAGTATCGGTTCAGAAAAATCCATACCGCTCAATCCCTAACTCTGACAGCATTAAGCCCTCGTTCACACCTGAACGTTTTGTAGCGCGTTCTACGCTCGACGAACGCTCTACAAAAAACGCTCAAATATATAAATCCCATTGTATTCAATGATCTCGTTCCCACCTTGGTGTATTTCCGCCCGTCCCTAACGCGCTACAAAACGGCCCACGCCTGAAAAGGTACATGTACTACTTTGGGCCGTTTTGTTGCGCGTTTCCATTGGGATACAGCCAAGTAGCCTTCGGAAACGCGCGTTTGTCGACAGACGCGCATATGCAATACGCCTAGGTGTGAACGAGACCTAAAGCCAAAGCATCAGCATGACCGCCAGGGAACAAGCATTCCCTAAGGTGGAGAAATGGCAGCCCCCATAATTATCCAATGACAAAGTCCCTGTAAAAGGAACTTTGTCACACATCTGTGTGATCAAAATGTGGCAGCCATTCCCTAGCTCACAGGCAATTTTCTAATGGCAGGGGAGTAACTACACTAAAAATAAACAGTGCATGGTAAGCTTTACTGGGTCAGGAACAGTGATGTGCAGGGCCTTGGTGTATACCCAGTTTGCCTGCACAAAACTGTGACTGACACAACCTCCTACCAGCCCAAACAGTTCCAGCAGGGGCATTCGCTGCCTCACAGTTTCATCTCAAATAAGGGGCATTGAATGCCCCTGCCACAATTGACTGGCCTGGTAGGGGGCTGTCACAGTTTTGCATAGGATTTGGTGAACTGGATTTGCACTAAGTGCCCCCACACCTCTCTAGTCAGGACTAATAAGCTCCACCTGAGCCAGAGCACAGCTGCTTCCGTCAGTCTTCTCTGCACACTGTATGGAAAGCTGCCCCTTTCACTGTGTACAGCTGTTTAAAGTGATATTAAAGCCAAAATGTTTTTAAGCTTTTTCAAATGCTGATGAAATCACTTACAAAGAATGCTGCACCTTGATGTTTAAAAGTTTTAGTTTCCTGCAGTATCAGCTGGTCCCCTAAAGTCTGGTTCTGATATCCTGTTTAAGGGGGCTCCTTTCCCTTACAGGGTCATATGGAGACACCCTTGTGTGTGCACGAGTACGCCACGTGTGTCTCCATAAACACAGCAAGGCAAACCACTCCCCTCCCCACTGCTTCTCCTCCAAGCTGATAGATGGGCAGCTGCTGGAGACTGCTCTGTCACTTGAGATCTTGTACTGGACAGGAAGTTCAGGGAAGTTGAGTTGAGAAAGTTGGAGCTGTTCGGAAACATGACAACTGTCAGTGCTTTGGTGAAAATATAAAGAAATGCTTTGCTGGGCAATATATGTTTGATAGATCTGGATTTGTTATTGAAAAAGAAAAAATTGAGAGTTCAACAAACATACACATCAGTGTTTAGTCATCAACTAAAAAACACAATAAACTGAGCTCACTGCCACATCATGGACAGAACAGTTATCATTCAGGGCCCATCAATACTTTGCCATCCAGGTGCATTAGAGCACATTGAGAGGAATTTATCGAAACTGGAGTAGACAAAATCTGGAGCAGTTGCCCCTGGCAACAAATCAGCTCCTCTCTTCAGTTTGCTCAGTTAAGATTTGAAAATGAGAGAAGCTGATTGGTTGTCATGCACAGCTGCTCCAGTTTTGATAAATTCCCCTAATTGTATTGCACATTCACCTGTGTGATGTTAAGGCATCGTATTTATTTTGAATGGACTGCCAACACACAAGAATGGAAAGCATAACACATGTCAATGCACTTCTGTGCAATGCAACACATGCATCAAAGCTACATTGCATTACTGAATTGGGGTGAATTGCACTGCAACACACTAAAAAAAACGCTTGTGGTAACACATTACATAAGTGAACTTCATACGTTCTTAAAGCCCCTCTGTGGTTACATGAATCCCACTATACATACGCAGTTCATAGCTGAAAACTGCATGCAATTACAGCTAGTGTCTGGCTCTTGCTATTCCCCATGAATGCTGTACGAGCTCAGTAACCCGCAGCTTATCAGCGGCCAGCAGACAAGCCACTTTAATATGGTGCCAGCTCTTACCCCGCTTGCCGAGTCCAATGCACTCACACACCAAGTAAGTCCATACCAAGCGCGCTACTCTACTGCGCCTGCGCACTATGTCTGCGTGTCAAGCCTCGTTCGCACAGTGACAGTGGGAAGGGCGTGTCTACATGTAATAAGTTAGAGTAGCTCGTTCCCATCCACTAAAGGGACCTGGAAGTGGGAGAACAGGTGGGGGCGGAGTGTGTACGGAGCCCGGTAAAACTCAAACGTCTCTGGGTAATGGGGTGCTTTGTCAGGGTTACAAAGTGAGATGGAGTTGCTGGGTGAGAGAGCTGTCTAAGAGGAACTCCGTGTAAGGTTTACAAAATGACATGGGGGTGGGAAAAGTCATTTTTGGTTTCGGCTTGACAAATTCTGCTGCAGGATAAGTGTTGTGGTGCCATTCATTTCAATGGCACCCCAAACGCGCCTCCCGCCTGCAGTGTGAACGCCCGCACTGGAATGCACAGAACTGCAATGCAAAAAATGTGCATGCTGTTTTATTCTGAAGTAATCTTTGCTTGTAACACTCCATTTGTGTATTGCATTCTAAATAAAATATGGTGTTTAATTTCTTTCTCTTTAACCGATGAATCGAAAAAAATAATCGGCCAACTATTTTTTATGAAAATAATAGTTGCAGCCCTAGTACTAGGCAACGTTCTGGAATCCCATCCTAACCACAATACACCTTTCAAACGCCACATGAAAGATGAACCTTGCTTTGGTCATTAATAAAATTCTGGTGATGGAAGGCTAACATGTCTGCATAGCATTTTTGAGCATTTGTCAATTTTGTTTACTCTATGAAAAAATGCATTTACATATTGCAAACATTGATTTACCCTCCAATTGACATTCAGGTGTAGTTACAAAAAGAAAACTGGTCTGGATGAGAATGAAGGTCATTGTACAGGGTCCAAAATTGTCCCTTCCTTTCCATGATCAGGAGATGCCCCCAGAAACGATGCCCCTGCAGAGTATGCTGTGTTAAAATGGCAATGTCCAGCATGATGATACCTGGAAGAGCAGACTTCATTAAATCAGAGAAGATTCTTCAATGGATTCCGCACAGCAAACAATAAGAAGCCCATAGAAAGACATTGACCTCAGGAAATATTACTTTAAAGTTTAATTTTTAATTTTTTTTTAAAGAGTATTTAAAGTGATATTTAAGCAATTTCAAATGCTGTTTAAATATCAATAGATGCCACTCCTTGATGTTTCAAGTTTTAGTTTCCTGCAGAATCAGCTGGTCCTCTGAGCACTGGCCCTGATATCCTGTTTCCCTTACAGGGTCCTACGGAGCCAGCTTTGTGTGTGCAAGTTAGCTGTGCTTGTCTCCACAAATCCACAGCAAGGCAGGTTATTACCCTTCTCCAAGCTGATAGATGAACTCCTGGAGACTGTGCTCTCCCTTGTGATCTTGTATTGGACAGGAAGTGGAGCTGAGAGAGATGGAGCTGTTTGGAAACATGATGACTGTTCGTACTTGGGCAAATATGTTAAGAAATACTTTGCTGGGCAATGTGTATGCATTATGTGCACTAAAGGTGGGTTCCTGTTGTGTCTGTGGGACAGAAAGAGAAGGGAAATCACCACAATAGGAGAGCCAGCAAAAATTAAGCTTAAAAGTTACCTTCCCTACTGTATCCAAAATGAGAAAGAAAGGAGTTTGGATATATTGTACATACTCTCCAGGGAAAAACAAAAACTGCCCCCTGTTCATCAATGTTTAGGGTCTTGTGTAAAGGACTTTTACTTACCTGATCCCCACTCCTGAGCAGTGATGAGGCTATGCTTGGTGTGAACCTAATTCGCCCAAGCCTGCTGAAAACGTTGACCTCAACCCTTCCCTCCCGACTCGATCAGTTGCGGGGAGGTGGATTACTTACCTGGCAGCTATACGTCATGAAGGGGTGGGAAACGCCAACGCCACAACTGGATTGGATCGGGAGGAGGCGGTGGCAGTCAGACTTTTGAGCAGTCTTGGGTTCACTCAGGTTCGCACCCAGCCATATCACTATTCCTCAGGTGCATGCTTGTTCCAGGTATAATTGATGCAAAAATGATTTCATTTTTTTCCCAGCAATAAAGCCAGGCATCTACCATTTTCTTTTTGCAGAAGTCCGCAGGGGCGTACAACGTGTTCTCCTGGTAAAGGTTATTTCCAAAGTTGAATGGATTTGCCAGCTTGGAGGTGGGGATCATGCCATAATGTGAAAGTATACACAGCAAACTTGCATATTATGTTAGACTTACTTACTAGTCTGTTCTCCAGCTCTGACAGCTCCGCGCTCACTTTCACTGGCATCTTCTGCAGGTCAGTTGTTTTCTTTCTTCTACCATTAGGTGACCACTCACCTCTGTATGTGTGCTGGTGTTTATTCATCCTGGTAACCACCTTCAATCTTAGCAACACTGTGCAGTGTACACATTATATAATTTTCACAGTACACAATACACAGTATGTGGAGACTACAGGCCTGTTCACACTACTGCTTTGCTGTTACGCACCATGAATGCTTTAGAGCATTGTAGTGTCACTCTTTTTGAAAAGCACCCAACCCATCTCCAGAGCACAGTTGCATTACAGCGCTCCACAATGCTTGATTCATGGTGAAACCAAGCAATTTACCACACGTGCTTAAACTGACTACTTGAATTCAATTGATCAATTACATTTTCAGTACAGGTTATACAAAAAAAAGGAATCGAAACTAAAAATTTTGTCTAAAATGATCGCTGTTTACACTGGGTTTATTTGCAGGTTTTTAAATCTCACATCTCCTTGAAGTTGATCAAAGCCATCATTTTATGTTTGTGATTATACAAAAATTTTATCAAAATTGTGATTGCGTAATCAACTTGCCCTATGGCCAGCTTAAAGTGTATTCCACTTTTGCAGCCAATTTGGGATTACACCTACTTTTATATTTTTGTACAGTGAGCTTGGAGCAGTAGCTACTTTCCAACACACAGGGATCATGGAGAATAAAAGTAGCCATGCTCCAGAAGGAAGGACAGTGTCGGCATGAATTCAGAGATGATTTGAGGATCTACAGCTGAGTGATACAAATATAAGATACAGTTTTATTAATAGTTTAGGTACTTAAATGCAGGTTTGAAAACTCTCCACCTGTTCTTTATCTGCCCATCGCCATCTATTTAAAGTGTATTTCCACTTTTGCAGCCAAATTGGGATAACACCAACTTTATATGTTGGACATGTTCTCATTAGCATAGCATAATTTAAAGGAGAACTATGGGGTTAGGGCTTTTCCCCATAGTTCTCCAAAGGGTAACAGGAGGACACAAACTAGCGTCCTCCCGTCACCCTAGGCTTAGTATACCGCAGCTGAAACGGATCCCGACAATTATGTCTGGAGCCGCCCAGCTGCGTGAGTGACAGCTGGCTCTGCCTACCCAAAGGCAGAGCCAGCTGTACCCTCCCCCGTCCGTTCCGCCAGTCAGCGCTGGAGGATTGGAGCGGGGGGGGGGGAATCCAGCCCCTCCCCTGTCACGGCAGAGAGCCGTGACAGGATCGAGAGGTGAGCGAACGCCGGTATGTGTTCGCTCACCTCCCGATCTACTGAGCCGACCTGTGACAGTCTCATTGTCACAGGTCGGCTAGAACTATGAGGATGAGTGAAACGCACTCACCTCATAGTTCTCCTTTTAAAAAAAAGTTCGTTTCTTCTTACAATTTTAAAGCCATACTCTGGGAAAAATGATAATTTACACACCGCACTGAGTGTATAAACTATTAAAAAGCTGGCGGCTGCAAAGTAGCCAAATCCTACCTTGCAGCATGCCGTCTCCTGCACACAACCCTCAACTTCTTGGCAATGAACTGAGGGTAAGATGTGACTCAAGCAGTACAGCGCTCTGGTCGCACCACCCTCCCCTCTTTAGTATCCTCCATTCACAAAATGTTTTTTTTTTTTAAAGAATACAAGACATTCTATGATTGGAGGAGGTGTCACATCCACCCCCTCCTCTATCATGTTGCCCTACATAACTTACTTCCTATTTAGTAGGACTGCAGCAACTAATCAATAATGAGAATCGTTGGCAACGATTCTCATCATCAATTAGTTGTTTTACGATTAGTTGCCGCCGCTCTGCTCCTCTGTTCTCCTCCCCACTGTGCTCTGTGAATATGAACTTATAACAAACATATAGTGGGGTTTTCTCCAATTTGACTGCAAAAGTGGAACTATTTAGGGCAATAGAAGTTCAACTACAGAAGCCTATGTATAATGCTGCTCCAAATAAAAAGATAATATTTTTTTTAAATAAATATTTTCAGTTATGCTGTATGAATGGGAACACATACCAAACTATTAGTGGGGGATCCTATTCCACCACCAGACCCGACTATAGGGAGGGTGAGATGCCGTCAGAGGTGTGTTAAAATAGAGAATTGATTGACATACTTACCATAATTTTACTTGGTGCCTACCCATGGAAGCATAGATGCTCACCCATGTCTTTCTAATCTGTTTATGGGAATGACTGGGCTTAAACACTAATATAGATATCACTTGTCATGTTTGTAGTAAGAAGAGGAATGGAACATTAACATTCTTTCATGATGATATTATTACCCAAGCCAATACATGCCATATGTTCACAAGTTTCTGAGTTATGCTGGAGATGTAATGCACAACCGGACACAATGCTACACATTTGGTGGACATGCCTGTGAGTCACACCCTTTTGGTCCTCCATCTTCAATACCTATGATCATTTGACTGCATATCAGAAGTGGGCAAAAGGGGAAACAGTGAAAATGTGCAATACAGATATGTCTGATAAGTCCATTCACCTGAGCACCATGGACAGCTCCACATGATCCACAGAATGGGTTCTCCTGAACTTAAGGTGCATTTAGCTTCTGAAAATCTAGGACAGCGTCCAGGAGAGGCTGATCCTGAGCGGATACCGTGTACTCCTGGGAGGTAAGGAGTGTTTACATCACTGCCTGTTGGTTGTCAAAAGGACAAAAAAGGATATGGCTGGAGCTGGGCTCAGACACACATATATATATATAGATATGACTGGTCCTGTTGGTAGTTAGTAGTGCTGGGCTCGATGTTCAAGTCAAGCATGAATTCAACTCGAACATCGGCAGTCCGTGTGTTCGGCACACAAAATGTCAGGGCGTTTGGCGGGCTGTTCGCCTGCCGAGCTCCCCACAAGGCACTGTGCCTTGTGAGCCCTGATTGGCTAAAGCCTTGCACCTGACCACAGGTCAGGTGCAAGACTTTGCCCAATCAGGGCACAGTACTCTGTGAGAGCCATGATTGAGCAAAGTCACAATTACTTTGCCCAATCATGGCTCACCTGGCAGATGCCGTACAACTCTAAACAGTTGGGCGGAGCTAGCTGTCACATGTATTTTTAAGGTTTAACTCCTGAGTTTAGTGTCACTTTAACATTTTTCCCTCTCTCTCTTGCTTATCCCAGCACAAAATAAAGAATGTGCAGTTGAGTTTAAATAAGAACTCAAGCTTTACTCCAAATGATGGTAATGAAACAGAAAAATAGCAAACTACATTTTACTTTTCTTTTCCAACAAAGTGGCAAAATATTCTGAGGGGAATTTATCAAACCTGGAGCAGACAAAATCTGGAGCAGCTGTGCAAGGCAACCAATCAGCTTCATTTTATCATTTTAAAATCTTAACTGAACAAACTGAAGGGAGACTTTGATTGGTTGCCCTGGGCAACTGCTCCAGATTTTGTCTGCTCCAGTTTTCATAAATTCCCTTCTCTGTCTTTTGCATTATCAGACATCACTCTGATAATCACCTCTGCAATTAAGCCAGTGCTTAGTTAGCTCCCAAAGTCTGACTGAACTATGTCCCTGGTTCACACTTCTCTCATTCTATAGGGTTTTTCTTCCCAACAAGGTACTCATGATGCAGCATGATTTATGGCATGTTGTGACAGGGAACCTAGCAGCACACTCTGTGGAACAGTCTCCTCTCTACTACTCCCTGCTCTCCACTCTCAAGCCTCACCCACCTGCCCTGTAAATAACCCAAGACAAGAGACAATGATTGACAGGCACGTCGCCTGGAACCCAAGGAGCGGGACCTGGCCTTAAGAGACCTAACACCCTGTAAAAAGGGCATTGTGAGGTTCTTTAGCAGGATGAAAATTAGCTTTGTCGTATGTGTGTAGACTAATTCCTATTTCAGTACCAGACCTGATCACTAGGGGCATAGTAAGGTTCTTTTACAGGATGCAAATCAGCCTTGCCATATACGAGTTGACTGATTCCTATCCCAATACTGAACCTGACCACAAGACATTTGTTAAAGTCCTTTCATAGAATGGGAATTTGCCTTGTGACTAGGCTAAGTCCTTTAAGTAGATAGAAAAATAACTTGCTCACACTGAACAAGCTTTTTCCTGCCCTCGGTGGGACAGTCCTGATACAGGATGGGAACTAAGACACTACCTGGATCCATGGATCCCTTGAGATTTTGTTAGGAGCAGATGTAGTCGCTATAGAAGAAGAACTGCTCCTTTGGTTACTGCACTGAAAACCTTGTGAGGGCAGCAATTCCTGGTGGAACGCCACATACACCTCCTTGACCAGTAGCTCTGGTTTTCCCACAGCAGTGCTATGTAGCTCAAAACCTACATGTTGTAAGGCTCAAAGCAGAAAATGAAAAAAAGGGTTGAAATCCAAAATTTTACAAGTGTTACCAGTACAGAAAGTGAGACAAAATCTAAAGTGAACAACTGTCACTTTGGAGAGATTTCCTCTCACTTCCTGTTTCAACACAAGGACAGGAAGTAAAGGAAAATCTTGCCAAGGGGCACAGACAGAACAAAATAGACTGGCAGAGGTCTTAACCTGTCCAAACTCTATCCAAAACTGAATATAAAATTGGTTGGCACTAAATGCAGTTTAATGGACCCTTCATTTTTTTTCTTTTGTTTGTTTGTTTCCACTAACATACTGTATGACTAACTAATTTAATTGCAAGTAGTTTGTTCAGTTCTTACTAAAATTATAAAACATTGCTAAAATAAATCTACTCATTTAACTTTTTATTATATTATATTATATTTATTTATTTTTTTCTGTTTTCCCCAACCTAGATTTTTTAAATGAAGTTTCTTGAATATTATTATTTCTATTATTACTATATCTGTCTGTCTAGCTATTTAGCTATCTATCCATCTATTGTGCACCTTTTTATCTAGACAGGAGGTGGCAGTATTGTATGCATGTTATTTTACAATTTGGTAAACCACTTAGACGCATTACTCTAACCTAGCTTGACATGTAAATTAAGACGTTGTTGGTCCACTTAGTCTTCAGGAATTTAAACGACTGCTACACCCAAAACATTGAGGGCTCATTCATGCCACATGAGCTGGGCTGCAATGGTCAACACAGTCCAAACGCAGGGACAAGGCAGGGAACTTTGTTTCTTATTATGTCATTTAACACCAACGCAATGACGTGTGCGCTGTGCTGTAAATGAGCTCTTAATTGCATGCATTCAACTGAGACTATTGATTTCACTTTTTGTGCAGCAATAAGCCTTAGGGAAAAGGAGGCAGCAAAATTGCAATTGATAGTTTCTCGTGGAGTCAATGTCAAGAAGAATCGCTGCAGTATTGAAGGCAAAAGTTGGACCAATGAAGTACTGATGGGGTGGTCATAATAATCTGGCCACTCAGTGTATATATATTAGATATATATAAATATTTTCACAACTCCTTTAAATAAACCAGTTTATTCAAATTGTGTAATAAAGATATAATGACCATTTCCATCCATTTATTGAAAAAACAAGACTTGATCCCCATATCTGATCTTGTCCTTTCAGCTACAACAACCTCCCATGATAACGAGTTGTTAATGTGTCGACAGACAGTATTGTCTGCGCTTATATAAAACCATAATTCTACATATTTCTGTGTAA
This sequence comes from Nanorana parkeri, assembly GCF_000935625.1. Lineage (NCBI taxonomy): Eukaryota > Metazoa > Chordata > Amphibia > Anura > Dicroglossidae > Nanorana > Nanorana parkeri. Next base: position 1,817,609 of record NW_017306290.1, on the reverse strand, counting down.
AGTAACCTAGCTATTCATATCGCTTCCTTCCCTAGAAGAGCCTCCACAAATTGTTTATTACATATCCAGGCTTTGTTTCCCTTGCTTCCTCATATCTCAGTGTCACACAGCATCTGGTTAAATCAATACAATCTCTGTAAACTCAAATGAAGTGTAACACAGTGCTTGTCAGTAGCCTGGGACTATGTGATCTAGGCTGCCTAGACTTTTAGGTCACGAGAGCAATTTGTATTCATGACTAGAGGTGTTTTTTAACTCAAAATAATCATGTTGATATTTACATTATTAATTTATTTTTATGTTCTACTTTTGAGTCAGCAGGTATAGCAGTTCTCTCTATTTCCTCTATCTCGTTACCAGCTGTTGTAAAAAGCTTGTTGTTTACAGCACTCAGTGGCTCAAGCTGGAATGTACGCATAAGTGTGCAAATATGGAGTGCATTATCCTTTAGGAGATGACTGTGTCTGAAGTTTTTTCAAGGTTTCATTCAGATAAAATGAGCTTCAAGGCTAGATGCTTTTACTGTGCTCTCTCTTTATGATGCTCTGAGAACCTTGTGTTATGTTTTTTTGTTTTTGTTTATTTGTTAAACAAAGACATATACTGTACTGTACACGTTTTATGCACTTGTGAAAAAATGCTGTAAAGTAAGATGCTTTAAAAATAATGAAAAAAAATGTTTTTATTAGGGATGTACTGAAATTTCTGCTGCTGAGAAACATATTGAGTAAAATGGCACTTTTGTCAAAAGGCCGAAAGTGCTATCTTTCGGCCCGAAATTGCGGTGCATGCCTAGTTTCTCCCCTCCTTGCTGGGCGCTGCTGTGTGTCCCCTCTGACACAGCGCAGCATCCAGCGGGCAGGAGAGAAAAGTTCAGGAGGCCGAGCGGGGCGAGGAGAAGAGCGCTGTGAGTGGCGATGTCACAGGAGGCTAAGCTCTCCTTTCGCACCTCCCCGCTCAGCCTCCTGTGACAGATAAGCATGGAGAACAATGTATGGGCGGAGACAGCCTCACAGCAGGCCGAGATGGCGGTGCGGGGAGAGGTCAGCTGTTAAAATAGACCAAGTCCCCGCACCGCCTGCTCAGCCTCCTGTGACAGCCGATCCAGGATGGAGAGCGGGTACAAGCAGGCAGCAATCAGCTGATCGCTGACTGTTTGTAAATATTTGAGGACATAGTATGTTTACTGTGTCTCCATTTATGAATGAACAAGAAGTGCTCTACATCACTTCCTGATCATTCATGATTGTGGACATGGTAAACATACTATCTCCACAGGTTATGAATGAACAGAAACACTCAGTACAGAGGATTCCATTTATAACAGGGTCTGCAGAAAAAGAGATTGAGGACTCTGTCTCCTCAATCTCTTTTTCTATTTTAAAAGTGAAATATTAGGGGGTCTGTTTAAAACAAAAAGTTTAGAAAAAAATTATTATAAAATAATTATTATAAAATAATGTAAAAAAATAATTTTCGCTTTCGGCCTGACAATTTTTTTATTTTCAGTTTCGGTGCACCTCTAGTTTTTATTTATCATAAACCAACCTACGAAGTGCATGAACAGAAAACAAAACACCAAATCATATTAGTATTTCGTGTGTCTTCCCTTTGCCTTTAAAACATCATTGATTCTCTCAGATACACATGCACACACTTAAGGTGCCCATACACCTTACGATTATCGGACGCAAGGTTCAATCAGCGGTAGTTTAAAAAAAACACCTGGACGACTTGCGGTAATTGACCGCAATTATTTTAGTTTGCGCATGCGCAGTGTTAATCGTACGACCTTTGACGGACGGAAATGCCACCAACCATGCGAACATCGTACGATCAACCAAAGTTTTCAAACATGCTTGACCGTCAAAAGTCACTATCGGTCGGGCACTCTATTCACACGTTACGATTGTCTTCGAAAAGTCGATCGCATACGATTACCGATAACCGTAAGGTGTATGGGCACCTTTAAGGATTTTGCAGGCATATGGTCTGATACAGAATTAAACAATTATACCAAACAGGTGCTAATGATCAACCAGATAACATGTAGGTTAAAATACAATCATTAAATTAAACAGAATCAACTGTGTGGGAGGAATGAAAATAAGCGAGGAAAAGCCATTCTCTTCTAACAATTTGAAGTTGCTGAAGGCAGTTTAATGTAAAACATCTTACACAATGGCAAGATGGCAAGACTGTGCACAGCAACAAGACACAGTCTGGTGTTACTGCAATAACAAGGTCTCCCAAAGGCAGACATTTCAAGAATGGCCAGTGTCTCCAGATTTTCTGTCTGACCTCTTCTGCAGAAGCGCAAAGACTCATGCAACATTAAAGGAGAACTATGAAGTGAGTGATTTACACTCATTCTCATAGTTAGAGCCGAGGTGTGAAGAACCCGCACAGCCCACCTGAGACCCTGCACAGCCCACCTGAGACCCTGCACAGCCAACCTGGGACCCCGCACAGCCCACCATAAACCCTGCACAGCCATCTGAGATACCACACAGCCCTGGTGATACCCTGCACAGCCTACCTGAGATCCTCCACTGCAGACATCAGAGCAGCACCGAGTATGTAGCTTCATATTATTCTTTGATGTATAATGCATTGCTGGGATTTGTAGTCCTCTATAACCAGTTGACATTCGGCATTGCTGTATAATGTATAGCTGGGATTTGTAATCCTCTCTAGCTGATGGTATTATCCTGAATTGCTGTATAATGTATTGCTGGGATTTGTAGTCCTCTATAGCTGGTGGTATCCTGTGTTACTGTATAATGTATTGCTGACATTTGTAGTACCTCTACAGCTTGGAGTCAGTGGCAGAACTACTGGGGCACAGTGTTTGCAGCTGAGACCAGGCCCTGGCATTTCACCACTTTCCTAAAATCATTAGTCTGTATTGTTTTAGAAAAATGTCACATAACACTAAAAAAAAAAGGTACAGTAATTGGCATCGACGAGTACTTGAGGAAAAATATCGGTACTCGTACTCTGGAAAAAATTGTATCGGTGCATCCCTAGAATTAATAATCTCCTTAGTGCTGAAAAGTACAGTTGGATACCTGTCCATCATGCAATGCCATCAGGAAGGCATCTAATTACTCACAAACTAAATATGCAACAGGACAATGATGCTAACATGCAGCCAAAATCTTAAAGAACTGGAAGATATGGTATGTCCCCTCAGAGTCCTGATCTAAACATCTGTAAGTCTGCCTAGAATTACCTAAAGATACATAAGCAACTGAGATAGCCTAACTCAACAAAAGAACTGTGGTTAGGTCTCCAAGATCTTTAAAACAACCTACCTGCAGAGTTCCCTAACAAACCGTGTACAAGTATACCTAAGAGAATTGACGATGTTTAAAGGCATAGGGTGGACACACCAAATATTGATTTTCCAGTTTTTTAGGTTGTTATAGAATAAATAAAAACAATTCCAGGGTGAATCTGCTGCTCCCTCCTAATGTGATACAAATGAGTGGGGATGATTCGTCTTGGTGTCTCCGATTCAAAATCAGTTTCCTGGCTCGGATGGGTCGTTTCGGGTACACCGTCCTCAGAACCTAGCCTGTGGAGCCTACTTTTGGTTATTCCTGCTCTTGTCTCTTGATGTTCCAGATCCTTTTTCCATATATCAGTCCATGTCTGTTCCCTCCTTTTCCCCTCTCTTCCTGTACTTGTGAGTGTATTTTCTTGCTTTCTATCAGCTTTCTTGTTTTCTCCCCCCTTTTGCTTTACTATACCACACTCTTTTTCTTTCACACTTCTCAGTTATTGGTTTGATTTGACATTGTTCTACATCCAAATGTAGCACCCCCCTGACCTCTAGAAGTATGTGGGGAATTTCGAAAGCAGGCTGAGCTGGCATTTCACCTCAGGGATGGGTCCTTAGCTGGTTGTGGGATGCAAATGTAAAGTTCGGTGCCAGTCACTTTAAGGTTTTTTAAAGATTTTATTCCTTAGCAACTCACATGGGTGAGAGAGATATGGGCTACAGACACCTAGGGCAGTACAAATTCCAGACTCACAAACCACTTCCCAGCTTCACAGTGCAGAGGGCCTTTAAACTGATTGCTGTGACATTGTGTATTGTAGAACCTTAGCTGGTTAGCAGACATAGCACAGAACCCCTCCAAGGTCCAAGCCCAATTGTATGGCTTCCCTGGCACTGTGGTTACATGGGAGATGCGTTGATAGACCTGACCAGGGACAAGTATGCTCTGGTAGTGTTGGTAATCATTTTTGGATTTCCTTAGTTGGTTTTCCGGTCTGTCCTTTTTTCTTTTTTTCTGTCTTATTTGCCTTTTAGGCCCAGACTTGTTATATTGTTTGCTTTTTATTTACTTTCATGTGTATATCCATATCTTGAATACGTTGTCCAGTAGGCATGAGCAGGGATGCTACATATCCTACATGGCACACTTGGCCAATCTTCTTGTGTCTGGTAAGGATGCAGGCCAGGCACACTGCTAGAGCTGGTGGTGCCACCATGTGATGTGTCCAATAAACAAGATAAAGATGACAGCATTCTCTCTGATCATTGTGCCTGATCCCCAAAAGGTGGACCAATGGTGGCACCTTTTCAGAGTTTTTTGCAAACCTATTCTGATGCTTTGGTGCTGTAAAGGCACCAATGTTTCTACAGCTGGATCTAAGCTTCCAAATTTCGAATGATTGCTGCACGATAAATCCTGCATTGCACTTCCAAGTTTGTGGCCTAGTGTGGTTCTCTGGCACTGTAAAAGTGCTGCACAATCTTTCCACAGCTGGACCTCATCTGCCAAATTTCTAATGCTTGCTGTAGGGAAAATTCTGTGTTGTGTCTTGAAGTTTGTAGTCTATTCTGGTGCTCCGGTTATTTTCTCCCAGATAAAACACTAATTTTAATTTCAAAATATTTAAACCTGCCTCATCTCCTGCTCTTATATTGCAGCCTTACCAAGCTGCTTGCGTACTACCTACACACTGAACAATATTTGTGGTTAATATCTCTTGGATAATACACTCTAATTTGTATTTAAAGATGAAACCTGTCTCATCTGTCCCTCTTATAATGTGGCCTAACTAAGCTGCTAACATACTGCCAGCCTCTGTACAATATTTGTGGCTATTGTCTGTCAAATAACATACTCCAATTTTTAATGCAAGATTTTTATCCTGCCTTGCCTCTATTTGCTGCCTATTCAAGTTCTTGCATACTGTCCTGACACAAGTTAATTTCTACCAAACACATAACTAATTTTTTACATTTTATTAAACTTTTAAGACAAGGCAGCATGGTACTGCGAAAAAAGACGTTCACAAACTATACTATTAAACTGTTTTGCCTACTGGCTGTTATGTACAAAGTTGAGGGCTTTTGTTTTATCCTTTTAAGTAAATGTTCCTATAGCTTTTAGTTCTGTTTTGTATGCTAATTCCATTGGCCGGTTTAGGCCTATTATTACTTGATATAGTGTCATAGCCAAAACTACCTAAAAGAAAACATTGTTTTCAAGCTGAAATTGGGGTACATGCTGCTGTAAGTAAAAAAGTAAAAACAAAAATCAATTCCACATCCAAAATATGTTATGCCAGAATATGGTGTCGTTGACACTGTCTGTAAAAATCACACTTTTGTGTAACACCATATATAGTTTAAAGGCATCACCCAAGCATGTAATTAAAAGGATTATTGTTTTTTTCCCATGTCACCTTCAAAAAGTCAAGAACCCTCTTCTCTCTGTATAGTATTTCTTTTTTTTATGCATTGTTAAATGTTCCCCATGACAGTGCCCAGCTTTCCATGTCCTTTTTGAAAAGAAATTGCCTATACGTCTTGGAAATGACTAGTATTGTGCATCAAGATTTGTTCTTTATAGACTTAATAGGATTTGGGTTTCACAGATTTTAAACAGGATTCAACGATGCCCCTCATAAATCAAACTTTGGTAGACTTGCCCAGCCTTCTTCTCAGACTAAAAGGCTGAGGTGTTGAGACAACTATAGAACCCCTCTGTATATCGTATTCTTGATAATGAATATACAGCTTGATAATGATAGCTTCCCAGGCACCGGGGACTGCAGTAGTTATGAGAGGAATGTAAGTGACAAGTGCTGCTGCCCTCTGTATTGCTGAGCTGGTCACAGAGAGATCTTTGTGATCTCTTAATTGGCTCAGTGAATAAAAACCTGCTATTGCGGTTTCGGTGTTGTGGTCAGGGTGATTAGGGTGTGCCCAGGCACATCTGGCACACCCACTGTGCACGCCTATTATGCTAATCCTGCTTTCAAAAATGTTTTATTTGATCTTGTATGACAGGGTAATTATAGGGGGTTGTAGTTGAGTAGTAGAATAGTAGAGTTCCTGAAGGTGCAGTGTCGTGCAATGTCTATCTTTCATCATCTTTTCAAGGTACATCAGCATAATTGACTTGTGTCTTTAGCCTCTGGTGTGTCAACCCTGTGGTATATCAAATACATATACAAAGTCTTGTTCCTGATGCATGGTTTTATTAGATTGGCTGAAACCTTATTGATCACCTTAGATACCAAAGCCGTTTACTCATTAATACTACATGCTTTGGCTAATGTAGCTTTGAAGCATCATTTGAAATTGTATAATGCCTATTCTCCTGAGATGCAGTCATTTTGCTAATGCAGGTGAATTGTTTAGTTACTTATAATTAGTTTTTGTTTTATAGGGTTTGCCATCTGTAGATATGTGGAGCTTGTATTGTTCCACCGTTTCCCACATTTACATATACTTGTGGGAAGTACACTATATCTTCACAGTTACCGTCCTATTGGTGTCAACATCATTTGATAAGGCACTATAATTTTTACACAGATCTACCTAAATGTTTGAGTTGCTTCAATGAACATTGGATTAAAGGCCAGTGTTGATGGGCTTTAATGGTCAAATGCTGGGTGCTTTTACCATCAGTTTGAAATGCTTTTGAGATCATTTAGAATTCATGTGCATTTGTCCTGTGATTGGCTTTCTACTAACCTGCAATTTACCAGTAGTTGACCTGTTTCTGACCTGCTTTAAACTGTTTGCTTCCCCAAAGATTTTATGGGGAGATGCAGTTCTGAAGTGAACAAACGCCTGTTGACACTGGACCTAAAGCAGGTGTAAACTTTAACTGAATTATGTTTAGTTTTTTAAAGCACTGTGTACCATAAGCAATTTCTATTTTCAATAGATAAAATATTTGTTTTACCTTTATCCATCTTTGGTTGCATCTCTCTGGTGTTGATCTTCTGAAGCCTGTTTGCAGACACTTCCTCTCTAGTTGCATGCACTCCAGTACTAGGTGCATGGCATTTCTCAGGGAAGACAGCAGTGGAACATTTACTGTATAGGGGTTTGACTATACACATATTTGACTATACACATATACACAAAACATGAAGCAGAAAAAAATACACTAAGTGCAATTAGTTGTCACCCTTAAATATACCATCAGGGCAATTCCAGGTGGTGAGTTTATTCATACTTTTTAAGAAGATTCCCAGCTGTTAGCCTGGCAGGTTATCCACAGCGGTCTATGTTAGATTGCCTCTCTAAGTATAAGAGAAGGCAATTTATGTAAGTACATACAGCCATGCGTTTTTGAAAGCAGATCGTGACACATTGACTAGAATGAACAAACCCTGGTTTGACACGAGTAAAAATGTGCAAAAACGCAGCACATGCGTGTTTTTGAGCGTTTCCATTGTAGTCTATGGGGCCAAGAAGCGCAGAATCTGCCAAAAAGAAGTTCATGTATTTTCTTTAAGTGACAGGCAGTTTGCAACAAAACGCTCAGATGTGAACATGGCCATAGAAATTAATGTGTTTTTTTTAAAGCATTTATTCAAGCAGAAAAAAGGCTACAAAACGCTTAGTGTGAATGAGGCCTAAAAGTGATATTAAAGTTTAAAAGAGAACTATGGAGTAAGTGTTTTTCCCCATAGTTCTCTTTAGGGTCACGGGAGGACATATACTAACCTCCTCCAGTGACCCTAAGCTCAGTATATAACACGGGCTATTGGACAGCCGGGACAGATCAAGACAAAACTGTTGAGATCCGCCCAGCTGCATGAGTGACAGCTGGCTCTGCCTATCTAGAGGCAGAGCCAGCTGTGCCCGCCCCTTCCCCCATTCGTTCCTCCACTCAGCGGAGGATCTGAGAGGGGAGGGGGGGGAATCCCTGTGGGGACCAGTGACTGACAGTCACAGCTCACTGCAGGGAGACGATCGAGAGTGAGCAGAACGTTGCATGTTTCCGCTCACTTCCCGATCTACTGAGCCGACCTGTGAAAGCTTCTTTGTCACAGGTCGGCTCTAACTATGAGGATGAATGGAAATCACTCACCTCATAGATCTCCTTTAATTTTTTTTTTTTCCATCTAGGATGCCCACCTTCTTATAAAGTGTCTGTTCTTTGTCTTCAAAAAGCTTCCATTCTTCGTTTTCCAGTGGGTCCCCACAGTGCTCATCCCCCTGCATAGGTGCCACCAGCAGCTAAGCAGCTGAATGAAGGCACCCGTGCGTGCGTGTTCCCGCAGTGGCTGTTTGCATCCATAGACACACACGCAGCCCTGTGGCTGGCCACGCCCCTCCTCTCCCCCCTAAAGGGTAGTTGACGGCAGAAGAAGCCTATGGCTCCTCTGCCCTTAGTATCCAGGGCTGTAGCTACCATGGGGCGAGTGAGGCACTCGCCTCAGGCGCAGCTGAGAGGGGGCGCAGCCAGGGCCAGCCTGGCTGCGCCCCCTTGTCCCTGTTGCCATGGCAAGCACAGGGCGCCATTGGCAACAGGGGTGCCAGGTGGCCAACACAGCCGCGACTCGGCATGGAGAGGAGGAGCGGCACAGGCTCCAGCTTCTCCTCGGATCCGTATTGCTCTCCCCACCTGTATGTGCAGAGGACTCTTCGTCCTTAATCTCTTTTTCTATTTCAAAAGGGAAATGTCAGGGGTCTCTTTAGACCCCTGATATTTCCCTGAAGCCCCCCAACAGTGAAAAAAATTATAATAAAAAATAAATAAAAACAAAAACACCCCCCACACACACACATTACTAGACATGTGCAAAGACTAAAAATTAGTTTTGGACGAAATGAACGGAGACTAAAAATGTTTTCATTAGTTTCGTCAAACAAAAATGTTTTAATGCTATTTTGGATTTGGCCACCAGCGCACTTTTCGCATGCGCGCCGCCATCCTGGAGGCGGGCCGCATGACATCACTTACTGCACATGTCTGTTGCAGGCGCACAATATTCTGTTCTTGCCTCGGGCGCAAAAGGAGCTAGCTACGGCTCTGGGTCGCCCCTCTCATCTGTCCCTCCAATGAGCACTGGAGAAACGGAGAGGGGGGAATCCCTGTGTGGAGCAATGACTGACAGCGAGTAGACTCTGCAGGGAGAAGACTGTGAGCTGAGTGATCAGTGTAATGTGATCGCTCAGTTCTCGATCTATAGATCCGGTGTGACAGCTACAATGTCACACGTCGGCTGTAATTATAGGGATTAGTGTATTTCACTCTCCCCATAATTCTCCTTTAAAAGCTGGAAATGCATATCAATGATGCATGACAACACAGGAAACACGCTGCTGCATGACAATAAACATGCCTATAACTTAGAACACATCTCTACGTATACATATAGATCTTAATTGACCCAAGTTTGTACACAAAAACATTGCTCTCCCCACCTGTATGTGCAGAGGACTCTTCGTCCTTAATCTCTTTTTCTATTTCAAAAGGGAAATGTCAGGGGTCTCTTTAGACCCCAGATATTTCCCTGAAGCCCCCCAACAGTGAAAAAAATAATAAAAAATAAATAAAAACAAAAACACCCCCCCCCCACACACACACACACATTATTAGACATGTGCAAAGACTAAAAATTAGTTTTGGACGAAATGAACGGAAACTAAAAATGTTTTCATTAGTTTCGTCAAACAACTTTTTTTTTAATGCTATTTTGGATTTGACCACCAGCACACTCTTCGCATGCGCGCCGCCATCCTGGAGGTGGGGCGCATGACATCACTTACTGCACATGTCTGTTGCAGGGGCACGATTTTCTGTTCTTGCCTCAGGCGCAAAAGGAGCTAGCTACGGCTCTGTCAGTATCCTCCGCCCGCAACCAGGAATTTCGGGGGACAAGTGGATCGTTTCAGGGACCGGCGATTGTGACAGCGCTGACAGGAAAGTGATGGGGCAACACAAAAAGGTATTGATAATTTTTTACCTTAATGCAGAGAACGCATTAAGGTAAAAAACGGTCTTTAATACTACTTGAAGTACCAATAGGAAGTATACTTCTCACGACCCACAGAGGAAAAGCAAATTATTTTTGCTGAAAACTTTACCCAGGTTCCTCATAATTCTCCGGTGTCAGTGAAAGACTGCCATGTTTTCCTATGAAATTCTTAAATGATGTCTATGAATTAATTGAGTGTAAAGAGAGTTGTAATATTTTAAAGAGACTTTGTCATCTCTGTCACTCTACCTATTCAAGACAAAGTCACAGCCAATTGCAAGGCTTGCACTTGCACTTAAACTAGCCTTCCCCATCACTCTTTCAGAGACCTGTTAAAATAACTGTTTCATTCAGATATAAGGAAAGCAATGGATCTCCTTCCAAAGTGCAGTGTTTATGGGCGGGAGGGGGTGACGTCATCAACCCCTTATAAGCTCCAACGCCATCAGCCATGAAACTCACATCAGGTTTGTTACTCAGCGTCACCAGGTGCTATGAGAGCATGGTAAAGGTGAGCATAGATAGGTTGAGGAGGTGGGCTAGCAAGTCACTTTGTCCTGAATTTATATTCCATGCTGAATTACTTGCGTGTAAGGAAATATACTCAAAATAAGTAGAGACATGAAATTAAAACACATACACTTTTTCAATAACAATCTCAAACATTAATTCTTATAAGAAAAATATTTTTATATATTTATATGTATATATAATAAGAGTGACTTCCATAGGAAATAACACACTGGGATTCATGGTTCAAGGTTGTTACAAGAGGAATACAATTACCATACATAGTATATACATACCAATCAGAAGCTGAGAATTTTCTGGTGTCAAACTATAAAACTTGCTAAAACTCAATTGAAACTAAGCACGTAAACCTTGTGGCTAGATCCTTTGAGATGGCAATTAATTAAAGTCAGTGCAATGTAATGTGACTGATCATTCCAGCACTGAGACAAGTATATGGTGAATTCTGCTGCCAAAAAAAAACTTAATGGGGAAGGAGGTAGCACAGTTATCCTACAAAATGTGTTTTTTTTTTAAAGTCTGGAAACATAACTCAATAAAAATGCTAACAAAGATTACCACAGACTGAAATGAAATCAAAATAGAGTGTTATTGAACAGTGCATTTCCAACTGGCGACAAGGACTCGCGCTCACAGTGTTCAACAGACAGTAGTTACGGCAAAGCTTGGTCACATAAGGATTTGTCAAGGTCATGCTTGTACAAACAGTCCACATCAAAGCTGTGCCACAATAGAAAGAGAGAAATAATCAAATACAGTCTCTTAAAAAGTGAAGTATCGGGCAAACCATTCCTGGTGTTGCGGGTCTGGTGATGCCACCGGTGAAGTCTCATTCTGGGGAGGGCTATATCCCAGAGAGAAAGGAGAGATGCATTAGAAAGCGTACAGGTTAAACACATGGCACACAGGAGCTGCGATAAAGCAGACTTAGTCACAACCTGCAAGCACAAAGAACAAGCCAAAATCCATACTGCTTCTTTTCCTTTAGATTGTCCTTGTGTGACACCTCGGCACATCCACTACATTGCAATACATCAGCAGCCCAGGCTATCATAGGTTAGGAAATTCCTTTATATTGGATAAAATGAAAATACGGAATGGCATATTTATCCTATATGCCTTTGGTCTGTTTTGAAGCCCCTCTTTTAGTCTCCTTTTAATTAGAACAATCATTTGTGAGAAGTATTATTACCAGAGCCAGGTTCCACAGGAATGTGCTGAACTAGCACTGTATACTTCTCATCTGCTAAGCACAAAACACATTAAATTGTCAGGCTAGGGACATTCAGTTCAATGATATTACCTGAATGTGTCATGCAGTTATTATTTATAACACACTGAAAACAACAAATATGTAGATTCATGTGGGGTTGAATGGAAGTGCTCATTTACATGTCCAACTGTATTGTGTTACATAGGGAGGAACTGCATGTTATTTCTGAAGGTCCACTAAACAGAAGTTTACTATACAACATACCATTGTATATAAAGAAGCACACATGGACAATTCTTTGGAGGACTTTATCTTGCATGCATGCAAAATATTTATTAAGGAAACATTAATATATCCATGCTCATAAAAATGTGCACTGTTGGAATAAATACAATTGAAGCATGTATATGGTGTGTTCAGTATTCTTTCCTGTATTTTAAAGAACAAAATATAGATATATACTGCTTTTATATAGAATTACATGTATGTATTATAATTAGTTTTATTATGTGTAATTAGATTTTATGCAATAAAGGTTTTACCAAGGGGCATATTGAAATATGAAAATGACTGATCTGCTGATCAGCCACTGCTTTACCATCGTTACAAAGTGCTCACACTGGCCAAAAGTGCTATGAATATTCACCAGTTAAAGTTACATTTGGCCATCATCTAGAATTCCCATTTTGTAATAGGAAATCAAGGTCTCTGTAACATTTACTGTATCTATCATACATCCCATATTACTTTCAGCAGCTTTCAATCCTTTGCATTTATAACCACAGATATTGGCACGCCAAGCATCTGATCACTTATGCTTGAAGTGTATTTCAAGGCAAATTTTTAGTGTTTAATATGTGTGATTAAGGTATGGACCCCAGTTGGGTTTCTACTATGGATGGACAGCTCCATGCTGTTTGACTGGCTTAATGCTGATTGGCCAGGAAGCCTGCATCCCAGTCAATCAGCATGGTGCCGGCTTCCCAGGCAATCAGGAAGCCGTGCAGCATGTCATTACCCGTGGCCTGGCTCCTTCCCAGCCAATCAGCCTAGAGTCGGCTTCCTGGCCAATCAGGAAGCCGGGCCACAAACCATTACCTGCGGCCCGGCTTCCTGATTGGCTGGGAAGCCGGCTCCATGTTCCCTCATGGCACTGCTGGTCAAAGGAAATCTCCCTCTTACCGGATGTTCCGGTATATGAGTATCAGAGCATTTGGGCGAGTACCAGTACTCGCCCAAATACTTGGTATTGGTGCATCCCTAGTTTCTACTGCTATCCAGGACTCTGTTAGAGAGATTCTCGCCTTAATTTCTGTAACAGTTACATTTGTTTTGGGATGGAAGTGGGCAAACTCTTTTATAAGAGACCCTCCAGAGAGCAGTAAAAAAAAAAAAAATCTGACAGGGGTAGTAACCCTTCCTCTCTCCTGCTGTACATACACGTTAAAATCCTATCTTGCATATGCTGGCATTAGATTGAATCCCAAAAAGCAATGTATTTGGATTTAAACTTTCCTTTCTAAATATGCCCCCAAGTGTAATATTTTATATATGAAATGTGTCACTTGAAGCATTTGAAACAAAACATATGAGGTTTTATTTGTATCAATAGAGGGTGCTCAAGCATTCAGGTGCTGAATACCAATTGCATGAATTTGTCTTTCAGTCACTCTCAGAATAAGCTAGAAAAGCTGTTTTTTGTGTCTATGGGAGGTAAAAAACCACGCAGCTATGATTTAATATTAGATAAGTTGAAGGATAACTTACAATAGGCATTTAATCATACTAGGTTATATAGGAAAGAAAACGCTCAACACCAGTGACATGCACATAAAATGGTTTCAAATAAATATGTATACAAACATGCATAGGCAATTTAAGTACAGAAGGATGACAAAAGGCAACACAGTCAGCAGTCTATACAGTACACTCAGCAAACACTGACATGAGTACAATACATACTCAAAAAAAGGAGCACTAGAAAGAGGTTGCAGAAGCCATATCAAATAATTCAAGGCTATAGCTGTAGTTCAGTGCTCTCATGACCAGTGACAGTTGGGCTGGCGAGGCAGTGCTCACCTCAAAAAGGTCTTGGCCTCTTTGGGTGGTACAGGCTGTGGCAGAGGCTTGCTGCTGTTGAACTCAATATCGTGGATGGGTGAGTTTGGTATGGGCTCCAGTCGTGTAGGGTGTCCGTTTCCCATTACAGCAGTCTCCACTGCACTTAGGTTAGGGGAACTCACAAACCTGTTTGTAGACTTATCATTCTTCTTCTTTTGCTGTTTTGAAAACAAGTGAGGCATTTAAGACTACACCGTAGTTGACTCATGTGTGTGTGATAAATCATAAAAGGACATAGGTGGCATTAACACGATTTGTGCATTGTTGAAAAGGTCATTTCACTAAGCATTAGTTCTATTTTGGGAAGTTGCTGGCAGGTTAACTTACCCACCAGCTGTCTACAGTATATCTCTTGGTGATACTGGTGCGACACCTCTACACCTCATTTCAAGGTCCACCCACCTTCTATAGTGATTATGAGGGGCAATAAATCTTTCTCTCAAATACATCTATTTTGCTACAATGCAACAATTACTACAAGCAGATTGGTTACATAGTACTGGATACTCCAGTGTCATCTTATTAGTTTTGGGTGGACTATACATGATGCACGCTTTGCATCAAAATGCATTATATTCAATATGAACTATATTATTATTTATGTTAAATATTATTGCCTTAAAGCCACTAATCTCTTTTGGGGATACTGCTATTGTCATCAACAATGCAAAACTAATGACCTTATCCTCTAAAACTGATACTCCCAACATGCACTAAAATCCTCAGCAATGAAAAACACAAGTACACTTTATACCTCCAGTTTCTACTCCCCAATTTAAGGACCCATTCACACTTGTGTGTTGCAACACACCTGCTCTATGTGCGGTGAGTTGGGGTACCATTTATTGTAAATGGTACCCCAACACACCGTACAGTAGAGTGCAATGTACAATGCACCGCAGCACAGCACAACACATGGTATTTTTTGTGTCTGTTGTGGTGCGTTGGCAGCCCATTCATAATGCATAAGCGGTCTTAATGCAATGCACATTAACATCTGAAAAACTCGTGCAATAATGAGCATGCATTCAAACACTGCAATCACTTTAGAGTGAATGGGCCCTCAAACGGATGTTTTGTGTTTTTACTTCTGTATATAGAATATTTCTTTTAAAAAAGCACACATTTATTACAGTGACCACCGATGACACTGGTGTCACAAAGCATTGTGGCTTTTAAAAGTCAGCAGAAATTGTTTTCTTCCAAACCATCTCTCTGCAAATGAAGGTTTGTACAGAGAAGAAGGAGTAGAGGAGGTAGGGTGTGTGAGTTTAAGCTATTGAGCTATGTAAACTACCGGCTTCTTCATCAAAATGGTTAGAGATTAGCCTGGTTAACATTTCAATAGAAGCCTACTGCTCAAACTGCTACCTAGAAATGTAAGTCACTCCCTCAAGAAGAGATGTTCAGGGATGCCAATAATTCACTAATGCACCATTCATTCCATTGTTGAATGTGGGCCACAGAGAGTCCCTCTTCTGCACTGTATGAATGAGAGAAACTACAAGGACGGCTCTGGGGTAGGTACTCCTAAAAAGCTATTAAGTTTGTTTTAGCTGCTGGTTTCCTTTGTTACATTTTCCATAGGTTTCAAGTAATAATACTAAAAAGCATGTGTTTTATGTATTACTACTTATCTGTCCTGTTAGTCTGTGGTGTATATATACTGTATGTTCTTAGAAAAATTTAGTAAAACTGGAAACATGTTTATATGTAACACAAATGATCTCCAGGTGTTGTGTACATTATATAACTATAAGTTGTTGAACGTTTCTGGACAATATGCTGGCTATACAATTCAATTTTAGAAGGCTGTAGCATTAGTTGCATCAAGTTCAGGTACACGGCAGTAATTAAGAGGATGTAAAGATCTAATTTCTCAATTACATGGATGAGAGATCTGCCCACGATTGGCTATCTTTAAAAAGGGAACAAGATTGTTTAAACGGAGTATCATATATTTTACCTTAGTGCTAACTGTAAAGCATGAACGGTTGCATGAAATGGAAATGTTACATTACATACTATTTTCAGAGCTGTACCTTCTACTTTATTGTAAAGATTTGTCTACAAAAGCTCTTGAGCTCAACTGAGCATTTCCTCTGATCACCCGCAGAGTTGAAAGAGACAAATTACACCAATGTTTAGTTCAGAGATTCCCCAACTGGGCACTTAACTTATTAGGAAGCAATTCTTTAGCAGTTCAGGATGCAACTAATTGGAGGCAAAGGCTCAGTCACTTAGGAGTACAGGCAGTTATTGCTCTCAGGCATCAATAGCGACTCTTTAATTATTAGCACATATAAAAGACATTTCAGTTATAGTTATAACACTTATAGTTACTAACTAAAACCTGGAAGCTTTGCTAACATAACTAAGAAAATAGTATATGAGCAATAATGTTGTGTGCAGTGAATCATTTGGATTTGATGGAATACAGGGATATTAGGAGGTGTAGTACTCATTGCAGTGAAGCGATTTCTTATGCTTGGTCATAGATATGTGTTTGGTGTCTATTTTTATGAAACAGTATTTAAAATATTTGCATAATGTAATATATATTGTTTTCAAATTAGCTTTAGTTAGGTTGTGGGATATCTAAACTCAAACTAATACAAAATTGTATTATATTTTAACTTATCAATTCTTAGATGTGGTGGATTCATTAGGTTTAATTTTTCAGGCTAAGAACATTTTCAGCAAGTACAAAAAAATACCTTTTGGCCTTGCCAGAAATGCTGTGTCCATGTTGCTTCCTGAATTAAAAGCAGAAACCATATTATCTTCCTCTGTAAACTAATAATTATCCCAAACCTCATGAAATGGAGATTAATAACGGCAGACATATTTGAACTCCAGCCTGAGTGACAACCATGGCTCCTTCAATAGATACAGTGGAGTCTATAAACATTGTCACCCAGGCAGAGGAAGGTATTATTCACAGGATTACCAGGTGAAATAAAAGGAATAAAGCACAAAGAAAGAAAACGAATGCAGCCACCACTTCTAAGGACTGGTAAGCTGCAATATTTGACATTTTTGGTTGTGGGTTTAGATACCCTTGAACCACAAATGGAATAATCCAATATTTGTTCTCCTAAAGACTGCATAGTGCAATGTTGTTGTAAACCTTGTTTATATTACAACATCATCTGTATTTCAGAAACTTATACGATCTTATAGCCATAATTACACCTGAATACTAAGGCTGGGTTCACACCTGGGCGTTTTTCAGCACTGATCGAAGCGCTGAAAAACGCTCAGCAAGTGAAATCCCATACTTTCCAATGAGCATGGTTCCCACCTGGGCGTATTTCAGTCCGTGGAAACGCGCTGAAAAACGCCCTTCGCCTAAACAAGTACAGGAGCTTCTTTGGGGCGTATTTCAGCGCGTATCCATTGTTATCCCAGAGTGTGGCTCGGGGTTAACAAAGCGGTAACCCCGAGCCACACTTGGGAATACAGCGTATGTCTTACCTTGTCGGCGATCCCCGCTGTGCCTTCCGGGTTCTGTCTCTTGCGAGCGTCCGCGTCGCAGGGGGGCGGAACCGGCGGGAAGTTTGAAAGTTAAAAAGAAAAACCCAGAAAAAAGATAGAGAAAATAAAGGGAAAAAAAAATCATACCGCCAGAGAGGTATAAAACGCGCGTTTCACTGAACAAAAAAACACGCAAAAAACGAGCAGAAAAAAACGCGCCTATAGTACGGCCAGGTGTGAACCCAGCCTACACGGGGCTTTTTATGGCATTTATAAGCATGCCATCAGCTGAAAATAGTTCTGAAATACAAAAATTGTGTTGAAGGTTTCTGACAAAAATCTGAAATGTTATTTTGATTCCTAAACACTCATTTGTAATACGTTTTAGACATGTGCACTGCCAAAAAATTTGTTTAGTTTCGTTTCGTTCTAAATTCGGATTTGTGTTATTTCGTTTTTCGGGATTCGAGTGTGAAAGTCAATTCGGATTCGGAATTCGGATTCGGACGAAATTCGGTAGCGGTAGTTCGAACGTTCGTTTCGTTTTCTGTTCTTATTCGTTTTGTTCGTTCGTTTGCAGCAAAGTGACATTTGAGTGGAAAAAATATTTTTCTCCTCTAATGTCGCTTTGCTCCAACGAACGAATAAGAAACGAAAACGAAACAAACGTTCAAACTACCGCTACTGAATTTCGGAAATGGAAATTCAGATTCGTTTGCATTCGTTATGTCTGTAATTCGGAATTCGGATAAATCCGCATGTCCGAATTTCCGAAAATTCGTCCGAATTTCAATTCGGAACGAAACGAATCGCACATGTCTAATACGTTTTATGAATTCATGTAAAAAGCACTGTAGGAGATGTTTATGTATTGGTTGTAGTTGCAAAAACACTGGCATGTCTATAGCCATGAATGCAAAGACAACAGTTTGAAAAATAGATTCAGATGTAAACATTGAGAACTTAGAAGAAACAATTATTATATTTTAACTTATCAATTCTTAGATGTGGTGGATTCATTAGGTTTAATTTTTCAGGCTAAGAACATTTTCAGCAAGTACAAAAAAATACCTTTTGGCCTTGCCAGAAATGCTGTGTCCATGTTGCTTCCTGAATTAAAAGCAGAAACCATATTATCTTCCTCTGTAAACTAATAATTATCCCAAACCTCATGAAATGGAGATTAATAACGGCAGACATATTTGAACTCCAGCCTGAGTGACAACCATGGCTCCTTCAATAGATACAGTGGAGTCTATAAACATTGTCACCCAGGCAGAGGAAGGTATTATTCACAGGATTACCAGGTGAAATAAAAGGAATAAAGCACAAAGAAAGAAAACGAATGCAGCCACCACTTCTAAGGACTGGTAAGCTGCAATATTTGACATTTTTGGTTGTGGGTTTAGATACCCTTGAACCACAAATGGAATAATCCAATATTTGTTCTCCTAAAGACTGCATAGTGCAATGTTGTTGTAAACCTTGTTTATATTACAACATCATCTGTATTTCAGAAACTTATACGATCTTATAGCCATAATTACACCTGAATACTAAGGCTGGGTTCACACCTGGGCGTTTTTCAGCACTGATCGAAGCGCTGAAAAACGCTCAGCAAGTGAAATCCCATACTTTCCAATGAGCATGGTTCCCACCTGGGCGTATTTCAGTCCGTGGAAACGCGCTGAAAAACGCCCTTCGCCTAAACAAGTACAGGAGCTTCTTTGGGGCGTATTTCAGCGCGTATCCATTGTTATCCCAGAGTGTGGCTCGGGGTTAACAAAGCGGTAACCCCGAGCCACACTTGGGAATACAGCGTATGTCTTACCTTGTCGGCGATCCCCGCTGTGCCTTCCGGGTTCTGTCTCTTGCGAGCGTCCGCGTCGCAGGGGGGCGGAACCGGCGGGAAGTTTGAAAGTTAAAAAGAAAAACCCAGAAAAAAGATAGAGAAAATAAAGGGAAAAAAAAATCATACCGCCAGAGAGGTATAAAACGCGCGTTTCACTGAACAAAAAAACACGCAAAAAACGAGCAGAAAAAAACGCGCCTATAGTACGGCCAGGTGTGAACCCAGCCTACACGGGGCTTTTTATGGCATTTATAAGCATGCCATCAGCTGAAAATAGTTCTGAAATACAAAAATTGTGTTGAAGGTTTCTGACAAAAATCTGAAATGTTATTTTGATTCCTAAACACTCATTTGTAATACGTTTTAGACATGTGCACTGCCAAAAAATTTGTTTAGTTTCGTTTCGTTCTAAATTCGGATTTGTGTTATTTCGTTTTTCGGGATTCGAGTGTGAAAGTCAATTCGGATTCGGAATTCGGATTCGGACGAAATTCGGTAGCGGTAGTTCGAACGTTCGTTTCGTTTTCTGTTCTTATTCGTTTTGTTCGTTCGTTTGCAGCAAAGTGACATTTGAGTGGAAAAAATATTTTTCTCCTCTAATGTCGCTTTGCTCCAACGAACGAATAAGAAACGAAAACGAAACAAACGTTCAAACTACCGCTACTGAATTTCGGAAATGGAAATTCAGATTCGTTTGCATTCGTTATGTCTGTAATTCGGAATTCGGATAAATCCGCATGTCCGAATTTCCGAAAATTCGTCCGAATTTCAATTCGGAACGAAACGAATCGCACATGTCTAATACGTTTTATGAATTCATGTAAAAAGCACTGTAGGAGATGTTTATGTATTGGTTGTAGTTGCAAAAACACTGGCATGTCTATAGCCATGAATGCAAAGACAACAGTTTGAAAAATAGATTCAGATGTAAACATTGAGAACTTAGAAGAAACAAGAGCTAATATATGTAATGTACATGCTGCTGTAAGTACCTTTACTAGGGGATTGATAACGCCAACATTGGGACTTGCATTAAACACTTTGTTGAAGTTGGTCTCTCGGTTGACTAATTCGAGTTGATAGAATTTCTTGTCTTCCTGTTAAAAGAAAAATGTTATTGCGACTGTGCTTCTTTCACGCAGCTTTGAACGTCCAGATAATTGCTTTCAAACACTTCACCTATTAATATTTTAAGCACAAATTGTTCGTTGTAAATGCCGTTTCGTTTAATAATTGATTAAATCAGTTATAATTTATGAACTTTTGAGTATTTAAAGATCACTGAATTGTTAATGCCACTGGGTCTCAAAGGTAGCGATTTGGACATTGTTCTGTTAAAGCAAGAAAGCACGGAATTGCTCACAATTAGTTTCTTGATAAGTTGATCCCGTTCAGCAACCATGTCCTTTAATTCAGAGATGACCTGCAGATCCTCTGGCCTGGATTCTCTGTTCTGATATTTTTCCTCCATTTCTGTTAACCTAGCGTTTGGAAAAGCATGGTTTTACATGATTCCCCTTATTATACTCTGAAAACTAAAAGACAACATTCAAAGTGCATGCTTATTATTGACACAAATGTTGATATCCTCATACATGTACAATGGATTAGTTCAAACATATGTCTCTGTGTCCTTTATGAAAGCCAATTTTTCTTACCAAATCGATGAAATAAAATGTGCTTGTTGTAACTCCATTGTATTTGTAAATGTCTACTTGCAAAGACTTTACTCCAAAAACATTTTACTTAAATCTCTGGACCCAAAGTATGAAGTCAGAGTTAGAAGAAACTCCACCTATAAGAATTGGGTCTGCAATCAGCAAATCACTTTTAAAGACTTTGGCAACTGTGATGTTAAGTGTGATTTTATTCTAGATGCTTTAAACATGAAAGATATTTGGCAACTGCAGGAAAAGCATCCTCCTTAACGATCACCTCTAGTGACACACTGAAAAGCCTTTTGTGGAAGCTGTAATATGTTTATTGTGGATGCATTCTCCCCATATAACTTAGGCTTCCTGGGTCTCAGTGACATACATACGGAGTTACACTTAAATAAATGTCCAATCTGACCTTTAGTTTGGGAATAATAAGGAAACAGATATATCAAGCAACTTTAAAACTGTCTCCAGAAGATGGTCATATACTGAGACCCATGATCATAAACAAGTTTTAATGAAACTGTAGAGACAAAAGATAACATTCTCTGGAGGACAGGGGTATCCGCTCTGTCTGGACCACAAGCATCGGGTTATGGCTGGCTGATAGTGTATGCGCTGGCCTCTGAGACTCTCCAAAGCAGGCACATTCACTGTCAGTCAGCCATAAACCAGCACAGTTTCCCCATCTGCTCTAGTTATTAGCTGCTAGGACTGCTGGTGTCCTACAACCAATGATGTCATGTGCCCCCTCCTCAGTTATTGGTTGCTAGAACTGCTGGTGTCCTAGCAACCAATGACGTCACATGCCCCCTCTTCCGCAGTCTTTAGTTGCTAGGACTTGCCTCTCCTGCTTCAGGATGTCCAACTGGCAAATGTTCTCTCACTCCCCTACTTACTGATATGCTACCAGGTAGTACTGCACATGGGAATAGGAGCTATATAAGTTCATTGACTCAGTAGATTAAGATAAAGCATTTGCTTTGTCCCACACAATCACCATCTCTCTTAGGCTACAAGAATGCAATTACAAAATCATTTCAAGATGGTATTGCTGCCCCACAGACATCCACATACTGTATACCACCCAACATCCCTTGACACTTGCCAGAAATACCTTACAGAAAAGGGGAATATGACTCATATTTGGAATGCATGCTCCTTGATCGAAAATGTCTGGAACAAGATCCTAGCAGTTTATAGAAGTATCACAGATATTAAACGAACAAATGTTCCATGCATCACATTACTCTCAATCATACTAGGTACTTATTTAAAAAAAAAGGAAATGTGGCCTCCTAGGACTCTTGCAACCCTCTCCAGACATTGGAGATCAAAAAAATAACCTACCTTCATGGAGTGGGTTTGTGAAGCTGACTCTATTAAACACATGGAGGGGAAGTTATGAAACTGGAGCCGACAAAATCTGGAGCAACTGTACTTGGCAACCAATCAGCTTCTATCTTTCATTTTCAAATCTTAACTGAACAAATGAAGAGAAAAGCTGATTGGTTGCCACGGGCAACTGCTTCAGATTCTGTCTGCTCCAGTTGTGATAAATTCCCCCAATGGTCTCTTGGGAGGAGGACAAATACAGCATTTTTTTTACACGACGAGAGCCCAATGGAACCAGTTTAAGTCCTTAGTAAGTTTTGCGTCTTATCTGTAATAGAGTTATATCCATTAAACCTAACCTTACTACCTCCTCCTCCCCTTTCTATCCCATGCCCCTCACTTACATCTCTAACTTTCCCCCTCTCAATTTTACCTTCCTCCTTTTTTCTTCTTTTCTCTACTTCTCTATTGTTACCACCCCTCACCTTCCCAATTCTCCCCCTTTATCCAACCCCATCCCTTCCCTGTAATGTACTTTATTCCATCACATGAATGGATAAATGATCATAATGATAACATTGTATATGCTTGGTATATAAAGTCTAGGGGCAAACTGAAGTCTTTTTGTCCTTTGATTCGGACTTACGTGCAAACTGTGTAGACTTTACTTCTCCACTGTCCCTCATGTTTGTTTTATACATCAGGTATTATCAACACTACACTGTGTGTTTCCTCCACGGGGAAATTATATACAATGTACTATGCAATGCTTATACTATTGTTTACTTTGATTGTTTTAAAGAAGAAGTCCAGGAAAGGTGCGAAAATAACAAAGTTATACTCACCTGAACCACGGAGCTGACAGTGCTCCTTTTAACCTGTATCCTTCTCTGCTCCAGTGATGGTATGTTTCTTGGCATCCTCACGTTCAATACACAGTGTATTCGACGCAATGACTCATGGGATCTTAGACTGCTTGAGCAGAGGGGAAGAGAGGCTGCAAGGACAGGTCTAACAGCAAGCTGGCTCCAAGTATCAGATGAATATAACTTTTTATTTTCGCAACCAGATGAAAACAAGTACTTAACCCTTGCAGTGCGCGGTACCCACACTGCCAGGGTTACAATTTATTTTTCTTCTATAATACAAAAGAAATGTATTAATTAAAAAGTCATGGCTCCTAACAGTGGGTATAGAATTGAGAGGCACTGACAACATTTTTAAAACCTGCACGGAATTTAGGCCACTTCTATTTCGTGGAGAGTTTGCTGCAGTGAGCCTTCTCAGTATTTCAGAATGTAATGTAGAGGAAAGAAAATGCCTGCCAGCAAGCATCTCAACAGTAACAACTAAAGTATTGCATTTTCTATATGCAGAATAAAGAGGTCTCTCAAGCCTATACTTCCAT
This sequence comes from Nanorana parkeri, assembly GCF_000935625.1. Lineage (NCBI taxonomy): Eukaryota > Metazoa > Chordata > Amphibia > Anura > Dicroglossidae > Nanorana > Nanorana parkeri. The sequence continues at coordinate 1,793,766 of NW_017306290.1, read as the reverse complement.
TCCTTGACAGCCTTTTTAACATAAAGTAATCCATTCAGTTTCCCACATCACACGGACAGCAGATAATCATTTATTAGAAAAATAGCTTAATAATACCATTTGTTGCCACGTAGCTTCACTTCAAAGTAGTACCCACAACTAGAGGTTTCTTGCCTACCTCAGCATAAAATACTGAAGTAATAGAGGAAGTGGGCTTATTATCCAGGAGATAATAAGACAGTGACAGTTTTTGGTAAACTACAGCAATAATATGGATTTTGCTTAATTGTCAGCGTAATTTAAAGGAAAATTATAGGAACAGTGAATTACACTCATCCCCATAATTAGAGCTGAGTTGTGACACTGAAGCTGTCAAATGTCGGCTCTATTGATCGAGAACTAAGCAGTCGCATAGCGCCAATCGCTCAGTCCCCCATCTTCTTCCTGCAGAGAGCAGTGACTCTCAGTAATCGCTCCCCGCAGGGAATCCCCCCTCCCCTCTCTCTATTCCTCCAGGGCTGACTGGAGGAACGTACAGGGGAGAGGGCGGGCACAGCTGGAGCTGCCTCTAGAGAGGCACAGCCAGCTGTCAATCAGGCAGCGGGGTGGATCCCGACAATATTGTTGGGGTCCGTCCCAGCTGCAGCGCAGCTCTGAGCAGTCAGCATAAATTGGGCAATAGCCCACTATATGCTGAGTTTTGGCTCACAGGAGGACATTAGTATATGTCCTCCTGTTACCCTAAAGAGAACTATGGCAAACAAAGGTTGGGCCATAGTTCTCTTTTAATCTTTATATTTTCTTTTGGTAGTCAGCGCAAGCTCCCCTATCTGTCCACCTGCTACTTTACACCTCCTGGCTCAATAGCAAACATATATTAGTTGATACTTTCCATGCTTCAGTTTCGCTCCATACCCTGGGCCATGGCGCCAATATGGCCAAATGAGGTGACTGCCTCAGGCAGCACTCATAGGCGTGGGGGTGATAGCACTGAGTCCAGAGTTTCCATACCAAACAATCTATTCTCAGTGCAGCTTGGTAATGCTGAGCCTGATAAAATCACAGGGTCAGCATTACTGAGTTCACTGCCTGACCACTGAACCTGTTTTCAGGGGGTGGGGGTCCTCTCCGCACACCTTACAGCAGTCCTGGCCAAATAAGAACGGTGGTGCTCGCAATGACTATCACGGATGGCACCGTGCAAAATACGAAGTAAAAGAAACAGGTCACCAGCACTCGTTTAGAATAAATATGTCCTTTTTTAATGGACAATTGTGTCACTACAATCAATAGAGCCGACGTTTCGGGGCCGCACAGGGTCCCTTCTTAGTGACACAATTGTCCATTAAAAAAGGACATATTTATTCTAAACGAGTGCTGGTGACCTGTTTCTTTTACTTCGTATTTTGACCACTGAACCTGTCACACAGACAGTTGTAGGTCATAGCTTTATTGATGCAAAGCCTGTTAACAATGACCACTCAGTGTGCCTGTGTGACATGCGCAGTGACCAGGCGGAGACTTTTACTTAGTTGTGCTGAGCCTGAACTTTTAACAGCAGCGTCACTGAACTAAGTGTGTGGCCATCTTTGCTGCAGAGGTGGAGAGGGATGGTTATCTTGGATGGCATCCTCCTCTGGCACGGCCTTGTCCCCACTTTTTGTGAAATGACATCCCAGGAACTATAAGTATTGTAATTTCAGCCTGCATTACAGGACAAGTGGGTATAAAATCACATGCAACTGGATGGAGCATTTGTATTTATTCTGAAGCATACAGATTCATGTAGCAAAACTGCATTGGATACAAAGTAAATAAACATCAACGATTATGCTAAACCAGTGTTCCTCAAACCAGTCCTCTGGGCCCACAAACAGGTCATGGCTCCAGATCTTTTCATAGCATCACTAGTGAAATGATTAGGCCCCTTTCACACGGGCTGATCAGGAGAGGACCCATGAACGGATCCATCCTGATCATAGCAGTACAGAGCGGATGTCACCGCTGAGACATCTGTGTTCGTACAATTTTTTCCTCCATCTTGCAAATGAGGAAAAAACTGCAATTGCCGGACCCCATGTCGGTCCATGGGGAAACGGATGTAAACGGACATCCGGTATGATCCGGTTCGGCGTAACAGATCTCTGATCTGTTTGTTTTTCCAGACCCGGCTGGAGTCGGGGTCAACCGGGTGTAAACGTTTACACATCGCTGCCCATAGACTTGCACTGGGCATCCGATTGGGTCTGCCTGAAAAACTGACAGGCAGACCCGATCGGGGAGGCCGTGTGAAAGGGGCCTTAGATTGCTTCTTAAAACGGCAATTAACTGAATCACGAATGTACAAATATGGAAGTTCATGGAAATATGGAAAATATGACCTTTAAAGCTAATACAACATGGACACTGGATGCATAATGGCATCCAAATCCTGTTTTTTGGGCCAGAAGTCCACCAACCCACAAGGCCGCCTTGGTTGCCACAATACGGCACTATAATTACTGACATGTTTACTGAGCTGTTCAGGTTAGTATTTTATATCAAATCAGGTGCTTGGGGCAAATTCTAAAACTGCCTTCCAAAGCGTGTGGGTCTATTTATAAAGCAGTGAATGTGACTTTTAGCCAACATTCTCTGGTGGTGAATCAATAACTGTCATTTAAAACACATGCAACTGGAAGGTTCACCTGCAGTAAACATTTTCTGAATGTCAGATTCACTGCTTTATCAATATACCCATCTGTGTCTCAACTTTACAGTCTCTTGTAACATGCTTGAGGAACACATTGCTTAGCTGGCATAAGTATACGGAGAATGTTCCTCATGTGAATAGCACGATTCTGCACTGAAAGAGATTTTGCATGACAAAATGTAATTAATAAATGATCTATATGGTGTAGAGACTTCACACAAGGCATAGATGTTTCCAGCAATGTCAAGAGGGATTTCTGCATGTCCCACAGGGAAGTCAGCTTTGAAGTGAGTGGTCTTACTCTAAAGTGTACAGCTCTTCTTAGAGCAGAAATCATTTCGTTTTCAAAGTCTGACTAGGCTAGTATTCTAGCTGACTAGGCTGGTAATTTTTTTAAAGTGTAAAAATTAATCTTATAATTATCTTGATACTTAAAGACTGAGGTGAAAATCACTCTGCCTTAAATATCATCTCCAGCTAAGTGGAACCTTACTTTTTCAGCGTGGCTGCACTTGTATGCAGAGATAATAAAACAAGCCTTTGGCCAATATGTTATATCACTGGCATATACCCTCAAGCACTAGCTGACTGACTATGGAGCTGTCATACTCTGTATACTACCGTATCAGTTTCTCGTATTTTAACAGTTAGGGCTTCATGTATAATGCAGCGGGATGGTCCCACCACAGCCATACTCAAGCTTTAAAAAAGAAAGAAAAGAAAAGCAAGATTACCTCCCTACTAACTAAACAGACTGATTTGCTGTACAATTAACAAGCTGTAGGTAGCGAGGTGATCGCTGAACCTGCCTGACTGTGCAGTAAGGCAGATGTGTATACACTGCAAGGTTGACTGTACAAAATTTACATACAGCATATTTATTTAAAAGATGCAATTAGGTTTTTGTCTACAGTTTCACTTTAAAGGCAAGGTATGTGTGTCCCTTAGTAAAAAAAAGTACAACAGCAAAAAGTTTCCCAGATCACTCACCAGCCAGCATGCAAAAAAAACTTGTCTACCACTAAGGTTAAAAACAGAGGTTTAGACACATATCTTCTGCAGAATATGTGAAAGCCGCACCGCCTCGTCAAAAGCCCTTTCATGTGCACCTTGCTTTAAAGCTGGTGATAACTTGATGAGTGTGTTTGCCATTTGTTTTGCTTGACTGATTTGATGCAGTGCCATATTAGGGGTCTCAGCTGCCGTTGTGATGTGCGGTGTCCTTTGTGTGTCCCTCTTTGTGGCTGGACGTACAGTGTACGTCTCCCGTTACGAAGGGGTTAAGGGGGGTTGGGCTGCCTCCTGGCAAACCTGCACCAATTTTTATCTTTTGCTACACGTGCTCCAAGATGGAGACTCTCAAAGGTTAGAGTTAGGACCGCACTACATAGAGGTGCCTTGACGAGGTGGTGTGGCTTTCACATATTCTACAGAAGACGTGTATCTAAACCTCTGTTTTTAACCTTAGCGGTGAGACAAGTTTTTTTGCATGCTGGCTGGTGAGTGTGCTGGGAAGCCTTTTGCTGTTGTACTGTATAAAGCCCTTCCATGTGCACCTTGCTTTAAAGCTGGTGATAAGTTGATGAGTGCGTTTGCCATTTATTTTGCTTTAGTAAAAAAAGGGTCACAATGTGGACCGTCAAGTTTAGCTCTGACACCTTTTAATATTATCCAGCGTTTTTTTGTGGAGCTGCAAAGGCAGAGGTGCCAGCTAGGTGGCTACAAAGTCCGAGAAAGGTTACATTGGGGGCCTAGAAGGTTCTGAAAAAATGAAGCTATGATCGAACCATGCAAGGGCTCTTTGTCTCGGATTTATCTATTAAACACTGCTCAATATGTTCATTTCACCTTTTATTGTGAGGTATGTTGTATGTTCACCATTGGAGAGCACATCCCTTTACAACTTGAATTGGCTACACACTGTTTAACATCTGATACCTATTGTACATTTACAGTGACACTTTTCGTGAGAGTATTCCAGCACATAATACCATGAGCAGCAACTGGTATTTATGTGGGAAGTCAAAGCATATGTGCCGCAGCGAAGAATGGCCTCCAAAAAGGCACAAATGAACAAAATGCCTCCCATTAAATAGAGATCATTGTTATTTAGTGCTTCCTTTCCTGTAAGCATTCTAACACATAATATTATGAGCAGCAGCTAGTATTTAAAGAGCAGTTGAAGTCACACATCTTTTTAACTCTTTATAGTTCTATATATGTTATGATTTGTGACTTTTTTTATTTTAAAATAAGTTTTTCTCTTTAATATTCTGTATATATCTGACATTGTATCCAGCAAGTATTAATATAGGGGTGTATTTATAAACATTTTGCAGTCCTTTGTTCTGCAAAACTACATGTACGGTCATTCAGCACAAATGGAGGCAATCTGGAGTAGTTGCCCATGACAACCACTCAGCTTCTCTGCTTTATTGTCAAAGCTTATCTGAGCAAACTAAAGAGAGGAATGGATTGGTCGCCATAGGAAAACTGTCTACCCCAGTTTTTTTTTTATCCCTCCACCCCCCTCCCCCATGTATTACACATTTGTACTTGCCCAAATGCTCCGATACCGGAAATTCTGGTCAGAGGCAGATTTCCTCTGACCGGCAGTGCCGTAGGGGATCATGGAGCCGGCTTCCCGGGCAATAAGGAAGGCGGGTGGCGAATGTAATGACCCGCCTCCCTGATTGGCTGGAAAGCCTTCTTCCCGGCCAATCAGCATCGAGCTGGCTGAACAGCTGGCTCCTTGCTCATTGGCTGGGAAGCTGGCTTCCCGCCCAATCAGTTTTAAACCAGCCAAACAGGTGGCTCGATGCTGATAGGCTGGGAAGCCGCTTTCCAGCCAATCAGCATGGAGCCGGCTTCTTGGCCAATCAGGAAGCCAGGAGGCGGGTCATTACTTACTGCCCAGCTTCCTGATTGGCCAGGAAGCTGGCTCCATGCTGATTGGCTGGAAAGCGGCTTCCCAGCCTATCAGCATCGAGCCACCTGTTTGGCTGGTTTAAAACTGATTGGGCGGGAAGCCAGCTTCCCAGCCAATGAGCAAGGAGCCAGCTGTTCAGCCAGCTCGATGCTGATTGGCTGGGAAGCCGGTTTCCCGGCCAATCACAATCGAGCTGGCCATACAACATGGAGCCGGCTTCCTGAGCAATCAGGAAGTCGGGCGGCAAGTCATTACGCGCCGCACGGCTTCTTGATTGCCCGGGAAGCCGGCTCCATGCCAGCGGACGCACTGGTATTGATACTTAGTATAGGCGAGCATCGAAAGCAAAATATCGGTACTCGTACTCGATATCGAAAAAATGGTATCGGTGCATCCCTAATTGTAAGTATATTTTCTTTTCAGGATCAAATGTAAAATAAAGAAAATACTTTTTTATGGCTACTAGATGGAGCTGAGAAGTATTTATTTCCTGTGCTCCTCAGCACCATCACGTGGCTTTAATGTGGTCATATGGATTCTACAGGCCACCTCTATAAACTTCTTTAAAAAACTATGGCGAAACGCGTCGAAGAATGAAAAACTACCGATTTCTGATTGGAACATTTAACAATATGAAATTATGTAACAATAATATGTTGACTGATCTTAAAAATTATATATTGACTGATCTAATTTATTATGAATTTACAATGAAATCAAGAGTGTTAATTATTGCTATTTTGCACAATATCAATCTGTACGGATTCTTAGAGGTGACATGCTATTTATATGTACAATGGTCCTGTTTTTAGATGTGTGGTATGTCTTTTATATGCAACTTTTTGTTAATCATGAAATTATGTTATTAAATATGAATTTTACTATACAAGAATGAGTCATGTGACACTATGTTTAACTGCATTGTTTATGAGTCACCTATAATGCTATAAATATAGTAATAGCATTTGTTTTTGCCTCCATTCACACATAACAAATGTACATGCAGTGTCATATGACTGCATGTGCCCTGCAATTTTTTTAATGAATACATCCCTTACTATATAAAACGGTTAATTAGCTTGACAACCATAATCATTTTGATCTAAATAATTTGAATCATAATACACATCAATGCATGCTTAGATTAGATTCATATGGAGATAGCTTAAGAAAGGTTAGTAACAGAAGTGATTGTAGGCTGAAAAAAAGTTAGTTCTTTTCTCTTTTTAAAGACTTTTTTTGCTCTATTTAAACTTACGAAACTTTTAATGAGGCATTTTTTTCCATGAGCATTGCTTGTGCCTTTGCAAATTCTGCCATAATTGCTTGCTTCTCCCTGAGATGGGCCGCTGTTAAGCCATTCATATCCTCTTCATGTTTCTTGTTTAAATCTTGCTCATGTACCCTTTTTGTTAAGAAATGAAATATATTTGCTTACACAATGTATACATCTGCTATAGTTGTACCCGATCATAGAATTATTTGATAAGTCAATATACAGAAGAATTGCTCGGTAAAAATTGGTGCATAGGAAAGGTTACATTTAGTTACGTAGTAAGTCAGGTTGAAAAAATACACAAGTCCAGTGAATTCAACCAATAGAAAAAGAAAGAATAAATAAAAATCAGAACCCTATTCCAACAACTGATCCACAGGAAGGAAAATAAACCCATAAAGCATCATCAAATTTGTTCCAACAGGGGAAAAAAAATTCCCGAGGTGCAATCAAGCGTTATTCAGTTGGACAGAGGGGCTTGGGTAAGTTGTATACATTCTGCTTTTTTGATTGGATAATAAAGACTAAGGAAGAGATACAAGGATATTACTAGTATAGAACCTTCCTTAGCTACCAGTCCATTTTAGAACAGCTGGTGAACAAGAGATCCATAATATTATTGAAGTGCCCTGCCCTGCAAACTACAAAGAGTGTTAAGGGCTGCAGAGCAAGGCATCACCCTTTACATCGGCTATTTAAATATTATTCTTTAATGAGACAGCTATTCAGGCCAGTTACTGGGTGAGAGATGTTGTTTTATCCAATTGTTTACTTTGTGATATGATTCAGTGGGCAGCAAAATGCCTACCAACAATCTAGATTTTAGCAGGAACGTATTGATTTTACATGCCAGTAGATAGGGCTTTCCAAGTGTGGGTATTAGCTGCCCAAGCATAGTCAAATTAGGCATTTATGCATATCAGGAATGAGGATTTATGTGTCTTTTTTTTTTCTGAATGGATGGTGAGATAAATAATGCTAATGTATTGTGATCAATGCAGCATCTACCCTTCAGGGAGCACTGAACAGATCGAAATGTCTAAGCAGAATATGTTTATTAATGCAGACACTGCACACTCATATGCCATTCCTGAGCTGGATAAATATTGCAATTTGAGTAAGGTCAATAGACTGCACCTAGACTTGAAACAGTGTAGGGAAGAAAGACGTTGGGGAGAATTTATCAAAACTGGAGCAGAGAGAATCTGGAGCAGTTGCCCATAGTAACCAGTCAGCTTCTCTTTTCAGTTTGTTCAGTGAAGCTTTGAAAATGAAAGATGGAAGCTGATAACTTGTCATGCACGCCTGCCTGCTCCAGGTTTGATAAATAACTCTCATTATTGTTCAGGCATGCTCATATACCAGCTTGTACATATATCAGATCTTGACTTGGTGGAGCAACATTTATTACATAAAGGCTACTTTACCTAATTTGTTGGTTGGCCTCACTACGTATTCTAAGGATCTCTTTTCCCTTGAACTCCAGTTCCTTAGTAAGAGTGTTTATGCTCTCATGTAGTATCATCAGCTCCTTATTGAGATTAGCCACATGCTGTTCTTGATGTCTGAGCTGCTTTTCACGCTCTGCTATTCGCCCTAAAAGCTCAGACTCCTAAAATATAAAAATATAAAATTCATTTAATCGATTCTTTTATGTGCTTTAGTACTATTGTATTTTGCATCATTTCATAGCATTCAAGTCCAAAAGATCTGCTTTATAGAGCTGAAAACAGGAAATTAAATATACGCTGCACTGATAGATGCTGATAATAAGAGTTAGTGTTAACCATAATGTACCAATACAATGCAAGCAGGATTATATACACTGGTTACTACAACACATATATATGTTATATGGAAATTAATTGTATGTAATCTAAGGCTACGTAATTGTATTCATAGAGCAAACTTCTTATTAGTCATGCTATATAACCAAGATGCCCAGATACATGAGTTGCCCGGGTTCTAGGGTATAAAATCAGTCCTGCAGATATCAATGCTGAGGCTTTTTTTTAAAACAACTTCACCAGTGATGGGGTGGATTTTCCTGCTTCTGACCACTGATGCATTTTTCCTCCCACTAACACCAACATCATGGCATTGTTCTTCCCACTGACACCAATGACAGGGCATTATATCTCTCACTGACCAACAATGCCAGGTAATTTTTCCCCTCACTAACCACTTCCGCTGACGGTGACCCTGGGACATTTTGTCCGACCACTTATTAGCAACCTAAAGGGTGCAATGTTACATAATCTTAACTGCTATACTCTATAAGCTGATCTGCATGTTACTTACTCCTGACCCCTGCATCATAAATAGGCCATGACCTACGCATTCTGTATGTTATGTTGATGTATGATGTACATACATCTGACCACAGTACTCTGTTAACTGTACTCTGCATTACGTACTAACCAGATGTTTATTGTCTCAACAGTGGTTGGTTGGTAAGAAGCCCCGAAGTGTGTTCTTTTAATAAGATTGGCTAAGGAAAAGTAAAAGCTATTTGTCAATATTTTGTTTTCAGAAAAGCATATGCAATGAAAGAGTTTCCTTTTTGTGTTTATGAGAGAATGTCACTTGTAGCACAGTAATTAAGGCACATTTTGAGAGTACAACGACTGCAGCATATGTTTGCCCTGCCTACTGCAAGAAGGCTAAGGCCCGATTTAACGATGTGCCTTTAAGCCACGTACGACATTCAGTACACTTTTTGCCGTAGTGTGCCACATTTCATCCTTGCACTGAGGTGTCCTTCTTTTCCAAATTCTATAGTTGGGAGGTATGGAAAACCCCTGCCCTGCGCAGTGGCGTAACCAGAGTAACGGGTGCCCGGGGCAGAACAAAGTTATGCGCCCCCCTTGGTGTGCAGGTACAATGAGAGCATGCTGGGACATATCATGATTGAAATACAAGTCCTAGCATACCCTCATTGTCCCTCTACACCCCTCCCCCAAAATATTAACCAGAGAACTACAAGTTCCAGCATTCCCTCATTGTCCCTGTACGCCCCCAAATATCACCCAGGGAATAGAAACAAGTGGATTGGCAGGCTCCTGTCCTTCTTCTGTGCAGGGGAGCCCGGGTCTCTGTAGGGAAGGAGCCTGCCAATCAACTGGTTATCATGGCAAGTGGGCCATGATATTTTTTACTTTTTAATCACCTTTTTATTTTTTTAATTTAATATTTTTTTTCTTATAATTTTTTACTTATTTTTTGTTTTTCATTTTTATTTATGTAATTATTTTTTGAGATACTCTGTGAAAGTGGGAGGAAGGATCCCTTTGTGCTAGCAAAAAATAAAATGACCCAAACTGTGCATTTCAAGTCATTAGTTTAAAATTCTTTGTAATGGCTGATGTACACATGACATCAGAGTCAGAAGCAATTGAAATGGAGTATGATTTGATGCGATTTAAGAGGAAAAATTACTTGCTTCTGCATTACTTTGACTTGCTTCTGGTTTGTGCCAAGTTGCTCTTATATTTTTTTGAGCTGAAACTGAGCATCTAGACTTGTATGGGGAAGAAAAGAATCTCAGACAGAAACAAAACAAAAGCTCATCATTTACTAAGCAGGAGTTTTACAAATCATATTTTGCTCATTTAGGAAACATTAGACCTTAGACCTTGGATGCAGTGCTGATAAGCAATGGTTTAGCATATGCATTAATATGGCAAAATCAAGAAGACACATTTATATCTCCCTAGCATTGCACTGATTTACCTGATGTCTGCTGAGACCCTGATGTCTTTCAAGTTCTTCTGCAGCAGCTTCCATTTCTTGATGATGATGGTTTCTTAACTGGTCAATGGCTGCCGCATGCTGGTGATTGAGCTCAGAGCGCAGAGATGCTGCATTTCAAGAAACAAATACAACACTGTGTTTTATGTGTGCTCATGAAGAAAACTGACATATATAAAACACAAGCTACACTGTAATGCAACAAAGACATCTATTTTACAAAACCATCTTATAGTGTTAAAATACAGCAGAAACAATTTTTACATTTTTGAATGGGGGTGGGGGGGATTGGTCTTTAATCTGGACTTTTTTATTTGATAGCTTTCATTTAGTTAATTTTATTAGAAAGGAAGAGGTGACAATTAGAAAAAAAAATAGTATAATGAACCTTTCATGTGACTTCCAACCTTAGATATTTATACCATTATATAATCAGCAACGTCTTCTGAATACAAGGATAAAATATAAGTAATGTAAGTGTTTTTTTACATAACATAGTGGAGTGGTAAAGCTCAAAGTCATCTGAGTTGTAAAGCTCAACGTTTTGTAAATACAAGTATACCATATGATGGATTTTTACATAATTTGAGTACAAGTAAACCACATTAGTGATCTTTACTTAACAACGTAGAGCCTTAAAGGTCAAAGCTCACCTTTCAATTTAGAAGAGTTTTCCCTCTTTTGATTTTACATGCACATGTGTAAAAAGAAACTTTGTGCTTAAATCCAACATGAACTGGTGGGCTGGGTCTGTGTGTTAGTGCAGACTTGCATGAATTGGCACACAATGAGATCTGGGAGTCATTTTTTAATATGTTTTTTTGTTTATATGAATAGCAACTCAAGCAACAATTCAAAATATTAAGTGAGATAGTAATGCTATTCAATAAATCTAAAGTCAGAAGGATCAATCAGTTGACTTTATTCTATGTTCTCTGATGTCCAGTGCTGAACAAGCAAACATGTATCTTATACAGAGTCAGCAGGAGGGCAGTAAAAATTTTTTTTCAGCAGCCTGTGTTGACATCATCTCGCTCTGTTTCCTGTATCAAAAATATTGTAACTTTCACATTTCAAATGCAGGTTTTACTCTAATGGGTGGCCGTGAGAAACTTCTTAGTAATAGATTACTACAACTTCTATATGTAAGAACTTCCTACTATGGGACACTGATTGCTCGGTAGCCAGCAGCTGCCTGCATCCTAGCAACCAGTGATGCACCCCGACTACATTCAGCTGCGGGCCAGGGCATTCCTGGCCCTGCAGGTGAGTGTACACAACGGGGAAGGGCTGCTGGTGACATAGCATCGCTGCCCCCTTGTTTATATTCAGCTGCAGGAAGGACGCTGTCATTTGTGTCAAGGAGTCACCACCACCACCGCAGACCCTCAATCCACAAGGCAAGGGATGTGGGGAAGAGGCCTTTCTCAATATGGGGACATGGCGTAACCTCCCCATATTAAGGGCATGTGGCCTGGTATGGCTTCAGCAGAGGGTGGGGGCACACACTGGTGCCTACCCCTTTCCTGGACACCTATGCTGCATGCTCAGATAGGTGTCTACTACAGATTTTAGGGGAAAATGCCACATCCTTTTTTTTTTATTATGGAGTAAGGTTCCCCCTTAAATCCATAACAAACATTCACCAAGGATCTGGAACTGGTCTTTAGAAAGGGGAAAGCAGGCAGGGAAATGTAATTTACTGGCAAAGGTTTTTTATTTCCTAATGTTAGTTTTGCTGTAGTACATTGGATAAATTGGATACATTATACTGGTGCGCCCCTTCAAAGGCAAGTTTAGGGCATCCCCCAAGCATGCTATTTAAATTAATTTTGCATTGTTAAGGTTGCCCTTTAAGCATTATTAAAAAAGCTGGGCCCTACTGATGGATTTCTTTTTTTTGCATTAGTTCATGTTCTTCGGGGCAGTGCCCAGCTCCTCATGTCCTTCTCTTTACCAAAAGCATGCAAATTGGCCCTGAAAATGACCAGAAGTGATTTTAAAGATTTGGCTCCTGTTGACTTCAAAGAGGTTCAGATTAATGTTTAGAACTTTAGCACAGTTTGGCTGAGCCTGCGTTGAAGCAAACCTCATCCCTGTTTGTGACAACTCATAGGGAGGAATTTATCCAGACTGAAGCAGACAAAATCTGGAGCAATTGAGCATGGCATCCAATCAGCTTTTCTCTTCAGTTTGTTCAGTTAAGATTTGAAAATGAAAGACAGAAGCTGATTGGTTGCTGTACACAGCTTCTCCAGATTTTTTCTGCTCCAGTTTTGATAAATTCCCTTTATAGTATTTTATATAGACGTATCAGTTTCACAGAGGAGCAGTCATCTTGTTCAGATCTTACCACGAGTCATCATTTAATTCCCTGTTTAGCATGTATGGATGGAAAGGTTTGTCCTAGCAAGACCCATTTTTTTAAAAAACAATTTCTAGAGCTTCCACTGGTAATAGATCAGTATTGTAGTGATCTACTGTAGGCGTGAGGGCACATCTGGATCGCAATATGGCTGTCAGAACTCTAAATATCTTCAGAAGTGACATCTTCAGGATTTCCAGTGCGAATGCATTGTGTTTGCTTTGTGCTACAGAGAGATCTCTGGCCCCATTTACACTTCAGCTGAACGTCTTTGGTCATTTTTCAAGTGTTTTATGTATTTATTATAGATTTTTATATAGTGCATTTTATAAAACAGGCTTTCAGGGTGTGTTTCATAACTATATTTTTTTTCCTTCTTTTAAGCAGATTTATTCTTCAAGCTCCTAACATACAAGCATATGCAGATTACAGTGTTATCGTAATTGTCAAATCACTGATGCCTTCTAATATAATTTAAAAAGGTAAAACATACCTAGCATGGCTTTGCCTTCGTCTTCTAATTCAAAGCGCAAGGTCTGCAGCTCCTGTTCCATCTCCACTCGCAGCATGTCCATGACCTGCTTGTGGGCATCTTTTACAGATTGGAGCTCCTCTGAGTATTTTTGATGCAAGCGATCTTCCAAATCCTGTGTGGCGAAAAAAATAAAAATACCCAACACGAGAAAATAAGCAGCATGTACAATTCATTCTCTAGTGAAAGATAAATTGCATGTACAAGACAAGAAAATTGGGCAAATTATCTTAACAGAACAGAGCACTTTACTGCTAGAATAGCAATCTTCCTATAATGCTGTGCATCCAGTCTGCTCTCCTGATTGTTTTTTCTCTTTTCCTTTTTTTTTCTTCCTTAAAGCAAGCCAAGGGTTTGTCCATGAGGCCTCACAAACAGCATATTCTCAATGTACTTTCCGTCGCTGCTCCATCCCCCTTCCACACCACTCGGTTTGGCTGCTCGAAGCAAAGAAAAATACCTGATACTTCTCAGTATGGAAAAGCTTTTGACTGCCATGAGATGGCCCTGGGGCTTGGTGATTGGCTGCTCAGCCTTGTGTAAGCTCCAAGACATGACTCATAGTTCAAACAGGGCTTCCTCTGTTCACTTCTATTAGCTGAATTGAGAATGGGAGGTGGTTGGTGGAAGCAAAGTGATGCACAACGAAGGCACAGATTCACATTAAAGGGGACCTGGCATGTCTACCAAAGTATATAAACTAACATTACTGGCAAAGTGCATCTATTTATGTAAATATCTATTCCACTGTGTCTTGCGAGGACCCTAGATCCCAGGCTCAGGGTGTATAAAGAACTTTATTTCTCTTGGAGTTGATATTAATCTCTTCCTGGCAGCAATTGCAGGGTTACAGTGCTGAGAGCGCCTCCCCACAGCCTTGCTTCTGTTTTTGCAAGGTGCAGTCCGGGAATTCCAGGAAATGCGGTCATATCCCAGAGAGTGGTTCCTTTTATACTAAAGCACTCCCTCTGAACAGACTGGAAGTGGCCTGCAGTCAGATGACTAAAAATAAAGGTATTTACAAGGATATGTTTATAAAAATGTGCCAGGACACTGCATTTCCGGGAAGGTAACAATTATTTTCTGCACTTGCTAAACATGAATAAATAAATCTACCACATCTAAAAACTGGTACGCTGCAATATATTACATTTTGGTCTTGGGTTTGATACCTGTTAAAGCTGAATTCTGGGAAATAAAACTCCCCTTGCAGTGGGGCTGCTTGTTTAGGTCTAGGGTAGGAAAAGGACTTTTACTTACCTGATGCCCCGCTCCTGCAGGTTCCAAGACAGCCTTTTCCCCCCTATGCTCCAGCAGTCAGAGGTTTGCTTACATCACCTAGTCCTAGTACAATCGAGGGCATATACCTCTACTTAAACATCCATTGGAAGTGTACCCCGCAACCGCCACCCCCACACGTTTTTATTTAAATTTTTTTAAATATTGAATTTTTATTCTTTATAAATTTTATAATTTTTTTTAATTCATTTACTTTCAGCAAAATATATATTGCTGAATACTGCACAAGTTGTTTTGTGTAATAAATTAAAATGTTTCAGAAATGAAATCATTTTTGGGTCACGCCTTAATGACCAAGGAAACATGTGGGTCCCGAGGTTACACAGGTTGAGAACCACTGCTCTACTTTATACATGAGAACACCGAGGGACAGTCCACAAGTAGGTGAGACAAGATGACTGCCGACTGCTGGAGGAGCGGGATCAGGTAAGTAAAACGGCTTTACCCAATACCCTAGACCTAAGTAAGCATTTAAACCTTGCAGTGTGGGGGCAGTGTAGAATTTAATATAAGAGCAAAATGTCTGGTGAGAAGAAAAATACCTCATTAGAATATTTAAAATAATACAAAAAATATATTTACACCTAAACCTCCACAATGTGTTCTATGGCAAATGGCAGCCTTATGCAAGAATGAAACAGAAAAAAGAATATAAACTTGCTTTTTGCTCTTGGTCCTTTGTTTCCTCCATACTTTGGAATGCTAACATGTGTGCTTCTTGCAGTGACTTCTGCCTCTGCTGGTGCTCCTTCTCCAGTTCTTGAAGCTCTCGAGTCAGACGTTGTCGCTCTTGACTAAACTGTGACTGCAGCTGCTGCAAAGCATTCTGGGACTGACACAGCTGCATTTCTAGGTTCTGTTTCAGCAGCGAGATCTAGCACACATAAAAAAGACAGACAGTAAAAGATCAGATTGACAGGGAGTAAGTGCAAAAAAAACTATGCTCTGATTGCAGCTGCACATTTCCATTTCAATGAGGCACACTTTTTCCCTTTCAAAGCTCTTCTTCTGTCACAAGTGCATACTGTAAATTATATTATATTCCAAAGTAATACTTCCAGGCTGCTATTTTTTGCGTTGTGATTATTAAAATCAGCATTTCAATGGTGCACTATATTTTGGTTTGTTTGCTTTTAAGGAATGTATTCCGAAACCCCCTTAAAGTGGAACGATACTCACATGTTATAAATGTCATAGTAGCCTGAAGCAGATGCATGGTCGCTTCCAAATTTTACACATGAAAATTATGGATCAGAAGATGGGGGCCAGTATAACGTAAATCATTTTTCTTACACCACCGCATCTAGAGACCTTTAAATCCCAGAGTTCTTCCTAACCCTTTATTAACATCCTTTCTGGGAATGACAGTCATAGAAAGACTAAATACTTAATAATAATGACAGTGACAGGGGGTAGGAAATATTATCACACTGATGTGGGTGCTTACAGACATTTTCATTTATTTTAATGGTTTAAATCTTTATTTTTATTTTAATGCCTGTTGTAACTGCTCAAGCACACCTTGGAATATTTTCTGCATTCCTGTGCTGAACAATATCACCACATGTATAAGTCACATACAGTTATTACATTTTTCAATGGGGTTCTTAAAAATTACAGAATTTTTCCAGGTATGCTGATAGTGGTTTAAACTGCTATCAGGCTGAATTTTTGCATAGCCGGCATAGGCCGTCCACACCAGCAGAAACTGTGAGACAAAGCAACCACTGACAGGTGGAGTAATATAGCTACCTTAACAGGTAGAACAGACTAACAGCAAAAATTATCAGGGAACACTAGCAGGGTTATTCAGTAAGCTGCCGAAGGCAGCCGGGTGAATAACAGAGCTGAAGTGAACAGAGCCGAACGACATTTGGCTATTCACTATAGCTCAGTACGGCTGATTTCAGCCGTACATCGGCTGGAATCAGCTGTACATCGGCTGCCTTCGGTCAGCCAAACATGCTCTGCAGAGGGACTTCGACTTAGCCGATCCAACATCTGGATCAGCTGAGCCAAAGCTCCGGCAGCTCACTCGCTGCCATTCACCCCTACAATTGGGCGGAGCTAGCAGTGACAGCTAGCTCCACCCAACTGTTTCACTATTGGCCGGCACCTGCCAGAGTCTTCTAGCAGTTCCCGGCCAATCAATAACAACTAGGCGGAGCCGGCCGTGACGTCACTTTTGTGAATAGCCCGTACAGGGACTATTGTGAATAGCCCGTACAGCAGCCCTTCGGTTCAGCTAAAGAGCTAAAGCTACGGCTGTATCCTACGGCTCAATAGTGAATAACCCCCTAGAAGATTTCTGAGCTTCAAAACAGATCCCTAAGGGAAAACTGGTAAGACCAGCTGGCCTAAGGTTGACAGAAGGCCTTAAAATTTTGAGCTTAGGCATCAGGGAAGAAGGCTTCAAGAAGAAACAATAGGATAGCCATCCAATCTCGTTGCAGATTCAAGTTATAGAACTAACATAATATCCTAAGAGGATGATCGAGGACCTAAGGAGTTGGTGACAACTGCAATGGAACCAGCTTAAAGGGATAGTTCAGTTGTTGTTTTTTAATCCATTAACATGTCTGACCCACAAAAGGGAAAAAAGGGTGCAAGAAGTACCCCATCCCCAGAAAAATAGAAAGGCATAGGAGGAAAACACCCCATACTGGTGCAGCAACGTCAGAAAACAGCAGAATGAGCAAAGTCATCCTCAAGGACAATTGACGGTGTTACTAGAGCCTTACAGAGAGAACTCCTTTCAGGGCCTGTCATCCTGATAAAGGACATTGGAGTACAAGTTCCCTGCTCCGCCTCAATCCAGCAAAGTGTCCACAGCTGTTAAGCGAAGGGGAAAAACTTTAGCCAGAGAGCTAAGAATGATCACCTGATAAATGACAGGAGCAGAGGAAAAAATTGTTAGAAACTACCCATAGATTTTGTGAATCAGCCACAGTAGGAGGAAATGACTGATACCTGAACCCACGAAAACCTCTGGACTCATGCTATGCCCCACAGGGAGTGTCTGCAGCAGGGCAGCATTGTGAGCTGTGTGCTGAAAACATCATCAACCCCTGAATCCCAGATCCTAGAAAAAAACTGAGGCATGACAGCTAGGGGTGGGGTTATATCGTAACTGGCTGTCAATGGTTTTGGAAGCATCAGGTCTTAGAATTATCATATTCCTGTGTCCCTTAATGAAAGACAAATGAAAGCATTCCTGTGCTCAACGCTAATATTATCTGTAATATTATCTGTAAAAGAATTGTATGCCTACTTAGATCCCACACTAAATAGGAGTGTATTCATAAACCTTAAGGGAATTCATGTTCAATTGCTGCACTGAATTGAATGACATTCACCAGCAACATTCACATTTAAAAGTGGCAGAATATTTTGTCCACGAATGTGTATTTCAGTAAAACAGTATGAAAAAACTTCTGATTCAGCATGCAGCCAGCAGTGCTGAGGGAGCATGGAACTGGCTTCCCCCCCCCTCTGGGCTTCCTGATTGGCTAGGAAGCTGGCTTCACTTGTTGCAAGGCAGCCTGGCTTCCTGACCAATCAGGAAGCCAGGAGGCACGTAATGACCAGCCTCCCAGCGTCCTGATTGGACAGGAAGCCATGCTGCACAGCAACAAGTGAAGCCGGCTTCTTAGCAGATCAGGAAGCTGTGAGGTGGGTCATGACCTGCCGCCCGGCTTCCTGATTGGCTAGGAAGCTGGCTTCACTTGTTGCTAGGCAGCTTGGCTTCCTGAAAAATCAGGAAGCCGGACAGCACCTCATGAATTGCCGCCCATCTTCCTGATTGGTCAAGAAGCCAGGCAGCCTCTGCAAGTAAAGCCGGTGTTCTTTCGCTAGAACACCGGCTTCACGGGCAATCAGGAAGCCGGGTGACAGGTCATGATCCGCTGCCCGACATCCTGATCATCAGGGCACACGCCACAGGTACTCGGTAAAAATCAAGCATTTAAACTGCCTTATTAATTAAGTAAGGTGTAAGATACTGGCTCACATTATCAGGCTGTGCTACGGCTCTAAAACTGGATTGTTCTCTGCAGGATAGTAATACAGTAAGCTAGGGACCGAGAAGTGTAATAAGACAGAGTCCATTGTATAAAGGTTACATAACAAGATGTTAACCATAACAGAGACTTCTATACAGAATGAGATTAGAAAGACTTGGTCACACAAGAGACTATGCCATGGTTCTGAAACTAAAATATGGTCTGTGGCTAACAGACTAAGCACACAAGGCACTGCAAAGTGCCATAATGCAATGTCCATTGCCGAAGGAGAAGTTTTAGGTAGCTGTGCTTAAGGCTCATGAGATGGAAAAGGATCAGAGAATCTGCCACATCAGCAAGTGTGCCATGGCTCTGAAACCGGAAAACAGTCTGTGGCGCGGCACAGAAGAGAATGGAAAGCACCACAATACAGAGTTAACTGGGCACAAAATAAATAAGCTTTTCCCCAGTCGGAGGGTTACTCATAAAGAGGTGGTCCAAAGACCACAACAGCCACTACTCAAGATCTGGGAAGCAACTAACTTCACCATATCCCAGGGCTTACTCACAGAGAGTTCACACCGGAGGCTGTGCCACGCCT
Source organism: Nanorana parkeri (assembly GCF_000935625.1). Classification (NCBI taxonomy): domain Eukaryota; kingdom Metazoa; phylum Chordata; class Amphibia; order Anura; family Dicroglossidae; genus Nanorana; species Nanorana parkeri. The sequence continues at coordinate 1,774,342 of NW_017306290.1, read as the reverse complement.
CTGGAGAGTGTTCTCCATCTAATTAACACAGTACACAAAGATCTGGAAAGTGCCAGAAACAGAGCCCAGTGCCCAATGGTCACATTACCAGCTAGCCCCACAGTTATCTGAACAATGGGGTTTAGTTAAGGTCTCCAAAGCTATTGCTGAGGAAACGCCTAATTGGATACCTGTAAAGAGACCAGTTCAACCAGCAAAGTAATCCACCTGATTTGAGAAAAAACATCTGTGGAGTACCAAATATATTGATATAGAATAGTTGGGATATAGTTAGGATTTTCCTTAGCAGAGCTGAGGAAAATTAGTTCAACCTCCTAGGACACATGGAAAGAACTGAGGCATGCCAGTTGAAATCAAGGTTACATGGGGACTGGCTTAAAAGGTTTTTCTTTGCCAGTGTCCAAACCTCCTGATGCTGGCAGTATAACCAATATGTCCAAGAATTACTACATTCATGTGTCCCTTAGTGAACAATAAAGAAATTATCATGTCATTACAGCTCCATAAAACTGATGTCTACGGTATATTGATCATTTCACACGAGAACCAAATAAATGCCATCCAAAGCATGCTTCTTATCAGGCTCTTAACACAGCCAGCCTTCTGTAACATCACAAAGCAAATGAATTTACAGCTGCCAAAGCAGGATTTAGGACTCTAATGTCTAATGTAAACTGCAGTACAATCAATAGATTCCTCTGCTGCTGATCCACTTTCAGAGAGATTGATTTCCAATACTTAAGTATACACAGAATAACGCCAGTGCTATTGCATGTAGCGAGTAAATGAATGTAGCAATTTAAAGCAAGCAGTCTGTGGACAAGCTGCAGTGCACATGATGATGCAAGCATGCGTTTATGTCAACACTGTATGTACAGGTGACTTACATTACTGATGGATTTATGTAAAGCTTCACCCAGAGAGTGCCGCTATGAAGAAAAGATCACAACAGTAAACGGAAACATTCAGACATCAACACAGCAAAAGGAAATAACATGTGGACAACATATAAAACGATTGTACATGCAGCCAGATATCACAAATAGGACATATGCAAGTAAGACAAAAACTGAGCAAGACTGAAAATGGATATTATTAAAGTTGATGGTCCATAATAAGACAGACACAGTGGTCTATACCACACTAAACCTGTATGGATCACATATTTAATATTTACAGTATATAACTGACAACCTATGACCCATCAATGATAAGGAACAGCAGTTAGTCGTTAATTATAATTATAATAAGCATGGGCTCAGAAATACTTCCAAAAATGATGGTCTGTGAACACAGTTTGCTGTGCAATCCATAAATGCAAGTTAAAGCTCTATCATGCAAAGAAGCCATATATGAACATGATCCAGAAACACCACCATCTTCTCTGGGCCAAAGCTCATTTAAAATGGACTTTCGCAAAGTGGAAAACTGTTCTGTTGTCAGACAAATCAAAATTTTACATTCTTTTTGGCAACCATGGGCACTGTGTTCTCCAGACTAAAGAGGGAATGGACCTTACAACTTGTTATCAGCGCTAAGTTCGAAAGCCTGTATCTCTGATGGTATGGGGGTGCATTAGTGTATATGGTCAGCTTGCGCATCTGGAAAGGCACCATCAATGCTGGAAGATATATCCAGGCTTTAGAGCAGCATATGCTCCCATCCAGACAATGTCTATTTCAGGGATGGCCTTGCATATTTCAGCAGGACAATGCTAAACCATATACTGCATCTATGACAACAGCATGGCTTCGTAGTAGAAGAGTCCGGGTGCTTAACTGGCCTGCCTGCAATCCAGACCTTTCACCAACTGAAAATATTTGGCACATCTTGAAATGGAAAATACGACAAAGAAGACCCAGGACTGTTAATCAGTTAGAATCTTATATCAGGCAAGAATGGGATAACATTCCTCTCCTTAAACTCCAGCAACTGGTCTCCTCAGTTCCCAGATGTTTACAGAGTGTTGATAAAAGAAGAGGGGATGCTACACCGTGGTAAACATTAGCCTGTCCCAACTTTTCTGATACGTGTTGCTGCCATTATCTTCAAAATTACCTTATTTTTTCTTAAAATGGAACAGTTACACGTTTAAATATTGGATGCTTCCTATTTTCTATTGTGAATAATATTTGGGTTTATGAGATTTGCAAATCATTGCATTATGTTTTTTTGTAGATTTTACACAGCGTCCCAATTTTTGGGGAATTGTGGTTGTATATACAGTAATATATATATATATATACACACACACATACACACACACACATACGCACATACATATACAGTATACTGTATATTAACGCTGGAGTTTGAACTCATTTAAACTGTGGATTGTTTTTTAGGATAACAAATCTCAAATGACTATAACTTAGGAGATATTTTGGTATTATTTTAGCCTGGGGAAGACTGGCTGGCTGGGCTGAAATTTTACCTGTGTGTCACCCTGTTGGCACCACTCCGTTCCACAAAAGTTGATTTTTCAAATAATTTTTTGTCAAGGGAGCCAGGACGAAAAAATTGTCAGCCAAAGAGTGACTGCATCCAGTGAGCTTCAATCACTGTTCAGGCATCCTGACAGCTGTGGGCACCCGCTGTTGGAATAGAATAGCCAGGCAGAGGAGATTGGGATGGGGGAATCAAGTGTTTTTTCTACCAGTGCGAGTGTAGTCCAGCTTTAGGCATACAAGGTTAATATTAGAGAGTTTGCCAAGATTGCCAGAAGCTCTGTAAGCAATAAATCTTCTCACAGATGTTGGGAAGCAAAGGGAGTTTGTGACTAGCAGAAAGCATGATCCCAAAGACTCATGTGCATATCACAGTCATTTCTTCTAGAATGGATACTTCAGAGTATCAGGGTTAAATATACAGTACTGGATCTAAGCTACCTTAACATTCACAGTGATTATCAATGTTTGTTGTCTCAACAAGCTCCCAAGTGGGCCCCCCTCCCACCCCAGGCCCCATAGCAGTAGTGTTGGCTGCTATTAGTTAGGCCGCTGGTGATGATACAGCTAAAAGAAAAAAATGTTTTGTCAAGAAACAAAATACAAAGCGTGTCTACTTTTTTAACTTAACTGTGTTCACACAAAAACTGAAAGCAGTTTCCCAGAATAAAGGTGACAGTGAATGTGTGAAAAACACACACGACTCCATTAGAATAATAATGTTCTGCTCTTTATTGTAGAATAAATATCATTATTTTAAAATATTTATTCTCAAAAAAGGAATTGGGTAAACTATACGGAAAGGCAAACATTTCTTTATTTGTTTTGCATGTTTGGCCTTTCTACATCTTAAGATATTTGCTTTTTTTCTGAAAGGTTATTTCTAGCAAACAGACGCAGGAATGAAAAACTGCTGCGATAAACCTTAACCCTATGAATGCATATTGTACCTTGCTGACGACTGGAATGACACATCAGTCAAAAAACAAGGGCTGCTGCCTGAGAGGACTGATTAGTAAAACCCGGGGGGGGGTATCATTTAAAAAGCTGCTGTTAAAAGGGGGGAAAAAAAGACCTCTGCACATTTATAAAGCACAATAATGCAATATGCTTTACTATCTTCAGAGCTCTGAAGCTGGAGGTGTGCAACAATAACAATGGCTACGAAAGTCTCAAATATCATGGCCATATAATGCCAAAGCATGACTTAAAGAGGAACTTTACCCATATATTTAAAATAACAACAAACACACATTTAGACATGTTTAGTAATGACAATCTACAAACACCTACTTCTACATAATTGCCGGCTTTGTATTCTTTGCATACCTTATTTCTCTTTTCTTCCCCAGTCTTCTGACAGTGGCCATGCTAACTAAGGGCAGATTACTAGCTCTCCTTTAACTTCCTGGAACTCCCGCACATGTGACTAGGACATGTGACCATGCACATCATCCCAGGGGAGGGAATGCCTTTCTTTCTCATGAGATTACAGATGAGATTTCCCTGCAATGCTCTGCGGATGTAACCTTCCCAGGATGCAGCGCTTTGGCACATTATAGAATTTGTGCCAAAACTGGGCCAGGAAGTAGATGAGCTCTATTTGTAAGTAAATGAAAAACAAGTTTGTTTAACTAATGAATGTAAGACAATTTTAAATTAGTAGAGCTACATGCTGATGTGATTTTTAGTGAAAGGGTTAAAGGTATGCTTTAATGGAGATTACATTACTATTTGGAAAGATCAAGATGGTAACAACAGAGGATAAGTGGGAAAAAACAATATGACAAAAGCAATGCATACGAACCTGCAAAAGCTTAGAGAAGCGGCTGCTGACAGACAGGCCATGTATAATATGTCCAAAAGGCTGTGGAAGCAGTTTCAATTAAGTGTACCTCTTGACAAAACCTTTTAACCCTTTTGTGCGAAACACGCCAAGGATCCCTTAGTGATGTCTGTTTTCCTTTGCCTCTTACACCAGAGGTAGCCAAACTTCGGCCCTCCAGCTGTGATGAAACTACAACTTCCATCATGCATCATGAAGCCATACCTGTGGCTGTCAGAGTGTTGCAATGGCTTATGGGATTTGTAGTTTCACCATACCTGGAGGGCCTAAGTTTGGCTACCCCTGTCTTATACAATATACCTGAGCAAGTGAACTATTTGGATTTTTGCCCAGGCAAGGTCTAAGGGCTAGTTTACACCAGAACTGCGTACGCTTGGCAGCTGCAATGCGATACATTTTACCGTGATTTTATCACAATTTTACAGTTTTTTTTGTTGCTTCAAATGGGATTGCAGGTGAGTTCCAGTGAATTTGCCTGTCTTTTTTTGCTGCGTTGCAATCCAATGCATCTAAAATAAGGCAAGCAGTATTTTTTCTGTGCATCGGATCAGACTGCACTGGTGTGAACAGAGCACCAGAAATCCCATAGGAAAGCATTATGATGCATTTTGGATGCAGCTGCCAAACTGAATGGACTGCATCACAACTGCATCTGGTGTGAATTAGCCTTGAAACTTGCAATTCTGTGAGTTCCCTTCTGGCAGCATAAATTCTGAATGATGTCCAAAGTGTCTGAAACTGATGTCAAAGTCATGCTGCATTTGGCCATCGAACCCAAGCCCTTAGGTTGGAGTGTCTTCAAGAGGGAACCCAAGAACATTGTAGGAGATGCCTGAAATATTATCTCGAGCTCTGTGCATTCTTCTGGAAAAGGAAGAAATCCAATCCTGCCGGGAGAGAATTACATTTCTGGGGGTGGCCTGTACACAGTGTACAGAAAGCCCCTAGTGTTGCACTGGTTGCAAACAAATGATGTGATTTATTTTTTTGCCAGTTATAGAAAATCATGTTTGGCTTGATGTTATTTGTGGTTCTACATCTTTCTGATACTCAACTACTTCGTTTAAAAAGGACTTGAGTCTGTTAGTAGTTTGATAAACAAATGGTTCTGTTTGCTAATTCTACATGGTTTTCTTTAGCTAGACCAGATTGTGATCAGCATCACATAATTATTACGCTCTGCTGTGTGTATTAAACGCTTCTACAGCACAATTTTCTTGTGGCTTTGGTATTCTTGTATTTTCAATGCACTAAAAAAAGACTGACGGCTCTGTGTAAAAAAAAAAAAATCAAAGCTATGTACTTGTAAAAAAGCAGAATATGTTAACATGCAATTAGATTGCCTTCTGAAAGAATACTTCAGTCTGGATTCTAAAATGTACCTTTTATTTTAAAGGGTTTTCTTTATTGTGGAATGTCCAAACATGCAGAAACATTTGTGTGAGTGAAAGGTTTTAGATGTAAGAAACTGGCAGTACATTGTTTTTGGCAATAAAACCTCCTACCTGCAGCCAAGAACCTTCAACGCAGTGCACAGCAATACACAATAGTCTGCAGGTGCAGTAGTGAAGTGGGTTAGAGTGCCATTCAACATGAATGGCACTTTAACGAACTTTGGTACGTGTGTTGAGGTACCGTACATTTGAACATGCATGTTCCCGCAAGGCATATGTGTGAAACCAGCCTAAAACTCTTACCGTTAACCCCCTGAAAAGTGACAGTTAACCTACACTTCACCTTATGCTTTCTCATTTGTGGTTGTATATGCTTTATAAGTTTTTCCTGATGGCATCTACATGTTGAAATAATGTATTGCAGCCCAAGAGCCTGTGACATTACATATCTGTATATACAAGGATTTCGGTGCTCTGGAACAATGTTGTAACAGAAGATTTCTGGTCCTTATGACCTCCATCTGGTTCTTCAAATCCCATCTGATACTCTGATTACCCTTTGGTCTGTTCTCTAATTCCTGTTGCTTGTCAGCCACCTGGCTTAGCCATCTGCATCTGATGCAACTGCCTGAATGTAGCTTGTCCTGACTTTTGCCTGTTTTCAACTATTCTCTTGTCTGATGACTGTGTACTTTTCTACAGTTGTCTGCTCTTCAGCTTTTACCAGGGATGCAAAACTCCAGGTGGTGACATGGAATTATCTCTTAGAGAAATATGCAGGTAATGTTGGGCTGCTGGAAAGGACTAGGATCAAGTTAGTATCTTTTTCCTTATTTATCAGGATTCATCAACATTGTTCCTGCTCAAGATAAATAATCTGTTAATGTGGCATAAAGAAAGAAAAATGTCATGACAAATAAAAATGCCAACGATAGGGAATTGCTATAGCTCCAATGAGCGTTGTGCCAAGTAAGTGCCTGCTTGTGCGCCCATAGTGAATGTTATGCCAGTGTTCTATCGAAAGCTCCAACTCATCGAAATCTTCAACTACCTCACTTCCGGTGCTCAGAAAGACTGGAGCTCTGTACAGTTGCGGTGCGCATAGCGTTTTCAGAATGCTCGACGAGTTTGCCACCTGCTGAATATTGTTAAAACGCAGCTGTTCAGAGCTCTGTCAGTCTTTGTGTTTTGCAGTCTAACACCATCTGGTCGAAATCTCCAACTTGCAAGTACCTGGCAGTGAGGTAGTTGGAGATTTCGACGAGTTGGAGCTTTCGATGGAACACCAGCTAAATGCCTGCTTGCGTGCCCATGAGAAGATGGCACCTGCAGTGACAGAACACCAGCGATAGGTTCCTGAAGTTGAATTTGCTTCTTTTGTGGATGCTAGTGGAGTTTTTGGCCTGTGTCTCCTTAGGCCAGCCCAGGGTACCCCTATCCTCTCTGGGGGCCACTGGCTCTCTTGTCGGTCCAGCCACGTGGATCATCTGCTGCAGGTGTTAGAAGGCACAATGTATATGAGGTAGCTTTTGATCCAACCAGAAAGAATTGGGCAATCCTTGGGTTCAGGTGATGCCAGAGTATGGTCAGGAGACACTCTATGTATATGCAATAAGTACCAGTATTATAGGGGGTCATACTGGTCATGCAGATATCTCCCTGCCACCGAGCCCAGCAGAAAGGTAAACACAGGGACATTTGGTAGCTGACAGTGATGCTATAGATCTTTCCTATTTGAGACACCCTGGACCTTCACAGAACCTGCTGTTTACCACAGCATGGAGCAGTCACCTTCCAGAGACCAGTAATAATGGAGAAGGTAAGGAGCAACAGATGGCAAACTTCATAATACTTCATAAATCAATAAAACGTAATAATACTAGTTATTTCCTTTTATTTGTATTGTTCCTTAAGCTCTTCTAGGTCTGGCCACAGCTCAAATCTCCACTCTAGACCATCAGGTAGAGAGCATCATAGGCACCATTGCAGAATGTCACAACTCCATTTGGGCAGCATGCGCGCTACTCTGCACCTTTTCATGGACGACCTGTGGAAAGGATTCTGCTGGGCCTGCCCTAATGCCACACTGGAGGATAAAACCCTATATGGAACATGCCAGAGAGAAAGAACAGGTTAACAGAGAGGTAGTCTCTGTATTCAGGCAACTTATTTGAGAGACTTGCCCCAGCAACCTCAGACAAACAACCTGACGGGCCAGCAACCTCGCAGTCAACTATTACTCCAACTCAATCAGTGAAAAATGAACTGTGTAGACAATTTGTCCGTGGAGGAGTTTGAGGAACAAACCTTTGGTAGCTTAGATTTCAGCCTCGTGCAACCTTATGTCAAGGCTGTAAAACAGGCCCTTCAGTGGTAGGAAACAGTTGAAGCCCTATCCAAGAGAAGGCTTTACATTCACCTCAATAAGCAAGATGACAGCGCTTCTATTTTTAGATGGGATTGAAGGTCTGGTGTGGGAAGAATGGAGTAAGGTGGAATCAGAAGCAGTCCTTCCCAAGTGCCTACGCAAACTCTATCCTCTCGAGGTGAAACACCAAGATACTGCTCTGCGGGTCAATGCCTCACTTATCCAACTTGTTAAATATGTGACACATCCACTAGATGATGCAGTGTCATTCAGAGATGTCCTAGACAGAAGCATTGAGATGGATTTAAAGAAAATCTTCCTAAATTCAAGTGGAGCCTGCAGCACAGCAAAAGCCCCAACATCAGGGGCGAAGGCATATACCCTATGGGCAGAGAACATTAAGGATGTGGTACAAGTCGACCAAAGCAAGAAGCGCATAATAGCAACTCAGCGGGCATTCAAGCTACATTAGTAAGGCAGCAATAGATGTGATCAGGACCTCTGCTAGATCCATGCTTGCTGCATTGATGGGGAAGAAGTGGCTTCGCCCCTGAGTGTCTGACTCTTTGACCAAATGGGTTGTGCAGAATACCATATGAAGACCAGCCTCTAGAATCTTGCAGTATACAAAGTCTCACATTAAAGGCCAACCTTTCTGGTCACATTATCTTGCTTAGGGAGTTTCAGAGATTAGAGCACTGGAGAATGCTTAGCTCTTTCTTCAGTTTCTGTTATCCTCATGACAAGGCTGGACTTTCTACATAAAGTACCATTCAGGTTTAGACATGTGCGATTCGGTTCGTTCCGAAATTCGTTTTGGACGAATTTTCGGAAATTCGGAGATTCGGATGCATCCGAATTCCGAATTACAGCTAAGACGAATGCAAACGAATCCGAAATTCCCGAAATTTGTTATTGGACGAATTTCGTTTTCATCACAGGAAAACAAAAATGATGGTTAAAGGTTCGGAGTCAATAGTCTGGTGGTTAGCGTACAGGTTTGCCATTGTCAAGGTCGCAGGTTCTAATCCAGGGCAGGGCGAGTAATGGATAATGTTTTTTTTTTCTCTTTGCTTTTGAATTGGCATTCTCCTAACATTCCTACCAGACCTAAAGGGTCTGGTATGAATTGGGGGGAACCTCAGGCTTTTTTTTTTTCATCTTCTGCAGACTGTAAAAAAAAAAAAGTCATTTTTTCCCCCCTAATGTCATTTTGCTGCAACGAAATTCATCCAACAACGAATTTCGTCCATAATCCGAATCCGAAAAACTAAACTAAACACATTTTTTTTCTTTGTTACGAAACGAAACTAAACAAATTTTTAAACACAAAAAAAAGTGTTCCGACCTGCCGAAATAAAAAAAGTCCCGCCGCAGGACGCCCGTCCGATCCCGACGAAAACTAGCTGCAAATAAATTACATTCTTCAGTCTGAATGTCAACAGATGGGCGGAGCGAGCCATGACGTCACGGCTCGCTCCGCCCATTTGATATTCTCAGCTGTCAAATGCTACATATTGCATTCATACATATCAAATGCTACTATAGTTAAAAGTTCAGAGTCAATAGTGTAGTGGTTAACGTACAGGTTTCCCATTGGCAAGGTCGCAGGTTCTAATCCAGGATGGGGATAGTAATAGATAACGGTTTTTTTTTCTTTGCTTTTGAATTGGCATTCTCCTAACATTCCTACCAGACCTAAAGGGTCTGGTATGAATTGGGGGGGAACCTCAGGCTTTTTTTTTTTTCTCATCTTCTGCAGACTAAAATAAAAAAAAGTCATTTTTTTGCCCCCCTAATGTCATTTTGCTGGAATGAAATTCGTCCAACAACGAATTTCATCCATAATCCGAATCCGAAAAACGAAACTAAACGAATTATTATTTTTTGTTTCAAAACTAAACTAAACTAAACAATTTTTTTGCTGGTGCACATGTCTATTCAGGTTCCATTTCTGTCAGGAACAAGCCTACCCACTTTTACTATACCACAGGACACATAAGGTTATCCACCAGATGAAGGCAGAATACTGAAAGTCTATCCTTAGGCTGCAAAGTTAAAAGTGTCAGAACTGCTGATTGTGATGCCTAGAAAAGAATCAGGAGTAAAGTAGTTCTTTTGACACCAGAAGGGATAACTGCACAATCCATGTGCAGCATATTCATGTCATAGGCTGCAACACAGATGGTTTTAATCAGAACGATCTGTATGAAGACAATTTTGTCAACTTCTAACACGCTTCTGTCCCACTTCTGTATAGATTGGCTACATTTGCTTCTATTGTATTATCTGCTGCTTCTAAGACAGATTAAAACTGTTGTAGCCCACCAGTTTGTGGTAGTTATTTCCCATGTGTGGTGTCATGGACATGAAAATGGAATATTGATTACCAATACTTACCGTAATTTACCTTTTCTGACCTATCTTCATGGCATCGCATGAGCCCACCCAGAGTATCTAATTATGGAACGCTCCTGCTAGGGTGGGACTCAGATTTATAAATGTCCCTGAGGGTTGAGCAGGAGGAGTCGTCAACCCATATGTTATGCCATGGAGATATGTAAGGACAGGAACATTTCAGTAAATATTGGGTAATTAAAGTGACATTAAAGTCAAAAATATTTTTCTCGCCCCCCAATGTTAATTAAAGCACTTACCTTAAATGATGATTCTTAATCCGATCTTCTTCTTCTTTCATGTCCTTTTCATCTGTCCCTCCATCTGTCTCCGATCCAGCGATGACTCCTCTGTCCTTGCTGGCACTTCCTGACCCACGGTGTCTGCATGCGGGTGCACGCGTCCATATACTTACCTTGTGTCTCTCCTCGTCTCCCGGCCGAAAATCCGAACTGCGCATGCGCCCGCCCGAGAATTGGGGCGGGCGCATGTCGTTTGTTTTGCTCGCCCGAGAATTATCAAATTTTTCGGACGGGAGCGCGCAGCAAAGACACAGGTGAGTATTAACCTCTTTTAAAGCTTTTTGTTTTTTTACACTTTTTGCATATATGTACTGCTTGCTAGCAGTACATATATGCAAAAAAAGGAGGGTTTAATAACCCTTTAAGTTTGAGAGGTTTTTTTGTTGTGTCCTTTTGGGGAGAGTTTCGTTCACTTTCTGTCTTAGAGACAAAACAGAAAGTTGGGTTAATCTCTAAACAGTTGAAACTGTAAACTAGGAAGATTCTGTCTCCATTCCTGTGCTTGTGACAAAACAAAATTTGGATTTTCCACAACTTTTAGTCCTGGTAGAAATGGTTTCTAGGACAAATTAAGAGGAAGAATCGACCCAATGGGAACACAGCAATACAAACTTAATATTTTGCTAACCCTTTCCTATACCATCTAAAATGAAAAAAAGATAAATGTTTGCCTTTAAATACACTTTAAGCTTACTGAAGAAGGTAGTACAAATTGCATTATAAAATTAATCAGAATAATACTGATAATAAACCACAGGAGGAACAGGAATAAAGGAAAATGTGCCAATTGCCAACAGATTTCACTCTATAATTTGCACTGGGGAAAAAAAGGAAACTGGGATTGGTTCCTATAGGCAACAGCCTCACTTTGCTCCACCTTACTTTTATATTTTTAGAGCAGCGTAAGTATAATGACATTATTGTTCAACAAGTTGGGTAATGAGAATATTGCACTTTTGAATGCATTGCTTTATTTTTAAATGGGAAAGAAATGGTAGAATGGCTTGTGATTGTTACAAGACACTAAAATAAATTTCCCATCCAAGATTTTCTTTTGACAACTTAGCTCACTGTACAGCTCTGATTTTAGCTGACGATATTGCTGGCTAGAAGTATTCCAGCTCTTTCACACGTCTGGCCAAAATTTTATATTTTTAGCCGAGCATGATGTAATCGTGCATTTAAATTAGGTTAATCTATTCATGCGTTGCTATGACTGCAAAGTACTTTTTCACTGTAATCTCCAACACATAATACATTTCAATCATAAAATTGAGAATGTTGTCTTTGTAGTTTTCCATTTGCTTACAATAAATATTGTAGCGCAGGAATCAATTAAAAAGCTGTTCAGTCTGAAAGGAGAAAATTAAAGATTCTCATCACTTAGCCTACGATACCGAGTGAAAGAAGTAGCGTTTACTAACTTCTTTTATCTTCTACGGATTATGAAAAGAAACAAAATCCTGAATTTCAGCAAAGCTGATATATGCTACCTATATGGAGCACAGGACACCATTCTATAGAGGGTGTATAAAGTTAGATTTCCAATAACTCCAGCTGTTCCTTTGCTCGCTGACCCTCTCCTAATCACTTTGTCATCGCAGCCATGGCAGCAGCAGAAATGAAGCTAAGTACTGTTGGTTAATTTTATTAGAGCTGATTAACTGATATATTATTTGCTTAATTTCACTTGTACTCTGTCATTATAACTGGTCATTTGATAATATCATTATTCATGCTGTGTTTGTAATAAAAAGTGGTTGTCAAACAGCAGATCTCTGTCAGGTCTCTAAATGATGTAGCAGGAAATAAGAAAATATTTAAAAGTTAATTTCATGACACTGGTACGCCTGCTTGTAACATGGCATCAAACTAGCAACATTACATAGTCCTGGCAGCACCGTTGGAAGATTACATTACTCTGGTAGCATGGTACCACTCTTGTAACATGACGCTTTCTGCTTCTGATTACAAATGGGCCATATTATGGCACCAGGATTGGAGACCCTACTAAAATTCTGCACAGGCCACCAGGGCCGGATTTACTCTCTCTGCTGCCCCAAGGCCAGGTTCCTTAATGTGCCCCCCTCTCTGCCAAATTTCCCCCAGATGGCGGGGAGGCAAGGTTGGTTTGGATTTTTTTTTCTTTAAAAAAACAACAACTTTTTTAGAACGAGCGGCGGCCCTCCCGCTCTACATTTAGCCCTGTTTGTCCAAAGCAGGGCTAAATGTAGAAAACAACTACCCGCCTGGCGCCCGGAACTACATGTCCCAGGCGTCGGGAGATAGGAATTCCACACCTCTGCTGCCCCTCTACTCCCTGCTGCCCCGAGGCTGGGCCTCAGTTGGCCTAGTGGGAAATCCGGCCCTGCAGGTCACCATATGCAGTTGTAATCAAAGATATTCAACCCCCATTGCAAATCAGGTTTACTGGCAAAATTTACTGACTTTAACTGTTTGCGGTGAACAAATTAAACAAAAGCAATTGAAATAGGTCAACACAACGACTGCAGCGGCTGCTGAATACAATAGCTGGCAGTGGGAGATTCGTCTATCCACGCTGGAAGGATTGAGGAACCTGTTAGACTTTTTTTAAGCATGTTATGGTGCAAAGGAGAGAGGTAAAAAGGCATGATGGTTAGCTTTAAAATATAAGAAATATTTTTTGATATTTTAATCAAATATTCTAATAAATATTCTGAGTTTAATCCAGCCTTACTGAACCACATGTAATTTGTGTCTTATTAAGACATCAGAGGTAAAAAAAACAACAAAAACCGATGTGATTGTAACATGGAACAAACCTAACACAAAGAAGCCTAGGAAAAGAACCAGAAATTGCACATACAGTATACATTTGATGACTTTCATTTAGCTGCAGCACATACACAATGGATTCTAGGCCATAAGTGCAAAATGCTCAAAAGTGTAAACATGCATTCATTCAGAGAATTAAAACAGACATATGCATTCATTAGTCATAAGGCATCCAGGAAAGGTATACAATATTAGTTAAAAAAAAGAAGAAAAAAAAAAGAAAAAATGCAGACCGTCGCCTCAGAGGAAGTCAATAGTGACGAAATGCATCAGGTGGGCGGATCTATGCGAGCATTGCAATCATAGAGACAGGAGCTCCAGTGTACACAATCCATGTGCAATTGCCTTATTTTAATTGTAAGTGCATTTTAATCGTTTTAAATAATTTTTTTCTGACATACTACACTATGGGAAGCCTTTTTCTGTCTCTCTGAGCACAAGAGAAATTGTGGTTATGTAGATTAATGAGGGAGTTGTACATCACTCGTAAGATTTAACACAGGATTTTCTATATGTACACATTTTATGAGATGTACTAGCACGTTTCTCCCCCCATGTTTATTATGGTTTATAGTGTCTAGACCATTAGACCTAGAGCTTTTTCTTACTATCATCAGCACAGGCATTGTGCAACACAGGTGTTGTGTATAACACAAAATTGTTTATCACGTTGTGACAATTTCACATTTCATACTATTTTTCTCACATTTTAGGAATATAATTATTGAGTTTGAAGCGCAGTGCTATTTTCTTTCTTTTTTCCTATTTTGGGTGTACTCACCTATTAAGCACAGCTGCTCTTAGAGTGTTATTTGATTCCTAGCGCAGTTTTTTTCTATCTACCATACAATATTAGTTGCCAAGAATGACCAACATTTCTGTATTTCTGTATCACTAAATATCGTTAGTCATCAATCTGCTCAAGACCATTGCATACAGTGGACTGTTTGTGCACAATGAAATAACTGTTCCCAGATCGGTTATAGCTGTCAGTATACAATACAATAAATATATTTACTGAGGCTAGTACAAAGTAACGAAAAATATTTACTTGGTGAATAAAATTATTTCCCAGGCATAACAGCTTCTTTTTCTATGACTGTACTTCATGCACTTCACACTAAACCACGCAGATATGTGGTACCTGGTCTAGAAGGTCCTCTACTTTCTTCTGCCAGCTGTCCTTTGCTGTATTTATTTCTCGTTCCTTCAGTTGCTGGAGCTGAGCCATTGCAGCCTTCTTTTCTTCATCATGTTGTATCCTCAGTTCTTCTCGTAGTTTACTGCATTCTTGCCTACGTTCAAAGAAAGGGATGATATACATACCGAATACCAGAGTTCATGTTTGTGTACCTTCTTCATCAAGAATATATTTCCAACAATACCTGAGGGTCTCGGTCCATTTTAGTTCAAGATCTCGTGCTACTTTGTCCATCTTCAACCTCTCTTCTTCACGCATGGCAGATATCACTGACCCATGCTTATGCCTTTCCTTTTCCGCCTCCCCCTGCAGAATTAACATACACATTCTTGACGAAAATTCAGATGAAAAAATTAATTTCAAGTTCATCATTTATACACAGTATATACAAACAAGTGTACATGACAAAACTAATATTGCTGGTATATAACTTGGGCAGTATTCAGGGAAACCCCCTTAGTTGTGTGGTCAGTTGTAGAGGCAAAGGGAGTTCTTTACACATCCAGCCTCCACAGAGCCTTTCTTTCCTTTCATAGGTCTAACAAGTCACACTTTCCCTTTCTATGACAACAGAATTATCATTAGGTAATGGTGTAGTGGTTAGCACTTCTGCCTTGCAGCACTGGGGGTCCCTGGCTCAAATCCCAGTCAGGACTTTATCTGTAAGAAATTTGTATGTTCTCCATGTGCTCGCGTGGGGTTTCTCTGGGTACTCTGGTTTCCGCCCACACTCCAAAGACATGCTGGAAGGTTAATTGGCTCCTGTCTAAATTGGCCCTGTATGTATGCATCTAAGATAGGGACCTTAGATTGTAAGCTCCTTGAGGGCAGGGACCGAGGTGAATGTAAAGCCTTGCATTAATTGTCAGTGCTACAGAAATACAAAAAATAAATAAATTCCTTAAATGTTGGTTCTGATTAGTAGATTGAGGGGGGCAAAAGTGCCTTGAGAGAAAGTGCTTATCCACTCTATACTCAATTTTAAATGAAGCAGGACCTATGACTTGTGGGAGAGGGGGTAGAGCTGAAGTATGGGACATGTTAGGGTGGGAAAGGTAACAGAAGAATGACCAGTGGCAACACAGGAAGAATGCCCCAGCTCTAGGTTTTATAAAGACAACTTAAGCATTGGCACTAGGTAAAACTGTTATCGAGTGATCATTAAAACATGTTTTACATTTCTGTATTAAATCTTTATTTTGCAGCTTTCTCTCTGTGACGAGCCTGGTAAAGTCAGACTGTCACCTTCTAATTTATGTTATTTCATCTTTTGTATTGCTGAATCTAATCACTCTTCTAGAGAACTTTGTAACTCCCCTTCACTTAGGTCCTATGAAAAGATGATGTCTAGCCTGCTAGCCGGAGAAACAGGAATGCTGCTTTCCTTCCTCTGCAACATGCACCCTTTACTTATGCCACTGCCAGCTATAAAGTAGTATATGAGTAAAAAAAAACAACCTGTTTTATTTGTGTCCCTTATATGGTTCAAGAGTATTTAAACTCAAGGACAAACCTATTACATATTGCAGCTTACCAGTCTTTTGATGTGGTAGCTGCATCACCTTTTTTCCTTTATTTTAACCTGGTGATTCTGCCAATAACACACTTCCTATCCTAGAGTTACAATGCTCACTCACTGTACTGTATTTGTAAAGGAGCAGTGTTGACCCCCTAAAATAGGAGTACAGAAATCAAGAATTCTGACAGGATTAACAGATCTTGTTTTTCCCTTATCAAACCGATATAACAAAATGCTTTCAACTGTATATTTCAAATACCAAAAGGGCACAAATAGATGTTTACATACACTTTAAGACTAAACTAACCACCCTGGATATTGGGCACCATATGAAGCCACAGAGTAACTTTTGTCCAACTTTAAAGCAGAAATAAAATCCCCTATACTAGCTTCCCCTTCATCTTGATGCTTTGATGACACCAACACCTAAGGGGTTATTCACTAAGCTGCCAAAGGCACCCGAGTGACTAACCGAGCCGAAGTGAAAGGAGCGAATGCCGTTCAGCTATTCACTTCAGCCGAGTATGGTTCATTTCAGCTGTACATCAGCTGGCTAAGGCTTCTTCCGGTTCAGCCGAACATGCTCAGCATTTTCGACTGAGCTGAAGTAAAGAACATCTGGATCGGCTCAGCCAAACCTCCGGCAGTTCACTAACTGCCGTTAGTCCCTATTCTCATATTTAACCCTTCAGTGAATCAGTAGGGGTACAAGTACCCCTTACTCATTCATAAGTCGGAGTGGCAGCATCTGGGTGACCTTTATTAAAGGGGGTCAGGGTTGTGGCAGAAGAGGCCCTTGTCCTCATCGGCATAGAGACAAGGTGCTTTCCAGGGGGACCCTTGGAAAAGCACACTCCCAATCCCCCCCACCCCCCCCCCCCCATTTTTTGGGGTGGAGTTCCCCCTTAAACTCCTACCAGACCTAAAGGGCCTGTTATGACTTTTGGGGGGAATCCCACGCACTTTTTTTATTTTTAACTTGGGGGTCCCTCCTAACTTACCTAACTGGATCGGGAGGGGTACCCCACGCCGTTTGTTTTCCTTTGTTTACATTTGAATGGAGAGCGGTCCGCTTCGGCTGCGTTTGGCTCGGCTAAGCTCTTCAGGGCGGGTGTGCAGGCTATTGTGAATAGCCTGTAGAGCAGCCCTTCGGTTTGGCTCAACTGCTCCAGCAGCCTAAGTGAGCCGAAGGATTAGCCAAAGCTACAACCATATCCTGCGCCTCCTTAGTGAATAACCCCTCTAATCTTCTGCGTTCAGTATCTTCGGTGAACTTGACTAGCCAACCCGGGAGGATGTAACATGCTGACAAGAATTCATTCATCCCAGCATGGAGGCATGCCAAGAATGCGCATTAAACAAAACTATACTTATATGGGAATTGTATGTAATTTTCTCCAGTCAGTCTTGAGACGGCCAGACAGCACAGCCAGGTGATCAAATTTTTCTTTATTGCATTTAGTAAATACAACTAGACCATGCCCCTGCTCCAGCTTGCAAATGGACAATGATGGAGCAGCAGCAGACTGATTAGGTCACCACTCTCCCCTACTGTCAGCATGTTCCTTGCAGTAATATTTGCATGTATCTAGCCCTGTTTGGCTAATGTACAAGGATTACTGGAGGCTAATATAAGAAATTTAGGTATTTATATTAGTCTCATTTAAAAATACATTTAATGATTTTTTTAAATGAAAAACATACTACTTTATAGCTGGCATTGGACTGTGTTTTTTCTCCCTTGTCCTTAGCCTCCCCTGCTGCCTCCCTGTTATTTTTTTCATAGTATGTCTCCATTTTATGGCTAAGAAATATACAAAATAAATTTCAATGACATGAATTTGGTTAAATTAAAACCCTGGCTTATGCAATGTCTATTGAGATGAAAGCTAAAGCATATTTAGCATGGTATCTGTATGCTGGAAGTTTCATAACAAAGAGCCTGCAATACTAGAAACCTGTCTGGTGGCTAACATCTCTCACCCTAGAAGCCTTCTTGCAATCTTGATAACAGAAGACATTTCCAACCAGACAGCTGATTACAGCTCTCTGCAACAGATTTTACGTGTAAGCTCGGCAGTTATATCACTGGTAAGGGGGGTCATCGAACCTGGGAGTTTAAAGACACCTCTGTTTGGGCCCCCAATAGTTGCCCAAGGGCCCTGGGCTCAGTTGCAGTGGAGACTAATGTTAACCCTGTGGCTTCTCCGTTGGCTCTTACTGTTCATTTTTCGAGGTTAATCAAAACTCATTGGTTATTGTGCAAGCGATGATTTACATAATAGCAGATGAAGGATTCACTGGGCTTGTTAGCAAGATGTTTTCCTGTCCTTAGGGACAAATAACAAACAGAATGCAATGATCTTTGTGTAGGGTAATACAGCTCTAATGAAGCAGTCAGCTAGACTTCTGTGTGTTATGCTGTTTCTTATCAGCACATACAACATACTCCTAGTTCACAACTGAGGATTCAGGAATAAGATAACCTAGGAATTATTTATTAGCTGAAAGCTGAAGTCTTGCCGAATCATGCAGCTGCTATTAAAGTGAAAGATGTACATTGGCTTTGTTGACATCAAATGAACTAGAATGCACAGCATTTCCCGTCTGTGAACCTAAATCATTTAGGAACTTTTTTTGTGTGTAATGCATTTTTCTGTGCTGGCAACCAGAGGATTGTGAATGAGCCTCACAGCCTCTAGTTATGTTAAAATTCAGTGAATAGAAGTGTTAAAGTAGAACTAAAGCCTCAGCCGTTTTTTTTTACAGATACATCCCTCCTGCCCTATTAATCCCTTGCAAATGATGATGATGCTTCACAATGTTGCTGAACACTCACATTTTCTTTCCTTTTCACTGCTGCTGCTTCCCCGAATGTCCGGTCAGGGAGTGTGCATCTCCCGATTCCCTGCTCCTAGCATCATCACACATGCGAGTCGGCGCTACAACA
>NW_017306290.1:1720780-1755016 GCF_000935625.1 Nanorana parkeri | reverse complement strand
CCACTGCCCTGGGGTGTCTGTGCACATTCAGGGCAGGCAAAGGCAGCAGCTATAGTGTGAGTGTGCACATAAGGGTGTCTCAGATGGGGCTCCATAGGACCTTAATGACATATGGGTTTTGCACCCATATGTGATTTTTAAGTATCAAACAATATAAACAACATAAACTTTTTATGAATTTGTCTGTACCATTCAATGAATCGGTTTAAAGCCCAATTCTTTATGCGCTCTCTGGATAATAAGATCGTTCTTTTGTTATATGTATATGGGAACTGACCTTTGCATGCTGATGTGCTCACATAATTTCCCATAATGGAAGAAAAATGATTCCACTGCTAGAGAACTATGCTATAGTTACCTGAACAGCAAACAGGGAATCACTGGTCTCTCTCAGTCTTTCTCGTGTTACATCAAGCTCATTTTGAAGCCTGTCCTGGGCATCTTTCAGACTTGTTATATGACACTCAGCAGATCCAAGTCCTTGTTCACTTTTCTTCACCAAGTCTTGAAGTCGACAAATCTATTTAAATGTAAATAGCAGACTTTAGTCTTCCTCTAAATAACCAGAGAATTATAGATTGTACATTTTGCATTAAACAATACATTTCTGCGGCAACGTTTTCAACCATAGAAACCATGTGAGCAACCAGATCTATCACTAATCAGTACAACATTGTTTCCTATGCAGTGTTTAAAACAGCTAATATGGCAAGTAGAACATGACTGTTTGTATTAAAGACATGAGACCCCAGTAACAGAGGTTCAAATCGAATGAGAAATCATCGATTGGAATGTTACGTAAACGATTTTCTAAAGCGCTGCTACGTTGAAGAAGTTTCTTTTTTTTTTTTTTTACAAAGAATAAATATAAATGACTTATTTTTGTAGTAGAGGTATATAATTACATTTGAAGATGGGGTTTTACATTTTTATACTTACTGAAGCAAATGCCCAATTTTCTAAAGTGCTCCCTATGTGTAAGCAGTAATCATTTCTGTAACAATTAAGCCAAGCAAGGGTACATGCACCTGTTGTGTTTCAGCAGCACACAACAGTATGGCAAGCTGTAGATACAACCAGACAGGCTTTACATAGAATTAAATTGCTACTGTGGAGACCCATTATAGGTTATAGCTAATTTGGTACTAATAGGCAAAGCTAACTCTGGGAGCCAAATTAATCAAATGCAGAATATTATTTTCCTCTCCTAAGTTATATGTATTACCAATATCACTATTTATGGAGCTTCCACCAGTTGTGGACCAGTAAAATTGTATATACTGTGTGTGTGTATATATATATCTTCCTACATCTACCAATGTCACGAAATGGTACATTATGCCATTAAAAATCTAATTTCTCATAAAAACTCATATAGTAGTGGCACATCTGTGCAGCAGTATGAAGGGGGTTGTGAATTGGACTGTGCTGACACAGAACCCCCGCGAGAGTTTTGTGTTTAATGCAATGTTGATGAGTAAACATGGGCAGGAAGCCCTTAAATGCACTTTGGAGTCTGGACCACCCCTCTGCAGCTAAACGTTGGAAGCTGACCCCTGCTCTATATAAAGTATAATAAAACTATGGTACATTATAAATTACACTCCTTAACCCCTTGCTGACTGGAGCATGTTTTTACATTTGCACACACATGATAAAATCTGAACTTTTGGCTAGAAAACAGCTTCAGACCCCAAACAACAATTATTTTTTTCACACGGTATTTGTGCAAATGTTTATCAAACCAGTATTTTTAGAAAAAAATACACTCAAATTATATTTAGTGCAAAGAAACAGAACATAATACCCAAGCCCGCTGATCTCTCTCCGATCCATCAGGGTAGACCTGCAATGCCAATGCTGGGCCCGCACAGGGGACAGCGGAGCCCAGGGAAGCCGGTGGCCGCAGGGGGGAAGGGGGCGGGGGTTTATACACAGCACCGCAGGGAGAATGAGAATGTGGGCAATGAATCGATCAATTACATATCTTAGGATACGAACAGTCACAGAGATCATGGCTGTCCCAGATTGCGTTTTATTGATCCCCCTAACATTTTGAAGAGATTCAAATGAGGTTAGAATGGAGGCTTCAGTCGCTGTAGAGGCATTGCCTATCTGGGGAACCAGCCAGTCATGAACCACCACTAGTTGGGACGCTAGGTAGTACATGTGAAAATTAGGAAAGGTCAGTCCCGCCATCGAGCGAGGAAGCTGCAGCACCTCCAAGGCCACCCTAGGGGTGCGACCCCCCCCCCACCCCCACAGAAACACAGTGCAAATAGAATCAATTTTACGGAAATAACTTTTTGGGACATAGCAAGGGGCATTAGCTAGGACATACAGTAACTTGGGGAAGAAGTTGTCTATGGTAAAATTACAGTTCTGGCTGGAAGTGCCAACATTATGGAAGCTATATGTGTTTGCCTAAAACAAAACAACCTGCAATAGTCAAATATTGCAAAATAATAAAAACAACAATATGCATTTACATTTATGTACAGTATGTACATGCCAATCATTTTGGGTGTTTCCCTTTGCGGCTGCGGTGACTCTTATATTACATTCCCTCCACAGTTCAGGTGTATAATGTACAACCTATAAAACAAATGTGTTATTGACGTGCTAGCTTTTAAAGGGATAACTATTCTTGTTCAGGCAGTGTGAGAGATATACTCGATGTACTGTTTTCAGTTACACTGTAATCGCAGGACATCAGGGAGTGCAGTGAATCATAGCAGCGCAGTCAAGAAGCTAAAAGGCAAGCATTATGCTGGATTTATACATACTGAGGACAATAGTTTATTTCTTCAAGGCAATACATTCTGAAAAGAAAATGTCTTATGTCGGCTTACAGGAAAATAGAATGTAATTTAAAAAAGAGCAATGATAATGATGATCAATCTAAATAAATTACTTTGGAATACAGCAGTTATTAACATACTGCAGTTGTTCACTGAGCTTGTATTACAAGCACAAATTCTTCAAACATATTTTGCCTTATCTTCCTTGCTGATACAAAAAAAAAAGATTACATTATGTTTTATCTTTTTGAACAGAACAACTAATTAAAGTGGAAGTAAAGTTAAAAAAAAATGCTAGGAAGTACAGTTTTCTTGGTAGGAGAGCCTTTGCAAGCCTCTTTTGCAAGAAAATGATCCTACTTTTTATTTACAGCAATTTCGTTGGGTGTCTCTATGCATACCTAGTACAGTGTATACTAATTGAGCTGGGTTGAGGGATGATGTAACTCCACCAAATGGCCAAATACAGAAGACACCGGGTCCATAAAAAGAGCAGGAGAAGATGGCAGTGGTGGGGATAGAGTGGCGGAGAACAGCTTTGGCCTGTCATTACTAGTGGAAGGCAAACCAAGATATAAGTCTGCCAGAGTATACAAGGGTGCTGTGCATTTGGGCAAGAGCTTCCATAGCCATCCCTCAGTTTAGTTTTTTGCCATTCTTGTATCGGACATTAGCACACACCAAGGAGGATACTGAGGATACTTAGAATACTGCTTACACAGGTGCTTTGATATGCAGAGTTACATATATTAGAATGTAGTACACACCCTGAGGGCATGCAGCTCAGCATACGGAAAACATATTTTCTCTCTTGAAAGAGACGAATTTCACATGTCAATGTTTCTTTAACATGCCTTAAAATGTTCCCTGTTTTGCTCAGTCTTAATTTATAGCTCTTTCATAGGATGGGGCCTAAACTTTGCGTGTGATACTTATTAAACCAAGGTTTAGGTAAATGAATTGTGGATATATTATAATAGTGTAGCCGAGAAAGAGCTTGAAGTGAATCTGTACTTTTCCTGTGCAGAGTAACAGCTTCTCTACCCAGAAGACAATACCTTGCTATAGACTTCCTTTCTTTGTCCCATTCATCTTTTGCCAGATAAATAATTAAAGGCTTTATGAGAAAGCACCAGTGTGAAATGCAGCAAGGCGTTCTATGCAAAGCCAACATGTATGTGATCGTGTGTAATCGAGTTTGAATTAGGAATGCAACAATACCAAATTTTCAAGACCAAGTAAAAGTACTTTCCCTCAGGTACTTGCCGATACCAATTACCGATACTTTTTCTTAAAGGAACATGTGAAATTTTGTCTAAAGCAATACAGACTAATGATTTTAGGGCAGTTTCTTTATAATTATGAAGTGTAACTCAAACCGTGACTATTCAGCAATGGAGAATGGCAACCAGCAATAGAGGACTACAGAACCGATCAATCCATGATTATACAGTAATGGAGAATGGCAACCAGCAATCATGGATTGCTGAGATTTGTAGTCCTCTATAGCCGATTGTCATTCTCTATTAGCACTGTGACATACACCATTAAGATAAGAACAATAGGCAGCCGCAGCATAAACGTTTATTTACCAGGTCTCAGGAGGGTATGGCAGGCCCCAGAAGGGCTTCAAGGGTCACTCAGAAGTGCGGCGGTGTGTCTGCACGCATTCACCAGGGCTGTGTGTGTTATCACCAGGGCTGCATGCGGCATCTCACCAGGGCTGCGTTTGGGTGTCACCAGGGCTGCATTCGCGTCTCACCAGGGCTGCATGTTGGTCTCTCGAGGGCCACGTTTGGGTCTTACCAGGGCTGCATGTGGAGCTCTTCAGGGCTGTACTGGGTCTCACCAGGGTTGTGTTTGGGTGTCACCAGGGCTGCGTTTGGGTGTTACCAGGGCTGCGTTTGCGCCTCACCAGGGCTGCATGTGGGGCTCTCCAGGGCAGTATTAGCTATTTCCGGACTCCGGGCTCTCCAGAGCTGCGATCGCGGCTCACCAGGGCTGTATGTGCAGCTCTCCAGGGCCGTATCGGCTATTGCTGGGTGCTGGGCTCTCTAGAGCTCCAGAGCTGTGATCGTGTCTCACCAGGACTGTATGTGCAGCTCTCCAGGGCTGCAATTGAGTCTCACCAGGGCTGCATGTGCTCTATGTGTGGTACTCCATGGCTGTATCGGCGCGTGTCTGGCGTCTGGCTCTCCAGCGCTGTACGGCTGGTGTGTGGCTGTCAGTGCTGTGCCGGTCTCGATAAGGAGGAGATGTGGGGCTGGACTGGTACTACCAAGGACTTCTACTGTGAGGTCATCAGGCTGCCTGGTGTCCACAGCAAGCGAGGGAACTCAGGCACCCGAACTTGTTTAAAAATGTGAAGGGCAGGTATCGGCCTTTAGAATCGGGGTATTTTCAGGAGTACAAGTACTGAAAATGCCCTGTATCTGCCCCGATACCAATACTAGTATCTACTAGCATCTCTAGTTTGAATTAAAGGCCTTTTGCTAAGGATGTAAGAAATCTTTGAGAATAAAACAGGTTATAGTAAGGAAGGCAAAATGAATCAAAACCATCTAACAAAAACACCAAGAACAGCATTGCTTTCTTTAAAAAAAAAAAAAGGTTATTTACATGTCACCACTTCCATCATAAACTCAAACATTGATTGGTTATTCCTCTATGCACTCCATGACCAAGTGTGCATCCAATTCCATTTGCTTACACTACATATACAGCCTAATTATAGAGCTATTTATGATTTTTGCATTTAACTGTTCGTGGCTTGTTAATACAACAAGCCTCCAGGAGTAAGTGATCAATCTTGTTCATATGTACAAAAAAACAAGATATGAGTGTACAAGATACAGTTTCCCTTTATTTTAAATGTATTAAATGCATTTCACTGAACTCTGTTGTGGGAAACTCAGGATTGGGCTCACAGACTGATCAGGATTTGAGGGCATAAGCATTTTACCTCTTGATTGGCATTTGTCAATTTGTTTGTCAGCTCCTCCTTAAGAGTTTCAAGTTGTTGCTTCAGTTGATTTTTATCCTCCTCTACTTCTTGTTTTTCCTTTTCATATAGCTGCTGGAGATCCTAATTCGGAAGATACACAATGCCCAAAATATTATTTACAGAACGCGCTTGTGGTATTATTGCTTTTCAAATGTCTTGTCACCAATCTGAGCTTAACCAAAGTATGATTGAAAGTTTTCCCAGAAATAGCAACATCAAGTCTCTGATAAATATGTCAGATGTCTAGGTAGACCCACTGTATTTTTCTCTCTAATGGCTATAAAAAATGAGTATGTGCATCTGCAGACTTTCTAGGAACTAGGGCTAGTTTTTAAAACATACATCAAAGTTTTCATTGTGTACTCTCCCCTACGTTATTGAACATGAATGCATATTTAATTAATATAATAAAAATGAAAAATAACAATTAGAAATGCTTTAATGTTTCCATTTTCTACTTAGTTTTTGTTGCTTTTCTGCCATTGGTATTTTAAGGAAGGGGGGGGTTACAAGAAAAAAAATATTTCTATAAGCATAACAAAAACACTAAACATCACCTTTTCAATGTCCACCAAAAATATGTTTATAATTAATAGCAACATATTTTTATTACTGTTGGTTTAACAACATTCCACATTAAGTAATATTCCTTCTGACCAAATGGGGTTCTCAAATTATACTTAAGTTGCAGTATAAATGCTCTACAATTATACCTCTAAAACATAAATTTGGCTTATATTATATTTAGTGTTAATGCTAGTGAGAACATCTTGCTTATTTATTAAATTAATACATTAGGCAATAAAAATTTGCAAAATGCTGCAAGTTAAAGCAATCACTCTGAAAGTCTTAGTAACCATAATTTAATTGGTTGCTGTAGGTTACTGTACATCACCATAGGTCTTTTCACTACCCTACTTAACGTGCCTTCAAATGTTACAATTAAGGAATTGGGATGCTGATAATTTGCCTGTAACTCACAAATGAAACCATTAAAAAACTGCAAAACAGACATTTCACCAATGGCATGGAATTAAGTGTTGTGTCTGCATTCCCCGTGACTCACCATCTGTAGCTTCTTCTTCTCCTTATTTGTAGAGCTCTGTGCTGCCTCAAGCGCTGCTTGATGTTTCCATGACATCTCTTCTAACATTTTTGCATGAGCTTCTTTTAGCTGCACCATCTCCTCCTCAAATTTGATGCGCAGGTTAATCAGTTCTTTCTCATAGCATTCGCGTTGGGTCTGTTTTGCTTCATTGATTTTCTGTAAAGGAGACAAGGCAAACACTTTATGCAAGTACTTGCCCATTCATCAGTTTTCAAACCCATCAATCAGCCTAAGAAAAGACAAACTTTTTTCATATTCTGTTTTCTGAGCTTAAATTTATAGACACATAATTCAAACTTTCATTCTATTATTCAGCATCCATGATTTATTAACAAACAGAAGGAAAACGTGACAGTCAGTAAGCTTGAAATGTCAGATTAAATCCTCAGTTCTCCATTTCTCCTTGAGGCATTTCAAACAAACATACATTTTCATATTAGATGAAAGCCACTAGACATGTCTAATTAGCCCAGTTCTAGCACAGTTTGAAATGTTTGACTTTGTTTTTAGTTCATATATATCCTCTCACCGGCCACTTTATTAGGTACACCTGTTCAATTGCTTGGTAACACAAATTGCTAATCAGCCAATCACATGGCAGCAACTCAATGCATTTAGGCTTCTAGACGTGGTGAAGACGACTTGCTCAAATTTAAACCGAGCATCAGAATGGGGAAGAAAGGGGATTTAAGTGAGTGGAACATGGCATGGTTGTTGGTGCCAGACGGGCTGGTCTGAGTATTTTTAAAACTGCTGATCTACTGGGATTTTCACGCACAACCATCTCTCAGGTTTACAGAGAATGGTCAGAAAAAGAGAAAATATCCAGTGAGCGGCAGTTGTGTGGACAAAAATACATTGTTGATGTCAGAGGTCAGAGGAGAATGGGCAGACTGGTTCGAGATGATCGAAAGCCAACAGTAACTCAAATAACCACTTGTTACAACCAAGGTATGCAGAATACCATTGCACAACATGTCGAACCTTGAATCAGATGGGCTATAGCAGCAGAAGACCACACCCGGTTCCACTCCTGTCAGCTAAGAACAGGAAACTGAGGCTACAATTTGCACAGGCTCACCATAATTGAACAATAGAAGATTGGAAAAAATGTTTCCTGGTCTGATGAGTATCGACTTCAGCTGCGACATTCAGATGGTAGGGTCAGAATTTGGCGGAAACATAAAAGCATGGATCCATCCTGCCTTGTATTACCAGTTCAGGCTGGTGGTGGTGGTGTAATGGTGTGGGGATATTTTCTTGGCACACTTTGGGCCCGTGATGCTATCATGTCAATATGGACCGAAATCTCTGTTTCCAACACCTTGTTGGATCTATGCCACGAAGTTTGGAAGGCAAAAGGGGGTCCAACCCGATACTAGCAAGGTGTGCCTAATAAAGTGGCCGGTGAGTATATATATATGTAATTATATATATTTCTTAGAATAGCGTGGGCAGCAAGGAAAACCATACAAATGAATCTTGAACAAATCAAGCCCATCATTTCAGTAGAACCCCAGATGGCTAAACTGAAGGTTATTTTGGACAGATATATGAGACAAACTCACTGGAAAAGACAATTATGTTGGAAAAGAGGAGGAAAATAAGAAGACAAGGACCAAAGGTAAGATAGCTGGATACAGAAAGTATGAACATGTCATGAAAATTGGATACCCATATAGAAGAGTGATATTCCTGAGAAACGCTAGGTAACAACAATAAAAAACAATAAAACAAAATGTATATCATACTATATACACATATATGCAATATATATGTGAAGTACAATTTATGTACATACCGTATATCTTTGTGAATAGTCACATTAGCACATGCTAACATTACACAAAACTAAGGCTACCTATTCAAGTTTTTACAAAAAATGACAAGGAGAATCCAGATAAAAGTTATCACATCTGAATGATTTAACTTGTGTGACCCATTTCAGTCAGTAATGATCAATAGGGGAGGGGAAAATTATACGGAAGCATGAAGGCAGATGAGAAATATGTTGTGTACATGAAAAAGAATGGGCAGGAAAAGAAAGGATAAGCAAGGCTTTGAACTATACATTATAATAAGTGCCACTCATGGTGGTTTAATTGTTCTAAGAACTTTAATACTACTGTTTTTTAAGCATAATATGCCCGTTCTAGCACTTGGTGAACCATACTAACAAATGTCTCGAAAAATGGTACATGTTAAACCTTGGAACAAATATATTTGGCAGCCTGTGATTTATCATCTTCCCAACGAAGTACTGATGGGGTGGTCATAAAAATCTGGCCACTCAGTGTATATATATATATATGATGTTTATGGACATAGCAATATTCATTCACTACACTGGGAAAAGTTTAAAACAAGTTTTTGCTTTTTGATATGTTGGATTAACTGTGGCTGCACAAAAGGGAGTTCTATTAATGCATCTGGTGGCATTTGAAGGTAATCCAACTTCTTATCCTGCATACATTTGGAGAAAACTGCACTAAATATGGCAGAAGGGGCCATAAGAGTCAGAGCTGCATTAGAGAGCTGTGTTCACTGTACAACGCATGCGCGGAGCATTGTACATTCTCAGCTCATTCACGGCATTTATAAGATGCTATGAATGGGCATGATGTTTGGGAGTATGGAAAATTGTGAGTGCATGTGCAGGAGTTCATCATCACTGGTCACACAATGGCCCAAGCAGATGCCTAGGAACCCTGGGAAATAATGGCGGCGGAGATGGTGGCAGCAAAGGGCCAAGCGGCATCACACATTGCTGTAGAAGGGCAAACTTGTAAGGTAAGTGTGCCATAATGTGCAGAGGAACACAGAGGTTAATCAAATTTATTTCCTTTTTTATTTGTGTCCTTTAGTTCTTTGCATATGGTTTCCAGATATTCCCTCTTGCAATAAAATACTCTGTATGGCTTTAAAAAACGTATTAGTCACTAAAATATTAAAATATTACCATTTTACTTTATCAGACATATGCATGAACCTGTCAAAAGTACCCTCTGGGGTCTACATAGCACTGGTTGAGAGACTACGTTTACTGTACCCAATAGATCCTTTTCTAGGGAGGGTTGTTAGGTTATTTATATCAGATTTCAAGATCTGGCACCTGTGTGTAATAATGAACCATGATGAATGTATATGGAGAAGAGTAATTACGCTACATCATAGTCATTTCCTTTTTTAAAAGGGAGAGCAGCCTACAATAAATGTGGAGATGTTAAAGCATACTTAAAAAAAGGACTGTCACAAAGCATTGCGCGACACATGGTGTACTGTGCTTCCTATTCGCCTGCCTAATCTAGTAAATGTATGCATTACAACATTATCAATTATTAAATGTGATAATAACAGGAGAATGAATTCACTCAAGTATTTTAGTAATTAGTGTGCGAGCACTGACTGTGCCTAAGTTCCTAATAACTATACTGCCTGGTTTGTTCTGGAAGCAAAGGCTGATTTATTGTCAGTGGCATTTTACAAAGCAGAATTTTCTCCCTAATTGATGGTATATACCATCATTCATAACATAGTAATCTTGCATTTTAACATTTGTTGACACTGACGCATACAGCACAAAACTTACAAGTCTCCAGCATAGAAGGCCGTGCAGTAGCCCAGCAGGAAAAAAAAAAGGACGTGATGGCAAGATTACAAGTCTGAGAGATGACGGGTTAGAAACCTTTCTGTCACAGTGGATTTCTCCAGTGATTAAGCTGTCAGTCAGACAGAGAAAAACATGCACTATGTCACTGGGTTGGACGTTTTCAGAGAGCGAATGATGCTACAGGGCTACTGCTTGGGTAAAAGGTAAATTAGTTCATGCTCAGCTTAACGATAAAAATTAAAACTAGAGTCGATTTTTTCTTTTTTGGTATATATACAGTACGTTGTTCTGCTTAAACTGGCAGCAACCGGGTTTATTTTCGTTTTTAGAGGAAAGCATTAACAATACCCAATTAGATTCCATCTGTCATGTCAGAATTACAGTAAACTGATATTGGACTGTGTGTGACTGTATAATTATCATGACAAACTCAGAGAGAAAGATTTTTTTCTACAATCTAATTATATAAAAGCCTGATTTGGATACATCACAAAACATAAGCTGTACTGTGTAAAAATCTATATTATATGGCCAAATGTTTGCAGACACTTACACCTACCTATATGGCCAAACGTGTGCACATCTCTCAGGTTTTGCAAGAACAGAAGGGAAAATGCAACAACAAATAAACACATTGTAGATATTGTAGGCTTCCAAACTTGTGGCAACATTTTGGGGAAGGCCATATTCTGTTCCAGCATGATTGTGCCCTTGTGCACGACTACAGGTCTATAAAGACATGGTTTCTCCATGGAGGAACTTGAGTGGTCTGCAAAGAGCCCTGACATCAACCCTACTGAACACTTTAAGGAAGAATCAGAAGGCAAGCCAGTTCTTGTCCAGCATCAGTACCTGAGTACACAAATGTTTTTGTTTTGTTTTTGGCTGAATTAGCACAAATTTCTACACACAGAATCTTAAAAAAAGCTTTCTCAGAAGAGTGGAGGCTGTTATAGTCGCACAAGGAAAGCCAACTCAAAATAGTTTTGGAATGGGAGCTCCCAAAGGGGCAATGGTCATATGTCCACAACATTTTGATCATATAGTGTTTCTTACATATTTGGGGGTTTAATAATATAACTATTCTATATAATGTATACTATATATATACACAATGGAAATATATAGAAAATAGAAAACATGTCCGGAGTTTAAACTGAGAAAATTTACCATTTTAAGAAAAGTCCAGACCTTTCACCAATTGAAAATATTTGGCACATCTTAAAATGAAAAATACGACAAAAGAAGACCCAGGACTGTTGATCAGTTAGAATCCTATATCAGGCAAGAATGGGACAACATTCCTCTCCCAAAACTTCAGCAAATGGTCTCCTCAGTTCCCAGATGTTTACAGAGTGTTGTTAAAAGAAGAGTGGATGCTGCACCGTGGTAAACATGGCCCTGTCCCAAATTTTTGTTGTTGTAATCAATTTCGAATTTACCTTATTTTTTTCTCAAAATAGTACATTTTTCAATTCTATATGATTTTTTTTAATTGACTCTTTTATAGTGAAAGATCACAAGTCAAACCACAGACTTTTTACATGGGATGGCTTGAGGAGGTATTAACGATCTTGCAAGTAGGGTACTAATGTGCAAAACCCTGTTCCCTTTAATGATTTCTATTTCAAGTGTGCTTTACCAGACTTTAAAGCAAAGCAAAAATATGTATGAAAAAAACAAGGGATTTTCAATACTATTCTTTGAATCACAGACTGCAATGCATTATGACTACAACAAAGCTGAGAATATTAAGCTTCAAGGCTCTGGAACTAGTATGCATCCTAGGAGGCAGAGAATGGAGATTTCCATTACAGGATTTTTACAGAGGAATTTTACTTTAGGACACATTTCCTCTGTAGCCCATCTTTGGGCAAACTAGTGGGGTGGCGGTAAAGTTGGGGCAGGGGTTAGCTTTAAAGCATGCCAGAAAATTAATAGGTGTCAAATGAAATTTAGGGTGGGACCCTGCACTAATTCAAAAGAAGGTAATGTTCTCATGTGATACTTTTGTTATTGCTAAATACAACAAATTAATATGTTCAACCTCCTTTCTTTGTGGTGGCTATAGATCTAATCTGTCTGCACGCCCTCTTCCAATCATGTTCACAGCACCACTGTAATAAAGGCTTAAATGTAACAACATGTGGAAATTGCTCTAGGTATTAAAATGTAAAATGTAATTTAATAGTTCCACTTTCATCCTAACTGGAACAATGGCAACTGATAAATTATGGAGTATATGTCATTAAAGTTTCCACTTTGCATCACAGAAAATATAATTACTTGCTCTCAGTGACTACAGAAAAAATAAAAAGCCATTTTCAACTTCCCCACCTTCTCATATGGTAAGCCATGAGAACTCTTTCCTCTCCCCCCATCTCAACACCATCACTGCACGTGACAAAGTAGCGTAGAACCTGCCCACTACCATCAGCAGACTGACAAGGTGAAAGCTCTTTGCTCTGTAGTTCAGTGCATATTACACATGGTATGTAGCTAATCGATGCTAAAATCTAATATGCTGAATGTAAATAAGTCAGGAGTGGGCCATAACATGGTCTAAGAATAAATCCATGCACTGAGCATTTGGACAACAATAATTAACAGCCGTTTTCTGTTGTCAGTGGTGAGTAGCTTTTAAAACAAAGTAATGATGTTTTGGAAAAACAAAAAGTGTGGCCATTAGTTAACTCTTATTTTGAAAATACTAGTTGTCCATTTGCTTTAATATTAAGGTATTGACCTGGAACAAGTATGCCGATCAGGAGTTTTGACCTTCCTCTTACTTAGAATGAGGTTAGGAAAAGTTGCATCTGTATTTCTCTCGAGATATTTTTCTTTAAAGCATATGTCAAGGCAAAATAATGAAAAAAATCATGTAGTACATCTCTGCAATACATGCAATTTTCCCCATGTTTTATCCATTTAAAGACCCTGCAAGTATACAAAAATACCTGTTCAACTGCCAGAAATGCACTTAGCTATTAAACCTTAACTTGAGTTCATTAAGGGACACAGAATTCAGAGACAATTGGGGTACACTTGCGCCTATTGGAGGATATGGACACTGGCAAACAAAAAAAAACAGTGACCCGCCCTACCACTCCCAGCATGCCTTAGTTTTTTAACAAAGCAGTACCAAAAACAAGGCCATAAACATAGAGGGGTGGGACCTGTGTCCCTCAATGAAATTGAGGAAAAGAACTTTACAATGATTACAAAAATCCTGTTATCTTTCATTGAGCGACACAGGATTCAGAGAAAACTGGGACATCAAAAATCAATTCAACTGGGGGGTGGGCAACACAGCAAAATACAACCACAATTCCAAAAATGTTGGGACACTGTGTAAAATCTACATAAAAACAGAATGCAATGATTTGCAAATCACATAAACCCATATTTTATTTACAATAGAAAATAGAAAACATGTCAAATGATTAAACTTAGAAAATTTACAATTTTAAGAAAATAATAAAGGTAATTTTGAAAATGATGGCAACAACATGTCTCAAAAAGGTTAGGACAAGTCCATGTTTAGAACGGTGAAGCATCCACTCTTCTTTTAACAATACTCTGTAAACATTTGGGAACTGAGACCAATTGCTGGAGTTTTGGGAGAGGAATGCTGTCCCATTCTTGCCTGATATAGGATTCTAACTGCTAAATAGGCCTTTGTCATATTTTACATTTCAAGATGCCCCAAATATTTTCAATTGGTAAAAATTCTGGACTGCAGGCCGGCCAGTTAAGCACCTGGACTCTGCGCCACTGAGAACTGGTGGAACAACAAGCATTAGAGCACTATGGAAATGACTGTGTGACTGACTTTTTTTCATGATCACTATTTAGGCATCTCTCAGAACAGTATTACACTATGCTTTCCGCAGACTGCTACTGTGTACATGTCTCTTACAGGAACAAAGTTCTCCACCAAGATGACACACACCAATTATGTCATATCTTTGCTGTATGACTGCTGGATTTTATATAAATGCAGCCTTTCAGTTATAATAATAATATCTAATATTCAATTATGATGCTTATCTTACTTGTAACAAAAATATCCTGTGTCAAATACAATATATATTTTTGTGAAACATTCAACTATGACATGCATGCCATGCCCATTTATCTTTCTCACTTACTAAGGTCAGACCTTTTACAAACTTGATACAGATACAATGTAATCTGCAACTGTTCCATAGAAATTAAACGCAGGCACCCAGAAATGCAAGAGCACTTTGCTCAAATTCTATTCGCTCTTTTATTCAAATATCGAGCTCATCCCTTGGAGACACCACTGACTGCCCAGAGGGGCAAACCCATGCAGGTAGGTTATTGACAGTGTGTTTGTGGGAGTAGTGTGGGGACACTAGCTAGGACAGAATCTGACATGAATGGCTCATTGTATTAGTAATGTGGAATATGCCGACGCTAAATAAAAGAACTATATAAATATATGTTTGCAAGGTAAACAGTATAGACTCAGCCGTCCAAAATGTTTTAATGGATGTTCTAATCATTAAACGTATTACATAATAATTTCACAGCAATGACACTGTAAATTTAAAAAGTGTGAGATCGAATGCTGCAGCAAGATGTAACAAAGATGTCACTTGTTCCGTAATTACATGTTGGACAGCTGTATCTAACAAGGTCAGTTGTCTAACAGCATTGACAAAAGGCATGTCTTACTTTCTCCAGTGCAAGGATCTGTTGCCTTTGCCGTTCATCTAGGTTTTGATTTTTGGTTTGCAGCAGAGTCCGCTCTTCTTCAAGTCTGATTATTTTCTCCTTTATCCTAGCCTTTTCTGACTCCAGGTCCTGTATAGTGGCTTCTTGTGTCATCTGTGTGGCTTGTAGCATTCCAATGTGACCTGGAAAAATAGTGAACCATTTACAATTATTGCATGCCTCCATTATTATGAAAGAAAATCTTGCATTGCTATATTTATATTAAAAAAACAAACAAATGTGACAAATTAATACAAAAGAGTGAGAAAAAAATAGAATTGCTGCAGGACAGAACATATTGGGGGTAATTCATAAAAACTGGAACAGACAGAATCTGGAGCAGTTGCTCCTGGCACCTAATCAGCTTCTTTCTTTATCCTGTTCAGTTAAGCTTTGAAAATGAAACAGGGAAGCTGATTGGTTTCTATATGCAACTGCTCCAGATGTTGTCTGTTCTAGTTTTTATGAATCCCCACCTCTGGGTTTTAATGGAATGCAAACCCCTGGAAAAGGCTAACTGTTCAACTCTGCTAGATAGAGTGGACTAGAGAATCTAGACAACAAAATTTAACTGGTTGTGTTTAGTGTGTGACACAGGTAACTAATCCATGGATATCAGGTCACTTGCCAGCCAGACAGGTTGCTAACTCACACTTATCACACTTTACATAAACAAAGGCCCCCAAGTGTCCTGCCTCCTACAGGACTGTCCAGGTATTTGAAAAGTATCCCAGCGGGGGCCAGGACATGTCCTGCCATAAAAGTGAATGCGCAACCACTGAGCTAAGCTGTCCCATAGAAGTGTAAGGGCAGGTGTACAAGTACGCTGTCCAAAGGTTTGTGCATGTGTAGGGCCTACCGCATAGATATGCATAGATTGTTGCACCACACAAAAACTGAGTCAAAAATAAAAATTGTTTGGCATCCCTGTTTAGTCATCTGTGCCAATGACTGATTGTCACCAAATGTTTCTTTTACATTTAGGAGTACTTTGTGGATTTGCTAAATGACTATACTTTGTTAAAGTATTTTAATAAAAGTGGAATTTGAAGACTTGTTGAGTTTCTATCATGTATACCCAGTATATTCGCACAAACCACCTACTAGCTTTTAGCACAAGTTCTGTAGCCTGCTGCTGTAGACGTTCCCGAGCAGCTGCAAGCTCGCTTTCCATGTCTTTGTGTTTGCTTAGTAAGGACATCTCCTCCTGCTTCACAGTTTCCAGCTGTTTTTGAAGGACCTTAGGGAACATGCAAAATGCATTAAATATACACCATAATGAAGTCACGATGGAAGAGCTGTGCAATCCTACATTTCTAATGATAAACTCTATCATAAAGTGGCAGTTACATAATGTATCACTCAGAAAAAGAATCTAGAAATAAACATGTTCCGGCTGTAAGCATCTATCAAACCTGCCACCAAATACTCTTCC
The DNA here is from genome assembly GCF_000935625.1 of Nanorana parkeri. Lineage (NCBI taxonomy): Eukaryota > Metazoa > Chordata > Amphibia > Anura > Dicroglossidae > Nanorana > Nanorana parkeri. Next base: position 1,738,318 of record NW_017306290.1, on the reverse strand, counting down.
AACAGCTCAATGCTGTTGCAGCTTGTTTCTCTGTGTTCCTTTCATATAACATGTAAATATAGTAAATCAGTCCCATTTGTGAAAGAAGACAGTTCCATAAAGCACAACTTAGGTCACAGAGATTTTGGTAAATTCTGATGTGTAAACAAATGTTACCTCTGATCAGTTGTAAAACAGGGCCGGATTGCTTCACATTTCTTTAAAATCAATACTATTATTTCTGCCAGTTAGTCTTTTAGCAAATCTTTTTTCCAAGCCTGTCCTGCTGCAGCTCTCATGTTGATAGTAGACATGTGCACCAGCAAAAAAATTGTGTTTAGTTTCGTTTTGATTCGGATTTTCGTTATTTCGTTTTTCTGATTCGGGTCCGCAATTGAATTCGTTTTCGGGATTCGGACGAAATTCGTTAGTGGTAGTCCGGTCGAAATTTCGTTTATTGGATGAAATTTCGTTAGCAGCTAAGTGACATTACACTTTTACAGTCTGCAGAAGATGAAAAACAAAAAAAAAGCGTGAGGTTCCCCCCCAATTCATACCAGACCCTTTTGGTCTGGTAGGAATGTTAGGAGGGACCCTCCCCCAAGTTAAAACAAAAAAAAATGCGTGGGGTTCCCCCCAAAATCCCTACCAGACCCTTTAGGTCTGGTAGGAATTTTAAGGGGGAACCCAGCCCCCAAAAATGGGGGGGGGGAAACGTGGGGTCCCCCTTAACAGTCCTATCAGACCCTTGACCCGAGCACTGGCCCGGCAGGGCAGGAAAGGGGGGGGGCATCGCTCGCCTCCCCCCTCCCTGCGCCTTACCAGGCCACATGCCCTTGGGAGGGTGTCCCCGTGTCGATGGGGACAAGGGCCTCTTCCTCACAACCCTGACCCGCTGGTTGTGGGGGTCTGCGGGCAAGGGGGCTTATTTTCATTGGGGTACCCCTTTAAATAAGGGGGCACTTAGATGCCGCCCTCCCCCTTATTACATCAAATAGTTAGTAAGCCCGAATGTCAACATGTCAGCTCGAATATTTCGACCGGACTACCACTAACGAATTTCGGGAATTCGGATTCGTTTGCATTCGTTATAGCTGTAATTCGGAATTCGGATGCATCCGAATCTCCGAACTTACGAAATTTCGTCCGAATTTCAATTTGTTTGTATTCGTTTTAACTGTAACTCGGAATTCGGATGCATCCAAATCTCCGAATTTCCCAAAATCCGTCCAAATTTCGATTCGGAACGAAACGAATCGCACATGTCTAGTTGATATTATCACTCTATTCCATCGTGTTGGTGTCTACATGTTACCATGCTCCCCATCTGCAATAAGGCAGGCTAGGTGCATACAATTTTAATTTAATCACATACAAATGATTGTAAATTAATCATTTGCAAATCTTAAGTGCAGCTTGTTAAAAGGTGAAATGGCACTGGAATCATTTTTCACTATTTTGTGTTTCATCAAACTCTTGATGTGAGTCTAAAAGAATGCATTATAAAATAATATAATATTGTTACCATACGTGGGATTACCATTTCATCTTTTTTAACTCTATTTTAGAAGGTCAGTATAAGAATTACTAAACTGACATTGCTGCTTAAATATCACTGGGCTCAAAGTGGATTGCACTACTATCCAAAAAACAAATTAAAATGAAGCCCATGCTCCGGAGAAATGCATTAATACCCTCCAACCACCCACATCTAAAACTCCACTGTCTTCCAGATATAAGCCTGCTGAAGAATATTTGGCATAAGGGACACACTTCTCGGCATACCAAATGACTGGTCACTTGCTGTTCTCTGTGGTACCTTCTACCAGAGACTACATCACTACTAAGTCCTATGAAGACATAGGGGCCAGCAGATGAAGCCACAAAGCACAACAGTGGAATCACACATTTCCTGGAAGTGTCAGATGCATACGCTTTTTTTCAGCAAGCTTAGTTCTTGAAAACAGAAGTAGAGTTTAGCAGTGTAGGTGGCAGGAGGGATAAGTATTAATGCTTTTTTTTTCAGGCTGGGCTTCTTGCTACTTATTGAGCTAGTATTAAGCTACTTGTTTTAAATGAAACTCTGATATCAAACAGATTACTTAAATTAGAGCTGTGGCTAGGCTATAGACAGTTAAGCATTTGCTGACATATGAAGCTGCAGGCACTGTGGAGTAATTCATTAAACATTTTCACAACAGAAACACTTTCACTGCCGTGACTTGACAGTTTGAATGTTTTAATCTAATCTAATGTAAACAAAAAGCAGGTTCAGGGTGAGGTAGAGGGCAAGCAAAACATGTACGCAGATGACACACTTCTATTTCAGCTAGGGATGCACCGATACCTGTTTTTCGGCATCCAGTACAAGTGCCGATATTTCTCTTTTGGTATTCGCGGATACCGAGTTCCGATACTTCCGCTAGCATGGAGCCGGCTTCCCAGGCAATAAGGAAGCTGGACGGCGTGTCATTACCCGACGCCCACCTTCCTGATTGGCCGGGAAGCAGACTCCATGCTGTTTGGCTGGCTCGATATTGGTTGTCTGGGAAGCTGGCTCCATGTTCTCTCACAGCACTGCCGGTCATAGGAAATCTCCCACGAAGTTCCGGTATTGGAGCATTTGGGCGAGTACTCGCCCAAACACTCGGTATTGGCATCTATACCAATACTAGTATTGGTGCGTCCCTAATTTCTGGGTAATACAGAAACCTCCCTTCCAAATGGCATTGCAATAATTGAGAAATTTGGTAAATTCTCCGGTTTTACTATTAACTGGGGTAAACCTATACTTTTGCCGATTCATCTTGTATATAAAAATCCTTGGCTAGATAGGCAATTCATATTCAAGTTGTATCAGTATTTAAGTACATGGGAATATACATCTCACAATATGTTACTGAATATTTCTCTTTTAATCTTACCTTACCACTTATCCAAAGATTCAAAACTCAATGTGCTACCTGATGTCAGCTGCCTTTTGCTGTGGTTGGCAGGACCATCTCCTTAAAATGGCGTGGATGCCTCAGTTGTTGTATCTACTTAAACATTCCCTTGCAAAACAAACAGCTCATTTGCCTTTAGTAATTAAACCCTATAGTATCAATATGTGCCCTTTTCCATTGGGGAAATAATCCCAGTTTAAGCAGTTCATGAAGGGACTCATTTAACCAGAATATGTTGTATTTAGTAAGGGTCTTAATTCCCAAGAGCAACCTAGTGGCATTCCCCACACTTTTCTAATGAGGTATAGAGTAGGACAATCAGCATATGATCTGAGGTATTTGTTAGTCTCTAATTAGTGCAGAACAGAAAAAATGGTTACCAGCACTCCAAGTTTTCTTCAAAACGAAGAAAAGTTTTCTGAAGAAAACTTGGAGTGCTGGTGACCATTTTTTTTGTTTTGCAAGTTTTTGGCGGTGCCATCTGCGGCCACTTCAGCACCCCCTCCCCCCACATTGTATGGGGCTTCTCGGTCAGGAGTGTGGTGGGATTCACTATTTGCCTCTAATTGGTGCAGGGGATGTTGGCCTTGCAGATAGTAAGGGATCATATCAGCCTGTTAAGTCTTAAGTAAATCAACCCTTATTGCTCTAGTTTACAAAGGTGGTACCCTTAAATTGTTCACCCAACCACAAGAGGAATTTGCAATGGCCTGCATGTCCATCTATCAGTTTTTACAATTGAGACATGCTCAACTGAGACATACCACAATTCTAGGTCTTTAAATACCATATCGGTAGGTAAATTGACTGTTGTGGTAGAGTCCAGGGAGATCTAATTCTATTTGTTAAATACTAGAATTATACAAATGCTGAACACATTCTTTACCCACTCGCTACAATGTGCTTCTACTACTTGTATTTTGGGTTATTTTGACCCCACCTGTGCTTATCACCAAGTGGTGGATTTTACGGTCCCCTCCTACTTTTGGGGACTGGTTGAAGGAGATGCACCAATTACCTGCATATGAAAAACAATCCTTCTTGGGCCATGGGAATTTATCCAAATTCAGGCCTTTTGTAAACGTAAAAAAAATGATCACAAAAAAACAGAGCAGGTGCACAGGAAGCAGGGCAAACAGTCCTGGGACCTAAATCAAACAATTTCACTGCATCTCTTATGAACTTTTAGGATGAATTGCATGTAAATACACAAGTGTCCATAATCTATCCATAGGTGCACTTTAATACTTACTTAGAAGCAGAGGGCCCATGTACAGCTTGGGGCTAGGATACAAGGGGATCCACAGAGACACAGGGATTGATCTGAAAAGGCCCAGGTACAGGCACCTCAGCACTATTGTTACCTTACAAATGTTTTAGACCAAGATTACTTGAAAAACAAATATGCAATTAAACTACTCATGTATCTGGAAGAGTAAATATTGCTTATTTCTTACTTGAACATTGCTTTCTGCTGCACATAGGGAAGACTGAAGTTTTTGGCACTTTTCTCTCAGACTTGCAGCTTCTTCCTGTACAACCTGAAATTCTGTTTTAAGGATTCCAAGGTTCTTTTGTAAATTGGCTTCTTGATTCTGAAATTCCCTCTTTAGTTCTGTTTCTTTCTGTTTACAAACATTCAGGCTCTCCGCTGTAAAGAGCTGAGATCTTTTCAGTGCTTCCAATTCATGTTCATAGAATGCCTGGGCTTTACTTAGCTTCCCTTCATAATCCTCAACTATTTTTTTCCTCTCTACTCGTAGGTCTTCCAACTTTTTGTTGAGATCCTCCACTTGCAATTGATACATCTCCTCCAGTGTTTCTTGCCCCTTATTTATGGTAGCATTTTGGTTGTGTTGAGCTTTCAGGAGCTCTTGCATTTCTATTCTATGACTTGCCCTCAGTTCCTCAAGGGCTGAACGCTTGTCTTTCTCAAACTGTACTTGAAGTTGCATGAAACTTCTTATCCTTTCTTCAAATCGCTTCCTAATCTCCTCTACCTCCCGTGACATAGTCACAACCCTCTGTACATGCTGGGCTTCTGCACAAAGTTGCATATCTTCTACTCGGTGTTTGTAAACTTCAAATTCAGTGAGTGCTTGGTGCTTCACCTTTTTATGCTCTTCTAGTGACTCCTCTAGTGCTTGGATTTTCCTTTTCAGTTCAGTTTCCTCTGATACTTTATTTTTATATTGTATAATTTTTTCCCGAGTTTCAGCAATAATTTGTTGAATCTCTTCTTCATGAGCTTCTTTTATGGCTTGTACGCCTGATTCATGCTCATCATTCCTAGTGTTTAAGGCATATATGACCTGAAAATGAGTACAAATAAACACAATTATTCAAAAATGAAGTACAATAGATAAAACAAGAGCAGTTTATAGATCTAATAAATATTTTTTCAAAACGCTGAGAAATATAGTTTTTTACATAAGTGCTCACGTCCTTTGGACCTTTCCACATTTTGTACCGTTACAACCTGGAATTATTTACATCTAATTGGGATTTTTACCAGTCAATTACATATCATACAATCATTGTGAATATTTGTTATTGTGACACATTTAGTTAAATAGAAAATCCAGCCAAACTTTTTTGTAATTTTTGGTAAAGTGCAGGAGCATAAGATTTTTATTTCTGTCCCTTTTGGCAAGATCCACCCTTACACACCGACTGGGACAGAATATGAGGGGAAATTTAAAATGTTACAGTTGTCAGCAGAACATATTTAAATGGGAAATACCCCAACGTGAGTAAATGTTATGGTGACAGCTGTCAAAGAAGGGATTTTTCCACACATTGAAAAGGGAGGCAATAAGGTAAATGTGTTGCTTTGCCCTACATGGGCAAAGCATGAGTTTACTTTAAGGTTTTATGTACACAGGCCTTTGCTTTCATCTGACATGCTTTTTTTTTCTAACTGCCTAAACAATACAAATCATAGCAAATCTGAAAGCATGACCTTTTTGTTTCATTCTGCAGCCAAAAATGAAATATCACTTAAAAAAATTAAATATCATTTGCAACCTCTGTAACGGTTTTGAATTTGTGGAACAGATATATAACAGAATCTTCATTGCCTCACTCTTGTAGTTGAAACATGGCTTGTTTCAAAAGCCTGTACAGAGCTTGAGGTCAACCTACAGTCTGTCTGTTGCATGGACAACGACAATGTCTTTAGATTTACATGACTAAAATTTTCATCCTTGGGTAGGTGTAAAAACACGAAGAATAGAAAAATCCCCCCAATGCAGACACAGCAATACAAATTCAAACCCACTTTTTTTTCTGCCTGTGTTAGGGAAATCTCCTCACTTTTCAGTCCAGGTAATGGGTGTCAGACAGTCCAGTAAGTAAGGGAAAACAGGTACACAGACATTGTTTAAAACCTTTGTGGTGTACAGGTTAGGTAGCACTAGACATTGGTGGAGGTGTGTAAGTATGTGACAGCTTGACTCGTTAAAGTGGACCTTTACCCCTTTTGACAAAAAATCACATCAGCATACAGCTCTGCATGCGGATATGAAATCATATTTTTATTTTACTTACACTTTTTTTCTACTTCCTGGTCCATTTTGGCACAAATTATGTAATTGTGCCCAAGCATTGCATCCTGGGAAGGTTACATAAGCAGAGCATTGCTGGAAAATCTCACCTGTAATATCAGGAGATCTCAGAGAAAGGCATTTTCCTGCCCTGAAATGATGTGCGTGGTCACATGTCCTAGTCACAGGTGCCAAAGTTCCAAATCACACAATTAGTCAGTGCTAGTGATATGTCCACTCCAAAATACTTTCTATATTCCTTTTTGACAAGGCAGGCAGCCAGTCTCAGCCCGACAGGGATGTCCACACGCATATATAAAAAAACAATAGAAAAGACAGCGCCCTCTCCTTGTGAAATATGTGAGGTTTATTAATACAAGAAACAGATTAAAAATACTCACAATACTTCTGCATGTAATGAATTCATGTCCGACACATGTCTCCCTTCATGGATCAGGAAGAACCAATGTGCTGGTGATTGATGAAATCCATAGAACGAACCTGAAGGTCACCATAAACAGCCTGATTTGGAGGCTGGTTGCTATAGAGGACTCCACCAACAGAGTGATGAACTCCCACACCTGAACCCAGGTATCACATGATGACCTTTATTCAAGTAACGCTTGATTGGTTAGCCAAACTTTAGTGGTGTATATAAGTGATATAGTCATCAGCATTACTAGACTCTGATGAAGGTGATGCACCCCAAAAGCATTAGTCTGGTTATGGTGACTGGTGGGTCCGGCCTATGGATTTGATCAATCACCAACGAATCAGTTCTTCCTGATCCATGATGGGAGACGTGTGTCGGATATGAATTCATTACATGCAGAATTATCCGCTCCACCTTTTTAATCTGTTTACATATTACAGTGGAGAGGGAGCTGTCTTTTCTATTGTTTTTTACATATGGGTAATGTTCCTCTTTAATGGTCCTACAAGCATGTGCAGTTTTGGGGGAAAAGCGCCATGCATGAGAAGAAAGTATTTGAAACTCCAGCCATTCGGTTGAAGAACAATTATTAGTGTATAATATAAAACAGGGTTAATATGTTTGTGGGGTGTGCGGCTTACCCTTCTTCAGGGCTAACTTTGGGGAAGGAACAGATTAAAAACATATATGAGTAAATGCATCTACAATAGAGGTACATTTTAACAGAATTTCATCATCAAAATTAACTGACCGGAGGAGCTAATTGTTTCAGTGATAGAAATAATACAGTATAATTTTCTCATTAAGAATTGTGTATATTTGGGTATACTCAATTGAAAACCAATACAATAGATATAAGTAACAATATTAGAACATATATGTGCCCATGACTAATAGAACTAACAAAGGTTAGTTTCCCACCATACATTTTACTTTAACAGATTTTACCCTTATACAGTCTATTTTTGTTTCTATTTATATATTAATATTTTTTGTTTTATGACTATATTGGTTGTGGAAGTGAAAGGGACAGTTAGCTCTGCCCTCTTTCTCACTTTCTGGGCTATAGCAGAGAGCTCAGCAGGTGTCAGCAACTCTCAGCCAACACTTCCTGTGCAAAGCGGTTAATTGAGAGCACCCAGAACCATGCAAGCCATGCTTCTCCCACAGGTTTGAATTAGGCCCCAAACACATCCCCGACACCAGGCCTCACCCACATGCTCCGCTCACAGCCTGTCCTTCCAGCTTTCCACCTCTTACTATTCCCCTGCAGCGGAGGGAGAGTGATGGCCATGCCTTCAATAGAAAAGAGACTGTCAGATGGGTTGCCACTCTCTCTGGTAGCAGAAGTGGCTTCACATTGGGCATCTAGCCAAATGTCTCGATGTACATTAACATTTAGCAAAGCAATCATCTAGAAAATTCTAGAGATGAAAGCTTTGCTAAATGTTTGTGTGCATTAAGCCACGTGGCCTAATTCACACTTGTTGTGCAGGACCCCACTCACCACTACTGTACCCGTCAAGCAGGACCCAGCTTGCCACTACTACACCTCAACATACTTTTGCACTCACTGACAACACACTGTATGCAATTTTGCACTCACAAATACCACAATTATGAGTACTTTTGCCCTTGCCAGCACCACCCTTAGAATTTCTGCACTAGCCGTCACCGCAGCAACATTCACTTTTGCAATTACCAACACAGTAAAAATCTGCTTTTCTGCATTCTCCACACATTCCTGCATTCTCCTGCATTCTCTCAACACCACACACTTTTGCACTAGCCAACACTGCAACACTGCACATCTATGAATTCACTGACACACATTTCCTTATTTACCTGTGTTAAACGGACAGGCACTTTTTTGCTATCAATAAACATATGAGCATATATAAACTTATATTGTAAAAGTACTTTCACTAAACCAATCAGTTCCTCTGGTCAGTTGACTTTGAAATTCCATTCAATTGTACCTCCATTGTAAATTTACATTTACTCATGTATATTTGTAATCTGTTCCTTCTCCATGTTAGCCCTGGAGAAGGGTGCAGGTGCAATCCCCTTAAACGCATTGAAAATGTTCCATATCATACACTAATAAAGTGAACTTTGTTTTTCAAGTGTTTGGAACTTCCAAGACTTCCTATTAACGCACAGTGCGCCTCATCCACCTCTACAAAACATTGTTTAAACCGAGCAAACTCTGGCCCTCCTGCTGTGGTGCAACCACAAATTCCATGCAGTGACTAAAGGGATTTCATTGCAAGACTCTGGGATTTGTAGTTTCACAACAGCTACCAGCTACCCCTGGTTATAGAAAAATCTTGACGGGACACAGGCATTATTTAACACATGAGAGAAATCCCAATTCTACCCTATTCCCTACTCCTTAATTCTATCCTATTCTAGCCAAACTAAAAAAAGTTTGGGATGGGGATAGGCTTTATATTTATGATAGTTTACATTTTAAATTTTTCTAATCTGCATACGCTGACATTTTGCACAAGCTTTATTTTATTTTTGTAATCAAAGTCCTGAATGCTGCATACATGATTGTACAGGAGCCTGCAATCTTTAAAAAAATCACCCGAGCAGCAGAAATGACTGATAAACACTAGCAGGGAGAGAGATTAAATTTGTCATATAGCTGTGTACAAAATGGAAAACCTGCTGTTAATAAATAGACTGGCAGAATAATTTAGCAAGGGATGCACAAGCGCTCTGGCACACACAAGCCTGATTATATACTTGACAGTATCTGTCTGTGACTCACATATCCAGCTGCAGATTGTTATTGCCGTTAATCTATGAAACGTAAAATTACCCGGCAAACACCTACAGACATACAAGTAAAAAGGAGGGACCTGTGACATGCTGCTTTTTTAAATTTTCTTTGACATATCTGCTTTAAAGATAAAAATTGTATAGTAATTAGCTCTACTACGTGCATATGAATGCCTACTAAAGAATCATTTGTCTATTTAATAGATAATTGACCATGGCTAAGTAATTTTCAAATCTAGGAAGCCAGACGTGCAAAACATAGAACACCTGCACTATTGGAAAGGGTTTTGTTTTCATTTCTATGTTTGCTGCTTATGCGTGCTATGCTTTGTTGCTTTTTTTTTTTTAACCCCTACTGAAACAACAGGATCAGCCGCATCAGCAGTATGGTTACCCTCAAAGGGCCGGTTGTATAGGACTATGCATCTACTCTTTATTATCATAAATAGTTGCCTCTGCATTCAGTTGCTACTGGTTTTAATAATAATTTAAGTAATAACTAGCCTTGAAAACAGAAGCCTAGGAAGAATAACAGCAAGCAGATATTCAAATGTACAATTATTGTACAATTTATTAAAACATTTTTTTAGGAACAGTAATTTTTTTTTTTTTTTAAACATACAAATATTGCCAGGCACTGTTTATTACACATATGGCAAACACAAGGCATTAACTTTCTTTAACTTTTCTGACTGGATGTCTGACACTTTGCTTTTTTTTTTACGATAAACTTTAAAATAGCAGCACACAGTTTATTAAGAAGAAGCACAGAACGCAGCCCGCTGGATGGGGGAAAAAGACTGCCCAAAAAACTGCCAGCAATCTCTGCCATTATGAACATTCAGTGGCATGCAAAAAAGCCAGCATCGCTGGCTGAAAGGACTGGGGAGGCGGGGTGGAGGTGGAGGCGGGCACCAGAGCGGCATTGTAAGCCGTCATGGCTGCAGAAAGAGAGGAGGCGGCGGTGGAGGCGGAGACAGGGCAGGGACGGAGCGGCACAGTAAGGGGAATATGTAATGCCTGCTCTGACTGGCCGCGCCGCTCACTTGCTGAAATCCCAACCTGGCCAAATGAGGTGGCTGCTGTGCGGGCCACATTACAAGGTCCGGCGGGCCGGATTCGGCCTGCGGGCCTTGTGTTTGCCACCCCTGATCTAGGACAACATAGCTGAACTGGAAAGAGAGCTGAATGCAAGAATTTTTCCAAATCAGCTATGTTGTCCTAGATTGTTCACTTCTCCTGCCTTCTCCAAACCCTTCACCCTTTTGTGAATAGACCCCTATATTTCCTTTTTTATTTAAGTATCATTAGAGTCAAAACAGTTTTAAGCCATTTCAAATGCTGATAAAATGATTTTCAATGGATGCCATCCCTTGATGTTTAAAATGTTTAATTACCTGCAGGATCAGCTGATCCCCTGGGCACTGGCTCTGATATCCTGTTTTAGGGTGGCTCCTTTCCATTATTTGGATTTATCATTGAAAAACGATTGAGAGTTTAATACTAATGTCAGTTACAGAAAGAATATATATGCATCTTATTCCAGTAGGATTAAGTAAAAGTGTCACTGTAGATTTAAAAAAAATGAGGTTAGCTTTTACTGATAAACCAAGAGCAATGTTTTTAAAATTTCATTGATTGCAAACCTGCAAAAATTCTAGTAATGTGGCTAATTTCTGTCCATGCAAATTTGACTTGTCTTATATAAAGGTCCATTCACACTATGCATTACATAAACATTAACACGTGGTAATTCAATAAGAACCTGTATTTTTTATTATTAAGGTAGTCTGTGCTTAGGCAGCCCATACCCCCCCCCCCCTTGTGTTTTCCCCAAGAGTTACTTCAGCAGGGTATTCAATGTAAAAACAATTAAACAGTTAACCTTGAGCATTACATGGGGTAGCCATTCTAAAGCTGGCCATACACTTTACATCCATCGCAAGACTTTTGTCTTGCGATGGCTGTAAGCTAATTAAAAGCTTGTACGATCTGCCCATCTTGGACAGGCAGATCGTACTTGCTTGTGCACACTGGCCCGTTCGGCACTTGTCTACCGAGACGCCATTAACCCGCCGACAATCATACGATTCTCGGCAGGTTTTCAAGACTGCATGGGAGACAAAAGACGTGCGACCGTACAGTAGAAATGGTCGCATGCCTTCCATACAACTGCCGATTATCGGGATTTCCCGCAATTGTCGTACGATACAAACTTCAGTTCACCAATCCAACCTCGTTCAAGGCACGCAGGGATATAGTGTGATTCTGTAGGCATCTCCACCCCTTGGAGGCTAAAACTTTCTAAGAGAAATAACAGTTATATGATTAATGTGCACCAAGAAAAGGTTAATCTTGTCCTTCAGATCTGCAATGTGTAAAAACATTTTTACTGATCTGAACTCAGCTGTATGATATGCTATGGGTTCATACACACAGCTGCGAACAGCTCTGTAATGTGAAGGTGCTATCAGATGGGTAAAAGAAATAGGACACAGCTGCATTCAGGGTCCTAAATGCCAGCGTTGTTTATGCTTTCCGCATATAATTGTCTGTGCAACAATTACATACAAACCACAAATAGGCATTTTTTTTATAGGTATTTGTACTAATATTGGTTGCTAGGACACTAGGTGGCTTGGGTAGGGAAGGATACACCTCCGTCCTAGCAACAGAGGCTGCTAAGCGGTGTGATTTTGCACAACTAAGAGGGGTGAATTACTTTTGGAAAACACTGTAGTTACAGTAGGCAAATGTAAAGCTAAACTGGCAGAGATAAGTAAATCTCAAAGCTGGATGGAGAGAAATACATTTTTTGTTTTGCAAGGTAAAACAGTACAGATGTTATGTATTTCCTACTGATATGAATAAGATTAATATGCATTTTCTATTGCCTGTTGTTTAGCTTTCAAATTGAAGAGCTTTTAATAAATACGTAGCTGTAACTGTATTGGTGTTTCCTTATTATCTGGCTAAAATTCAGCTTTATTTTCCTCTGTTGTCTATATAGTAATAAATGCCAACTGTCATACTAGAAAGCACTTCTCGGCCTTTTGGCTAAGATCAAGTGTAGTATCTGTTCTTATCAGTTGTCGGGAAAGAACAGCCGCCGTCACCTAAGGAGAGGAGTAGATGGCGGCTTAGTATTTCCTGGCGTAATTGGTGGGGTACTGGATGAGGTTCCAGGCCATCGGAGCTTTCGACCCTTGTGATGGGTGGGCTCCGGCGGAGGGATCTCTGAAGGTGCCCTGCCTCCTGAGAGGAATGGATGCGAAGCTTGGTCTGGCTGGAGGGTTGGGGGCGACAGAAGCCCGTGGTGTTGTGCCCCCTGGGGGTGGTGTCCCAGGGGTGCTCAGAAAGTCACATGGGTATGCGACCCCACATGACTCACTGTAGCACTTGGTCACACACCACATTGCAATTTTCTGCACTTCGCCTCCAAGACAGGCCTTATGGCTAGTCTGGGGCAATATTTTTGCACTCCGGCCCCTAAGGCCTGTCAGAGTTGTGCACTGGCACTTTAGTATCATCTATTGCACTCTATGCACGATTGGCTTTTTTTAAAAGCTTTTTTGACCCACAGATGCTGAAGGTGCAGGTTTCTTCGGGGCCTATTCCTGACGCTGGGAGGAGATTCTGTGCCTCCTATGGGGTTCTCTGTCTCCCCTGCCTAGTACTGTGAGGGACCTGTTTCGGCAGGTCCCCAAAGGATCGGGGTCCACCGGCCTTCGGGTTGGTGGGCCAACAGTCTCAACCCCTGTCAGTAGCCTTGTGCCCCGGGGGGTCGGGAAGTAGGTCCCTTCTTTATTGAAGGACCTTGCACCCTTGTGCACGTTTTTGTGTGCTGTGATTTCACGGTTGCACTTTTTTTGTTCACAGGGGGAAGTTTGTTTAGACGCACGTTCTACGGGCTTCAAAAAAAAAAACTAGAAAGCCTTTTCATCTACTCTCTTTTATTCAACCCTGCATGGAAGAGCAACTGTGTATTGCTTTTTTTTCCTGAAAGCTACAGAATTTTCACAAACATTACTGCTCTCACCTTCTAACTGCTACAACATTAGCACTGGGGCTTTCAGGCTTAATGACATTTTGTAAGTGGAGTATGTACAAGAGAATCAATAACAACCTGCTAAAATAGAGGGTCTCAACCAGCAACCAGCTAAATAATCCATCAATGCCAGCTATGCTTTACAGAACCAAGAACTGCAACATGGTTGTGAGAAATGCCTTAAACAAGCACAATGCTCTTTTGTTTCTATTTTCTTTTCAGTAGAAAACTAATGTCAGATACTGTGAAAATACCTTGATATTGGTTTCATTGCATGCATTTGCTGATCTGTAGCAGGCTCAAGGACATGGGCATGTGTGCTGGGCAAAATGGCTTACTAACCTGTGTGATGTATAGGAGCTAATGAACACACATATCAGAGACAGAAGCCAGTTAAATGCGTAACATTTGCAGTCGAATCTGAGTGGAGGCAATGGGGTTGATTTACTGAAGACAAATAAGTTGTTGATTTAGCAAGAGAATTTGCAATTTGCACTAACATTTCCCCTTAAGCTGGCCATAGACCCTGCAAATTTCGGCCAGTTCTTCATGAACTGGCCAAAATTGGCTCAGTGGGTGGCCCTTTCACTAGCCTTCCATCTGGCATCTTTGTATCAGAACATTTTCGGCCAAATTGTGACCGTAGCTTAATGACTGCCATCACTGTTCAGCTTAGGTTTAATGAAAAAGGTGAGGATCTAGCTTCTATTACTCATCCATGTGCAAGCAAAAATAGTTTTTTTTAACTTTTATTTTCTCATGATTGGATATGATATACAAAGTGAAATTTCACCACATTCACTAAGCTAGGGGAAAATTCCCCTGCAAAGTGTAAATTCCCTTGCAAATGAAAAGCCTATTTGCAGGGCTTGAAAAAACCACTCGTTAGGGGGGGTGGAGGGGGGTGTGTCTAAAGGTGGGGCTGGACAGGTTGTCAAGTAGGAGTTCGCAGGGATAATTCGGGTCCACCAACTCTTCGAGTATGGCTAGCACCTCGGTGTCTGGCTCCATGGCCAGGGATGTCGGGGGCGGGTTGGTGGCTGCTGGCCTGACATCAGTGTCCGAGGGGTGTGTTGTGGTTGTAGTGCCTCTTTAAGGTGAGGTTGCGGATGAATTTGTGCAAGTCTTTGAAAAGGGTGAAAGAGTTGGGGTTGATGTCAGGTGCGAAATTCAAACCTTTCTTTAGTAGGGATTCTTCATGGGGGGATAAGGTGTGACTGGAAAGGTTGAAAATCTTTATGGTAGTGTATCCGGGGTCTGTCTCTCTCTTTTTGTGGAGGAGGGAGTGTGTTCCCCCTCTTCTTCCTCTTCTCGTTTTTTTCTTTTGAGTGGGCGCTGGGGGCCTAATTCTAAAAAATGCTGCTGCTGTGAGGGGGGTGAGGACACAGGTGTGTTTCTGGACTGAGATGTGACGGGGTCAGGGGTGGGGTTTGGGATGGTGATGGAGTCCTCGAGTGGAGAGGGAGGGCACGTTGGGGGAGTTCCGGAAGAGTCTTGGCTGGGATTGCTTGTCATCTCGACAGGGGTGAGGTTATGGTGTTCTGTGGATGGAGGAGTCCCCTGGAGGGATTCAGAGGTGATGGCTGAGTGGATGGCAGAGGGCTGGGTGCTGGGGGAGGCTTGCTGGTGGTATATTACATCACTTCCTGCATTCAGTGTCACTCTCCAGCTACAGAAGCTGATGAAGCCGATCTCTGCTTCATCAGCTTCTCTGGGGGTCCCTAGGTGACATTAGGGGTCTTGGAGATCCCTGATGTCTCCATAAAGAGGACCTGTCATGTAAATTGGCTATCACATAGGGCGCTTCTTAGCCCCCCATGTAATAGCAATAAAGTTGTGTGTAAAAAAAAAAAAAAAAGAAGTAATACTAAAATTAGAGAATCATAAAAAAAAAATAAAGCATAAAAAAATTTGAAAAGAAAACACATTTTTTAAGTCCCCGCCCCCCACATTCACACGCAGATATGCGTCGGGTGCACCTACGTGCGAAAACGACGATTGCACCTATTGTGCCGCACTTGTTACATATCACCGCAAACGTTGGAGTGAGAGCAATAATTTTATGGCCATTAATCACTGATAACACTAAACTGATGAGCAGGAAAAGCGTTTTAAGCGTCGCCTATGGGTCTATCGGCGTTTTTTTGCGATTTTGCAGGCGCACTCAATTTTAAGGCTTGACATGTTTGGTGTCTATTTACCCGACGTGATCCCGACTTTTATGTTTTACCAAAAATATGGGTAAGAATAAATGTTTTATAACAGAACGTAGGGAAACTTTTTTTTTTTTACATTTACGGGACTTTTTTCATTATATAGTAAAAAAAAATAACCCCCCT
Source organism: Nanorana parkeri (assembly GCF_000935625.1). Lineage (NCBI taxonomy): Eukaryota > Metazoa > Chordata > Amphibia > Anura > Dicroglossidae > Nanorana > Nanorana parkeri. The sequence continues at coordinate 1,722,239 of NW_017306290.1, read as the reverse complement.
TCCCCCTCGTGGTGATTATATACCTCCAAAAGTAAGCTCTATCTGTCCCCAAAAAATGTTAACATAAAGTGCAAGGCTATAGTCCAGTCATGCTGACTGGTGACATTTTTGACAGGCTGGTGAGAAACACTAACATTTTTCAAGCCCTGCCTATTTGCCTTTTGTAAATTCATCTGAGAAAATCAAGTCACAACTTGTGGTGTATTGGGCTAGTTCACTCTCGATATCAATTCAGACTAACTGATTCACTCAGTTTACCATAGCACTCCTGGCAAAACAGAATGTGGAGTTGAACACCAAACCAGAAAGCCCCCCACTCCAAGGGACCAAAGGTTTTAAGGGACAGTCACCTAATAAGTCAAATAGGTATCTAACTTTTAAGGCTGTAGGGGTTTATGTGGCAAACATTCCTGCCCCTATGACATAATTGAACTACAAAGGAAGTAGCGTACTTACTCATTAGATGCTATTTTTAATATGAAAGAATACTGATTCCTTATACGGCCATGTGAGGCTCTGAATCCATAGCATCCTATGGCGTTAAATGCAGGATCACACATTATAGTTTGCCAAGTAAATGGAGGAGAGTAAAATCAAGTAGTTTGTAAGCACTGGCTGCCATTATGGGGAGGGAGTGGACTGGTTTGGAGTAACTTCAGTTTCCTCAAAAAAACGCACTGAGCTGCTTATGAGTTGATTTGTGCGGTCTTTTCAGTTGTTTTGAGCTGGTTATAAGTTGACACATCAAACTGACTTGATTAAGGAGAAAAAGAAATTCAGCTGCCAACCAATGTCTTTGTACATAAGACTGAAGTCAGGATGCTACTGCAACACAGTGTGCATTCAGTTATCAGATATCACTGACTGTAATATACAACTTATACACCAAGAAAGAACCATTAGATGGATGAGGTGACAGAAAATAACGCACCTGTGATTTTGGGGCGATTAAGGTGGTAATTCAAATATTTAAAGGTTTTACTAAATGACTCTAGATCCTGAAAAAAATCAATAATGGTCCCATTGCCTGTCCAGAATACAGTTAATACCTATTGAATACACATAATAACTGAAATGACCTAGGTCTAGGCATAGGATGTCCAACCCCTGGGTAGTAATGTATGAAAAAAAGAAAAGAATATAAAGCTGGGGTTTTTTGGATCATCAAACTGACAACCTTCAGACCAAGCGTTTCTTTAGAGTAAAATGTATAATTTTATTTGATTCAACATGATGCGTTTTTTTAAAAACAATAACAACAGACAGTGATTGCATAAAAATGACAGCACAATTTCCCACACAAGCTCACTCCACCATGGTGAAGACTCATAGACCAATTAACTAATTTGATAAATCACATGATAAATAGGGTTGATAACCGAAACACAATTAACATTAGATGATAAATAAATAAATAAATATAGGTGGAGCTTGATGTTGTCTCAACGTGACGTTTCGC
>NW_017306290.1:1683251-1719796 GCF_000935625.1 Nanorana parkeri | reverse complement strand
TTCTCTCTCCTCTCCTGAAGAAGCGCCACAAGCGCGAAACGTCACGTTGAGACAACATCAAGCTCCACCTATATTTATTTATTTATTTATCATCTAATGTTAATTGTGTTTCGGTTATCAACCCTATTTATCATGTGATTTATCAAATTAGTTAATTGGTCTATGAGTCTTCACCATGGTGGAGTGAGCTTGTGTGGGAAATTGTGCTGTCATTTTTATGCAATCACTGTCTGTTGTTATTGTTTTTAAAAAAACGCATCATGTTGAATCAAATAAAATTATACATTTTACTCTAAAGAAACGCTTGGTCTGAAGGTTGTCAGTTTGATGATCCAAAAAACCCCAGCTTTATATTCTTTTCTTTTTTTCATACTATTGAATACACAAATGAAATACATATAACAGACCTATGAGCAATACATTTGTATTCTAAAGACAAAAACGATGTTGCTGTTAGTGTAATGATAGTGATAGGGACAAGAATTGCTGCACGTAGAGGAAGACAATTATAAAATGTGGGCAAACGGAATGTATGGTGTTTTTCCTTATGCTTTCTTTTTTCTTTTCCAGACTAGAAGAATAACATTTTCAAAAATAGTTTTTCATTTCATATACAGTTGTAATCAAAATTATTCAACTCCCATTGCAAATCAGGTTTTTTTGCTAAAATGTACAGCCTTTCAGCTGTTTACAGTGAACAAATCAATTGAAATAGGTCAACATAACGAAGTGGGAAGTGTTTTCCCCAAATTCAACTGAAAATGCAACTTTTAATTACTTCTGGAGTCTCAAAGTTATTCAACCCCTTCATGGCAAACATCTTTAGTACTAAGAAGAGCATCCCTTTGCTGTTATGACCTGCTGCAAATGAGATGCATAGCCAGATACCAGCTTCTAGGAGCATTCATTAAGAATCTCAGTCCATTCCTTATGGGTAATGGCCTCCAGTTCACTAATATTCTTGGGTTTGTGTGCTGCAACATTTTTTCAGTAATCTAAGTGAGTGAAATAACGGCTATGTCCTACTAATTATTTTCTATTTAATAAATTAATATTTTTTGCAACTGAATTGCCTGTCCGGATCCTATGTTAACCGCTTTGATTAGCTGCCTTTCAGCAAGTCTATCCCCTTAGTATGTGTGCTGCAACCGCCTTCTTCTAATCCCACCAGTGATTTTCTTTGGGGTCAAAGTCAGGTAACTGTGCTGGCCACTGTAGAATCTTCCAGGACTTCTTCTGCAACCAAGCCTTGGTGGAATTTGAGGTATGCTTGTGATCATTGTCCTGTTGGAAGGTCCACTGACGCCCAAGCTTCAGCTTCCTCACAGATGGCATGACGTTTTCTCCTAAGATTTCCTGATACTTCAATGAATCCATCTTGCTTTGCACACGCCGCAGGTTTCCAATGCCAGGGAAGTGTCCTTTTCAGCATATGCTTCATTTTTCTTCCTTTGGATATACCGTTAATCCATAGGGCCGAAAAGTTCCATTTTGTTTCATCACTTCACAGAACAGAATCCCAAAACTTCTGTGGCTTATTTATATGATTTTGAGCATACTGGAGCCAACATTGTGCTTTTGGGTCAGTAGTGCTGTGTGTCTTTGAATTCTGGCATGGAAGCCTTCTGCATTTAATACACACCTTATTGTGCAAACTGAAACCTCAGTGGCTGTTGCCACCAAGTTATGCTGCAGGTCTTTTGCTGTCACTCGAGGGTTTTTCTCAACCTGCCTTCCTAGAAATCTGGTTGCAGCCATTGATAGTTTCTTTTTTTTCTGCCCTGTCCAGGTATTGTAAACACTTTTTGTTTTACTTTGAACTTGCAAACTATGCTTCCAATGGTGTCTGTAAGAACATTGAGTGCCTTCGCTATCTTTTTCTATCCTGTTCCTTGTTTGTGAATGGCGATGATCTCTTCTCTTAACTTTTTAGACCATTCTTTTGATTTAGCCATATTGTTAACACGCAGTCAAATGTGACACTCAACACACCCCTAGCCAGTTTAGTTTTTTTATATGTTATATCTCAAGCACACATGGTGCAACTAATGAAGCCCTTGATTAGTTGCATCAGGTCTACTTGAGACAACACCTGTTTTGCAGATGTCTGCTTTTGTGAGGGATTCTATTCAGGGGTGGAATAATTTTTAGACTTTTGGAGAAGTCAGTAAAAGTTGCATTTTTGGTTGAATTTGGGGAAAATACTTGACACATGCGTTGTGTTGACCTATTTCAATGACTTTTGTGTGATGTGTTCATTGCAAACAACTGAAAGTTTGCAACATCTGCCAATAAACCTGATTTGCAAGGGGGTTGAATTATTTTGATTACAACTGTAGGTACATTTGATATATTACATATTTACACTTTTAGCCAACAGGGAGGGTTCTAGACCTCTTTTCGAGTTCTTACCCATCTATTCTTAACTGCACAAAAGGGCATTTCCAGAGCTCATTGGATAAAGCCTAAATGAACACACACAACTGAATAAAGTGTATCTAAACCCAAAAACAAAACTTGTATATATTTCGGCTTGCCATTTTTTAAATGCGTTGGCTGTATTTGTTTAGACTTTTTTTAGACTCAGGTCTCTGCAGTGCACGGCCTAGTCTGTCTGCTAATGTCTGCACTCAGATCTGTCTAATCATGCCTTGTTGCGCCTGCAAATTGTTTGGATGTTTGTTCTCAGCTTGTCTGTGCTTATCCTGATCATCGACCTTTGGTCTTTTTTCAGTCATTGTTCTGTCTAACTGTCTGGAACCTGAATTCTTTAAAATTGGTTTGTCTGTGCCTGATCTGACCATCCACCTGCATTTTGCTACTGTCTGCTGTTTACTCTGACCATCTGTCTATAAAAATTAAGCTGCTCCAGCATCTGTCCTCCCTCCTGAGAGGGCCGTGCAGTTTGCTGGGGGCTTCCTACCGAGAGAGAGACGGCTACCCCGTGGCTTCCGAGTGGTACTTTTCAAATCCCTTCGAATCACCTTGTAACGTCTATGATGAGCGGCCACCTCCGTCGTCTCTCGGTGTGATCTGCTAGGGTGGGTCCTCGGGGTCCCCCCTCGTCTCCCCTCCCCTACCCTTCTTCCCCTCTGGTTTTCGTCATCTCATTTTTCTAGTCGGGTTGAACCTTGAGGGACGCACACAGACTTCAACGACAGCTTTTCTCTCTCCTCTCCTGAAGAAGCGCCACAAGCGCGAAACGTCACGTTGAGACAACATCAAGCTCCACCTATATTTATTTATTTATTTATCATCTAATGTTAATTGTGTTTCGGTTATCAACCCTATTTATCATGTGATTTATCAAATTAGTTAATTGGTCTATGAGTCTTCACCATGGTGGAGTGAGCTTGTGTGGGAAATTGTGCTGTCATTTTTATGCAATCACTGTCTGTTGTTATTGTTTTTAAAAAAACGCATCATGTTGAATCAAATAAAATTATACATTTTACTCTAAAGAAACGCTTGGTCTGAAGGTTGTCAGTTTGATGATCCAAAAAACCCCAGCTTTATATTCTTTTCTTTTTTTCATACTATTGAATACACAAATGAAATACATATAACAGACCTATGAGCAATACATTTGTATTCTAAAGACAAAAACGATGTTGCTGTTAGTGTAATGATAGTGATAGGGACAAGAATTGCTGCACGTAGAGGAAGACAATTATAAAATGTGGGCAAACGGAATGTATGGTGTTTTTCCTTATGCTTTCTTTTTTCTTTTCCAGACTAGAAGAATAACATTTTCAAAAATAGTTTTTCATTTCATATACAGTTGTAATCAAAATTATTCAACTCCCATTGCAAATCAGGTTTTTTTGCTAAAATGTACAGCCTTTCAGCTGTTTACAGTGAACAAATCAATTGAAATAGGTCAACATAACGAAGTGGGAAGTGTTTTCCCCAAATTCAACTGAAAATGCAACTTTTAATTACTTCTGGAGTCTCAAAGTTATTCAACCCCTTCATGGCAAACATCTTTAGTACTAAGAAGAGCATCCCTTTGCTGTTATGACCTGCTGCAAATGAGATGCATAGCCAGATACCAGCTTCTAGGAGCATTCATTAAGAATCTCAGTCCATTCCTTATGGGTAATGGCCTCCAGTTCACTAATATTCTTGGGTTTGTGTGCTGCAACATTTTTTCAGTAATCTAAGTGAGTGAAATAACGGCTATGTCCTACTAATTATTTTCTATTTAATAAATTAATATTTTTTGCAACTGAATTGCCTGTCCGGATCCTATGTTAACCGCTTTGATTAGCTGCCTTTCAGCAAGTCTATCCCCTTAGTATGTGTGCTGCAACCGCCTTCTTCTAATCCCACCAGTGATTTTCTTTGGGGTCAAAGTCAGGTAACTGTGCTGGCCACTGTAGAATCTTCCAGGACTTCTTCTGCAACCAAGCCTTGGTGGAATTTGAGGTATGCTTGTGATCATTGTCCTGTTGGAAGGTCCACTGACGCCCAAGCTTCAGCTTCCTCACAGATGGCATGACGTTTTCTCCTAAGATTTCCTGATACTTCAATGAATCCATCTTGCTTTGCACACGCCGCAGGTTTCCAATGCCAGGGAAGTGTCCTTTTCAGCATATGCTTCATTTTTCTTCCTTTGGATATACCGTTAATCCATAGGGCCGAAAAGTTCCATTTTGTTTCATCACTTCACAGAACAGAATCCCAAAACTTCTGTGGCTTATTTATATGATTTTGAGCATACTGGAGCCAACATTGTGCTTTTGGGTCAGTAGTGCTGTATGTCTTGGAATTCTGGCATGGAAGCCTTCTGCATTTAATACACACCTTATTGTGCAAACTGAAACCTCAGTGGCTGTTGCCACCAAGTTATGCTGCAGGTCTTTTGCTGTCACTCGAGGGTTTTTCTCAACCTGCCTTCCTAGAAATCTGGTTGCAGCCATTGATAGTTTCTTTTTTTTCTGCCCTGTCCAGGTATTGTAAACACTTTTTGTTTTACTTTGAACTTGCAAACTATGCTTCCAATGGTGTCTGTAAGAACATTGAGTGCCTTCGCTATCTTTTTCTATCCTGTTCCTTGTTTGTGAATGGCGATGATCTCTTCTCTTAACTTTTTAGACCATTCTTTTGATTTAGCCATATTGTTAACACGCAGTCAAATGTGACACTCAACACACCCCTAGCCAGTTTAGTTTTTTTATATGTTATATCTCAAGCACACATGGTGCAACTAATGAAGCCCTTGATTAGTTGCATCAGGTCTACTTGAGACAACACCTGTTTTGCAGATGTCTGCTTTTGTGAGGGATTCTATTCAGGGGTGGAATAATTTTTAGACTTTTGGAGAAGTCAGTAAAAGTTGCATTTTTGGTTGAATTTGGGGAAAATACTTGACACATGCGTTGTGTTGACCTATTTCAATGACTTTTGTGTGATGTGTTCATTGCAAACAACTGAAAGTTTGCAACATCTGCCAATAAACCTGATTTGCAAGGGGGTTGAATTATTTTGATTACAACTGTAGGTACATTTGATATATTACATATTTACACTTTTAGCCAACAGGGAGGGTTCTAGACCTCTTTTCGAGTTCTTACCCATCTATTCTTAACTGCACAAAAGGGCATTTCCAGAGCTCATTGGATAAAGCCTAAATGAACACACACAACTGAATAAAGTGTATCTAAACCCAAAAACAAAACTTGTATATATTTCGGCTTGCCATTTTTTAAATGCGTTGGCTGTATTTGTTTAGACTTTTTTTAGACTCAGGTCTCTGCAGTGCACGGCCTAGTCTGTCTGCTAATGTCTGCACTCAGATCTGTCTAATCATGCCTTGTTGCGCCTGCAAATTGTTTGGATGTTTGTTCTCAGCTTGTCTGTGCTTATCCTGATCATCGACCTTTGGTCTTTTTTCAGTCATTGTTCTGTCTAACTGTCTGGAACCTGAATTCTTTAAAATTGGTTTGTCTGTGCCTGATCTGACCATCCACCTGCATTTTGCTACTGTCTGCTGTTTACTCTGACCATCTGTCTATAAAAATTAAGCTGCTCCAGCATCTGTCCTCCCTGGTGTCACAGTGGGTCCACCAAAATCCGTGATAACTACCTTCTGCTGTGCACGCTTTCAATTAACCTAAATAGTCTGTGACACCGGCGTCATGTGGGGCACCCTAAAATTCATGTGTATTTGCAAGATAAATACATTATACAATATTAATTAAAAAATACATAAAAATCAGTTTCTTTCTAAAGTAAACCTGTAATGAAAGGCATGGGGACTGACTGCCATTGCAGAACCATCTGAACATGCTAACTGCATGACTGTCATGTTATAGTTATCTGCATATTTGTGTCACAGAGTCAGTGACTTAGAATGTGTTAAAAACAGCAGGTCAGAATGGTAGCCAGTTAGTCAATATTTAACAATGGCAGCCAGGTATTTCTCTCATGACAGGATTACTTGAAGTCTGTAGCAAGCAAACATCCATTTTGAGGTTTCCCTTAAAGTTTTAAAGTGTGCTAAGAAAAGGTCATTTAAGATGTTAGTATGAAGCATCTGGTGCCTGTAGATGTTGGTTACAGTTTTCAAAGTGCCTCCACAATGTAGAGCTCCCCTATGCAAGTTTCAGCTTTACAGAAAGTCAAGCATATACATAATATATGAATCCCCAGTCTCATCCCACAATGAAATGTAGGCAGCTGTCTATTGGTCCCCGAGACTCTTGCACCGATTGCGGAATGTGGCATCTCCTGCAAACATAAAAAGTACTTCTAAGGAATCAAATGCTCCCAGAATAGGTGGAAGTGTTTTGAAGTTACTAATTGCACTCTGCAGGGACTGTATGGTGCTTTCTAATAGCTTGAAAGGTAAACCTTATATCAGTTCAAACTGAGCACAAGATAAAAAAAATATATTCCTGTGAAAACCAAGCCTGTCAGGCTGGCATCCATTGTCAGATCTTAAAAGAGATCAGGAGAAAGGATTTTCCTAACTTTAAAATCAAAAGGCCAAAGACAATCTAGTTCTTGATGTCAGGTGAATTGGTTTGTCCAGAGACAGAACTGATTTGTCCCACGATAACAGGATGTTGACTTGTAGTTTGCTAGAGTAGAACTGGGCCAATGAGACTGTCCCAAATAGGGGTACCATTAGCCCCAGGACTCTCATGCAGGAGAAAACGTGTCAGATGACCCCTGGACCGAAGAGTCCAAGTTTAGGAGTGGAGAGTTAGAAGTTTCTCTGGCGAAAGAGAAAAACGTTGGTAGCCGACTTTTAAAAGGTCCAGGATCTAACCGAACCTTTTCAAGGTCTAGATTGTCTATACCTGTGCCGACTGCTTGATCAACAGGAGGTCATCCAGATATCCCACAATGGGAATACTCTGGGAGCATAGCAAGACTCGTACAAGGGCCAAAACCTTGGTGAACACTGGAGGTGCAGAGGATAGGCAGAATGGCAGAGCCACAAACTGGAAATGGTCCCATAGCAAAACAAAGGAAGTAGTAATGTGCTGGACAAGTGGACATGTCTTTGATGTCCACAGAGTCCAGAAAGTCTCCCTGATGGAGTCTATGATAGATCTGGTGGATTCCATGCAGATTTTTTTGGTTCTGAATCTAGACATTTAGAGCCTTGATATCCAAGATGGGATGAAATCTTCCTTTTTGATTTGGAGCCGTGAAAAGGTTGGAGTAGAACCCCAGACACCTTTTTGCCTCAGAAACTGGGGTGATAACCCCTTGATATAAAATACTTTCAAGGGCATTATGGAGATCTGCTAATCTGTGCAGTGACACAGGTAGGTTGGAAGACAAACTGGGGAGGGCGCAGAGAGCGGAACTCTAGCTTGTAGATCCTGCAAACCACCTCGCATACCCAGGCATCTGAGATGCTGTCTGGCCAGGTGTCCACAAAGGCTAGCGAACATCCCCCCACTTTTGGAAAGTGGGAGCGCCTTTTTCAATGCTCAAGAGGATTTGCCAGTGGGCTAGGAGGATTTGGAAGTGCAAGGATTTAGTCAAACTAAGTACTTGGTTTGGGTCTGGCTTTTGAGATTGAACCCTGGAAGTAACAAAAACATCTCAGAGTGTGGGTGAGTTGTTCCTGCATGAGGTCTAGGTTTCTTCTGCTGGGGAAGATGATTACTCTAAAAGGTGGCACCCTTGATGAGGGTGTCCAAGTCAGCTCCAAAGAGACATCCCTTGATAGACATAAGTAGAAACTGCTATTTTGCATGCATGATTCATAGCCCAACATTTCAGTCAAAGGGTTATGTGCATGTTCACTTAAAAGAGACATATAGAATATAAGATGGGAGATATCCACTAACCCATCTATGCAGTAGCTTAGGGCAGCAAACATTCCACAAACGGGGGATCAATTTGAAGGGAAACAGAACCTCTTTGTAAGGCTCTAGTCCAACCACCCAACAATTGAAAGACTAGTTTCACAGCCACGGTAGGTTGAAATGCAGGTCCAGCCAGAGAAAACAAAGTTTTGGAAATAATCTCCAAGCATTTGTCAATGGGACACTTAGAAACAGGTGCATTCTACACTTTTTAGCCAAGGAGGCTAAAAGCGCAGTTTGCCCACTCTGCACCAGTAAACCTAAAACTGATGACTAAAAGAGTAGGGAGAACTATCACCTTGTTTTGCTAACAGTTTAGGTACATGTTATTTACCCAGCATGAGTCCACTTTAAGTACACATTACACTGTGCAAGGGCAGCAACATGAAGGACCAGGGTCGAATTCAGATACAGATATGGCTGTAGACAACCAAACTTTGCTGTCCAAAGCAACACCCTACTGCTAGGCAGGGGCCTCTCTGGTGCCTGTAAAAACGGCCGCCAGCGCAGCTGCAATCTCCCCTCTCGGCCGCTCGGATCCTGCAGAGGAGGAGGAGAAGAAGAGGCTCTTCAGCTGCCTGCCCTGTGATAAGCCCGTGTAGTGCTTGAGCTCCTCGGCAGCTGCTTCCGCCCACTTCTTCTACCATTGGCTGAAGGGAGACTGCACTCCTACTGTTTGCCTGGGTCCTAAAGGGAGGACAGAAGGAAGTGGCTGGAATCACCTCCAAACGTGCAGGCGACACCCCAGGAGAGGAAGAAAAGATGGCACAGCACATGAAACAGGAGAGGAAAAGAGTCACTGTAAGTCCCTGTTCTTTCTGTGTGACCTGCGCTGCGTTACATGCTGACTGCTGCACTGTGTTACATGCTGACTGCTGCACTGTGTTACATGCTGACTGCTGCACTGTGTTACATGCTGACTGCTGCACTGTGTTACATGCTGACTGCTGCACTGTGTTACATGCTGACTGCTGCACTGTGTTACATGCTGACTGCTGCACTGTGTTACATGCTGACTGCTGCACTGTGTTACATGCTGACTGCTGCACTGCATTACTGACCTCCGCACTGCGTTACATGCTGACTGCTGCACTACGTTACATGCTGACTGCCACACTATGTTACTGACCGCTGCACTGCGTTACATGCTGACTACTGCACTGTGTTACATGCTGACTGCTGCACTGCATTACTGACCTCCGCACTGCGTTACATGCTGACTGCTGGACTGTGTTACTGACCTCTGCACTGCGTTACATGCTGACTGCTGCACTGTATTACATGCTGACTGCTGCACTACATTACATGCTGACTGCTGCACTGCGTTACACGCTGACTGCTGCACTACGTTACTGACCACTGCACTGCATGACATGCTGACTGCTGCACTGTGTTACATGCTGACTGCTGCACTGCGTTACATGCTGACTGCTGCACTGCATTACATGCTGACTGCTGCACTGCATTAGTGACCGCTGACATCTGCACTGTGTTACATGCTGACTGCCGCACTATGTTACTGACCGCTGCACTGCGTTACATGCTGACTACTGCACTGCATTACATTCTGATTGCTGCACTGCATACCAAAAGCTGCACTGCATTACATGCTGACTGCTGCACTGCGTTACTCACTGCTGACCTCTGCACTGTGTTACATGCTGAGTGGTGCACTGCGTTACATGCTGACTGCGGCTCTGCGTTACTGATCGCTGCACTGCGTTACATGCTGACTGCTACACTGCGTTATATACCGACCGCTGCATTGCGTTAATGCTGACTGCAGCACTGCATTTCTGACCTCTGCACTGCGTTACATACTGACCGCTTCACTGCGTTACATGCTGACTGATGCACTGCATTACTGACCACTTCATTGAATTACATACTGACCGCTGCATTGCGTTGCATACTGACCTCTGCACTGTATTACATACTGACCTCTGACACTGCATTGCTTGCTGACTGATGCACTGCATTACATGCTGACCCCTGCACTGCGTTACTTGCTGACCTCTGCACTGCGTTAGTTGCTGACCTCTGCACTGGGTTACATACTGACCGCTGACCTCAGCACTGGGTTACATACTGACCGCTGACCTCTGCACTGGGTTACATACTGCACTGAGTTACATGCTGACAGCTGCACTGCATAACATACTGAACGCTGACCTCTGCACTGGGTTACATACTGACCACTGACCTCTGCACTGGGTTACATACTGACCGCTGACCTCTGCACTGCGTTACATACTGACCTCTGCACTGAGTTACATGCTGACTGCTGCACTGCATAACATACTGACCATTGACCTCTGCACTGCGTTACATACTGAACGCTGACCTCTGCACTGGGTTACATACTAACCGCTGACCTCTGCACTGGGTTACATACTGACCTCTGCACTGAGTTACATGCTGACTGCTGCACTGCATAACATACTGACCGCTGACCTCTGCACTGGGTTACATACTGACCGCTGACCTCTGCACTGGGTTACATACTAACCGCTGACCTCTGCACTTGGTTACATACTGACCTCTACATTACACCGTTGACCCTTGCACTCTGTGTTATAAACTCTTCACAGAAAAGCAGAAGGGGAGCGGAGCAAGTCTGGGCGCACATGCTTGGGTGACAGAGTCCTAGCTAGTGTTATTACACATGATTTTTGACGCCTACAAAGGTCTTCAGACCAGAGACGCCCTGATACCAGTATTGGTGAGAGTTCCCTGATACTAAAAACTGATAACGGTGCTTTAATTTTTCAAATTGATTCGGCTGTGTTAGATCCTACGTTTGCTGGGGACCACGCAGCAGCCTTCTGGGGAACCACATGGTGCCTGCTTACAGCTCTTCCGCCACCCGCACATCCCCCTCTGCTAAGACCCTCCCCACCGCTTCTGAGACCTCCACACGCCTCCTGAGACCCTCTGACCAAGACATCAGGCTGACACCCCGGAGCAGAGCAGCAGCAAAGAGTATGTAGCAAATGAATATACTATTATTCTGCATTGCTGTATAATGTATTACTGGAATTTGTAGTCCTCTATAGCTGATGGTATTCTGTATTGCTGTATAATGCATTGCTGGAGTTTGTAGTCCTCTATAGCTGATGGTATAATTCTGCATTGCTGCATAATGTGCAGCAGTGCATTCCCCAGCCAGTCACCCCTTTCATGGACTGACTAGTGAGTCCTCACATCACCTGACCATTCACACTACCTTAACATGGATGGCAAAAGTGGCAGGCAGGGGCAGGGAGAAGAGGCAAAGCGGGAGGTGGGCCAAGTCGCTGCACCATGGGCCTCTGGGTTGTACTTGCCCCCTGGGCTAAAAGTTGCCAGTCAGCCCCTGCTGCTAGGGAACCTCTTTTATATTGTATAATCAAACAGATTGGGACTCTGTGGGGAAGCAGTGATTTATTTGCAGAGGTCCAACATGCCCCTTGTGAAGTCAGAGCCCAAGTTCTACAATAAACAGGAGGCAGAAGCTTTGCTGATTGGAGAGTTTTAGGTCTTACTCAGTAGGGAGCATGTTGGGCCTCTGCAAAGAGGTCACTGCCTCCTCAAAGCAAGGGTCCCACTCTTCAGCTTTTTGCAGGGCACAGGTCTTCTGCTCAGGATGCAGATGTTATACAAACTGTTGAGTTGATGTTTGATGCTCCTGGAATCTTGGTTCTCAACTTGTGAGCCGTGACCCAAAAGTGGGTCGCGACTCCATGTTCAGTGGGTCGCTGCATGTCTTCCACTTTTCTAGGTGAGAGGCTCCTCAGACTCCCCATACCACAGCACTGTCAGTTCCCATGCCAAGCAGCCATTCAAAATATGCTGCCCGCTGCCGAGTGTCAGCTTGAGGTGGCATAGGATGGGGCTATGACCACGAGGGAGCTCCATCCATACATGCATTTCTTACAGCTCCCTCATGTGTCCTGTAGATGTGCCTGGACCAGAGTGATGTCACATTCTGGCTCCCAGCACCTCTACAGGGCGGGCAAGAGAGCTGTGCAAGCAATGAACATATGGATGGAGCATTCAGCACATTTTGAATCACATATCTGGAAGGGTAGTCCCTATGTGGAGCTGTGTAGGAACAATGTCCCTAGATTACACAATTTTACAATAAGATCCTTTCCCTAGCGGTTCTGGCTGGGCTTCCACTGTGATTCCCAGGCACTCCTTTCCGTATGGCCCTGAGGTCCCAGGTATGACGAGAGTGATGGCTAGGTTATCCTGGCCGCACTGTCATCTCGGTCCTCTTAACATCGGTCCTTTCCAGGCACTCTATGTGCCTGGTGAGTGCCGGGTGTTCACCTTTGATGGGGATGTCTATTTATGTGGGGATTTACAATATAATGGATTATTCTAGAAGCTATATACTGTGCAATGCTGCTATGTGCACTAAGTGACCATACATTAAGAGATTAATTCTATGCAAGAAAATCTTTTTATTGCTAGATCAACATAGATACTGGTTCCCTGAAGAAGCCACTGGTGAAACGCGTCGGAACAAATCAAGCTAGACATGTATTTGGATACTGTATGAAGCATAGCTCCACTATCCTGACTACATAAATCTAAGTGTATCGACTGATACAATGCAAAATGCTGCATGCACTACTTTTTGCAGATCGCACTGGAACGGAACTAAGCCCATCCACTAAAACTGAGTTTCAGCAGACAGCTGTAAATGGGCCCTCATACTGAAAACTGATAAAACTAAAAAAAAAAAAAAAGAGGCTGCATATGAAGGGGGAAACAGGAATAAAGACTAGTATAAATATATGTGTAACTATCCTATAAAAAAGGGGATGGAACCGAAAAAATGAGCATAATGAACTGTAATATAAAGAATGAATGCAAGATATGGAAATTAAAAGTGAAATGGAAGATGAATAATAATGAACTATCAAATGAAGAATGGAATGCTTGTAATACATGATTTAAACTATGAGGTGGATAATAATGAACTATAAAATGAAGTATGAAATTAATTATTAAAAATTCTAAAAGGTACATAAACCTTTGCCAAAAGCTAAACTTCTAAATTCTAGCAGAATATAGAACTCTAAATACCTCTAGTCCTGACACACATCTAGATTTTTATAGATCTTTCTTTTATTTTGGTTGATAAACAGTGAAGTACATAGGTTTTGTCCTTGGGCTATTTTTCTTGCTCTGCAGAGATTCCCATATTGCTGTTAAAGTGTTTTATTAATTGTGACTTGGTGTATTTCATGTACTCTACGTCCTTGCTGTCACTTGGACAAATTAATGTTTTTCACCTTGTGAAGAGGAATTAGTAGCTTGCGGAAGTAAATACCTGTAGCCTTTTCACTGTTGGAAAGCCCATGGATGGGTTTGCCATCTGGCTCAGTCAGTCAGCATCACTGGTACATATTGAGCCAGATTTCAGAATTAGCTTAGAAGAATTAAACACAGAGTTTGATTTCTGCATTTTGAATTATTTTTATTGAGGACAGCTTTAATCATTTCTCTGTGTAATCTCCTGTCCCAATTTAAAATAAACTGGATAAGGATTCCTTTATGTAAGAGCAACTTCAAACGTTTGGGCTTTACAGCTCCCAAACTCAATTTAAAGCGTGGCCTTCCCAGATCTGCTATTTTTGTTTGGTGCCACATGGTTATTCTACCTACTGTAGAAAACATTTCACAGATATAATTGAAAGCTCTTCTGTGTTATCTTTAACTGAGAAGGAACTGTGTATCTATGCAAATGGTAGAATATTTCCTGGACACTTTCAACATGGAATGAGGAATTGCTGTGAACTGTGCAAGACTCTGAGGTCCCATTCAGTGTGGATGGACTTCCATGGGGCTTGAGGACAGTCAGTGCCTAATCAGTCAAAGCCTCCGCTTTTAAATTTGGTCACACAGAGGTTTTATAAAAGCACATAGTTGGCATGTTTTCTCATTTCTGTGGAACAGAAATCAATCATTCAATCTATCTATCAAAGTTAATTCACAAGGATTAATACACAGCAATGTATATCTAATACCATGTAGTTCAGCTTAACCACTTCCTTGATCACCCGCTACTAACTGGACAGGGGTGATGTTGATTCATTGCCCAATAGCCAGGCTGGAGGTAAAGAGGTGACATAGGAAGCCACATTGCTGAACCAGGAAAAAAGTGTGCCATTCGGCTGGCTATGCATTGGGACAGCGGTGTAAAAACCACAGGACTAGCTGTATAGAATTACAATTAATTTGGCGAATAAGCATGCCATTTTTTCAGCTGTGCATTTGGTAAGCAGTAGTAAACATTGAGGCTGGATTCACATCAAACGCTTTGGGGCTGTACTGGCCATTTTTTCCAGCACAGCCACAATGCAGGACAAGGCAATTTGCCTTATCAAAGATGGGCAGAGTTCACACCAGGCAGAGCCAGCTGTACCCGCCCCTCCCCCGTCCGTTCCGCCAGTTAGCGCTGGAGGATCGGAACAGGGGGAAATCCAGTCCCTCCCCTGTCACGGCAGAGAGCCGTCATAGGATTGAGAGGTGAGCGAACGCCGGTATGTGTTCGCTCACCTCCCGATCTACTGAGCCGACCTGTGACAGTCTTATTGGCACAGGTCGGCTAGAACTATGCGGTGAGTGAAAGGCACTCACCTCATAGTTCTCCTTTAATGAAATGTCACTCATGACATTTCCATAACGTTTTAACAAAAAAAAGGTATACAGTGCAATGGTCCTGGACAGGCACATTGGCACTGTGACTGCTAAACCATACCAGTGGCTGTGTGTTGTAGCACAGCTGCTGGGGTGAATGCAGCCTTATCATACTGCCTAGGCCACTAAGAGGTAGGCAAATCAGGATCTAGAGGTGGATAACATGGTCACAGAAGGGGGGGGGGGGGGGGGGGGTAGAGTATAAGAAAGTTATGAACAAGCACAGTCTAAAATGCCTATTTGCTGATGCTAGGGATGTAAGTTCACTATCATATTGTAAGAATATATATAGGAAACATGAAAAGGAAATGCAGGTAAGAAAATGATTCGATTTTCCTTACAATGAAAGGTTAGAAGATTCTGGATACTTTAAGCTTTGACAAATTAGCTTATTATTCCAATGGCTATACATAGCACAAGGTGTGATATTTGTGTATAGAGGAAAGACGCCTTTACCATTGGTACAAGGGGAGTTTCCTAATAGCAATTAAGGAGTAATAGTGGTTAAGCTATATTATTCTTAATTACTATAATTACTACTACATAGTAATACAAGATCAATAATTGAATAGCCATAGTTATTCTCGCTAAAGGGCACTATTTGAATAGCTTGATCCAGAGAATAAATTTGAATATGTGTATCTAGCAAGGCATATGCCCCAACTAATGCAAATTTGACCACAGTTCAATTTTTTTCAGTGTTTTTTTCAAACTAGCTAACAGGAATCTGCCATATAAGAATTATAGAGGCTCCAATTGCCCACTTGGTTTTAGTGGTGCAAGCTCTGGGGTGGTCATTCTTCACTACTTTACCTGAAACAAGAATGCAGGTTGGGAATTCTGACTTTACCGGTTGGCTGGATACTTTTTTCAGGTCAGTAACTTACTAATGAAGCAAACATGATGATGGCAAACTCGGGTGCTGTATAAGCCAACAATTTGGCAATAGCAAATCATATATATTAATACTGACATATTTCCTTTAACTATGTTAATTGCTTTGGGCTACTACCCATTGCTTTATTAAAAACATAACTTAATCAAATAATATTATTATCTCCCATATGACGCCCTTTGCCCCACTACCTCTCATGAACTGTGCTAATACAATAATTTACTTAACATTTTTTTTTCTGGTTCACATTGCCCCAAACTGATCACCGCCTGGCAGCCTTTCATGTTGAAAATATGAGTGTTACTGTGCATATGTGGCTGCTAACCACAGAGAAAAATAGGCTGCCTGTATCACTGCATTGTACTAGGAGGAGAGGTATCCCATTTATGCATCTTTAGCAATTAGGTTATCCCTTAAATTGGCCTATATGTAGTTAATTTAATTATGTCACTTACCAAAGAAATGAATCAATGGCTAAATTATTACAAATTTGTTTCCAATAAATAAAAAAACAGCGGTCACGTATTTTATAAGGGAATATTTGGATACAACGTTGTGTCCCACATTCAAAAACTGCATTTACAACCTAAATATTTCCATCGTAAACAGTAATCTGAGTATGGTTATTGAGGATGCAGAATGAAACAGCTGCAAGCAATAGATTACATTTCTGTGTTGTGTGTGAAAGATTAACAAGGCCGAGCTATCAACAGCAATTCTTTCACATCCATTCAGCCTTGCAGCAATGCTAAACTGTGCCATTTCCCCATTTTCATCTTTTATTATTAAGTGTATATCCCACATTTACAGTACATTTTACGAACACATGGAACTCTACTCCCTTAAACACAGATACAAAAACATATTTAAACAAAAACCCATCCTATTCTTAATTCCTACAAAATTTAAGAAAGCAATTATTATTTTCAGAGTTTTTTCAGAACCAATTATATAACTTTTACATAAAAACTAAATACATGTCAGTAAACATAGCAGGAAAAAAAACAACAGACTAAGGACCCATATTCATGGGTGGCTAACCCAAATACTCTGGTACAACCTCTTTGATTGCACTGCAGTCAGTTTTTAGTAGTGTAGTAAAACCTCTTGTTCACCTCTGTGTGGAATGAAAAGTGGCACTGCAGGTAACATGACCACAACCAAGGGTGCATTAGACGTGTTACAGCTCATAACCCAATAGACCTCCAACCTCCATCCAATTGAGACTGTTATTCACTAATCCAGTTGGGCAGAGATAGATCACTTTTGCCAAGATGAATAGGCTTACACAGGTTTCTCTTTAAACATACCAGTTTCAAACATCTAGAAGAGCAACTAAGGTCCATAAAATAAGACCTATGCGGAGAGATGTAGGCTCCATGATAGACTCTTAATACCATTTCTCTATAAGTGGATGCAGTAATAGTATTCCATCCTCTGTTAAAAGGAAAGGCAGGAATCAGCAGATTTTTATGATGCTGTTTGGAGCTGCCCTAAGATAAAGTCCGTTTGGAACGATATTGCTCTGTATACTTGGCAAAATCAGGTGAATTATTTACCTATCCGCAGCTTGGGCGATCTTTGGAATCTTAGATCTGCATGGTGTGGGAATTACTGTTGGATGTAGAAAGCTATTATCTATTATACAGTATATTTGATGGGGAATAAGAAAATTCTGCATCGATGGATATATTCTGAACCACCTTCTTTAACTCTCTTTCTGAGCAAGTTGATGTTCATATTTCAAAATGACTGGACTGAGACAATTACTTAGCAAGGACACCCAAACTCAAAAGTTTTTCGAGGTATGGGAATAATTTATTGACTCTTTACGAATTATTACAAAACAAAAACGTATGCAAGCTTTTATTCTGACACTGTGGTATACTAAGAGGTCGATTTCTGATGAACCCCCGTTAACTATAATTGAATAGAAGGAAAGTTTTTGTTTTTTTTAAGGTTGGTTGCTGCTCTAATATTTCTTCTTTTTGTCTCTTTTACTTTTATTACCGTATTTACTTGCGAGATAAACGTGGAATGTTTGTATATGTCCTGTTGTATACTTTAGATGTTATTCTTGTTGATATGTGTTGGTTCTTTGTTTATATTGCTGTTGTTTTTTAACAAAAAGAATAAAGATAAAACACACCAGCTTAGCTGAAAAGTTCTCTTGAAAGCTATGTAAAACATTTGAACTTAGAAGTACTAAAAGATCTACTATTTAGCTATCAAAAAGCAAAGAGCACTTGACTTTATGTATTATTCTTATATAGAAAAATTCAAGAATTCATAGAAACATGTTTCCTTTATACATTTCTACTCTTTGTTATATAACTATTTGCTTTAAATATTAAGAAGTTGATTTACACATATGTTATTTAATTAAAATACTGCAATATACACTCAGTGACCAAGAACATAGAAACTCTTGTTTATCACTGTGTAGGTTTGTAATCTGTTCACAATCAATCAAATGCAGAAATAGAATTGATGTTGCATGTCTCTAATTATATGGTTCCATATTTGCAACTGGCAATGCTGAACCCATGTTTTATTCAGGAACACAATTTCTATGTGTGGTGACTGAGTATAGACGATTTGTGCCGGAAAAATGCTTCTTGCCAGTACATATTAACAAAACAAGACAAGCACATTAAGACTGATACAACTTCAAATGACAAGCAGAAACCACTGTATAATTCTTTTTTGCAGTTGTTCAGTTGTGAAAGCTATAGACATGTCCAGGATATGTCTTCCAAACCCCAGAAAGCCACATTTGTGTGTATGCTGGATGCGTTTGTTAAGGAAATGATTGTAGCCATATTAGTGCACTTGACACAACACAGCTGAGTACTGTCCCTGATACTTTATTTATTTGCATTAACAGTTAAAATGTAAGGACAAACATTCGAGGGTCTACCTCCTTCTTCTAAGGTCCAAGCAGTACCGATAAGATTTGGCAAAATGTTAAGAAGAAATCTGCAAACACAACAAACACCCACACACACAAAATTAAGTAATAAAAGTAAGAAAGATAAGCTGGTGCATAGATTTTTATTATGAGCCCAAGGGCTGAAGGGGAAAGGTCTAATAGATAACCCAATCCATGCTTAACAAAGCGTAGATGAAGGAGTCTCCTGTGCTGGCTATTGTACTCAGGCAGCTGGCACCAGCCACCAACAGCCTCCTTTGAATTTTCAATCGAAGTCTGTTGAGCCGGTGTTGCCAACAGGGCCACACGCAGCTCCAATTTTGGCAGAATTTTCCTGCTGATACGCCCGAAATACAAGCTGTATATGGCCAGCATTAGCCAGATAAAAACACCCCTTATCTGACTAATTGTCTTACTTTTATTACCCGGTGTATGTTGTTTTTTCAGAGTAAGCTGTCTTTGCAGATTTCTTCCTAACATTTTGTTAAACATTTGTGTATCAGAACTGCTTGGACCTTAGAAGAAGGGGGTAGACCTCTGAAATCTTGTCCTAAAATCTTAACTGAACAGTGCAAATAAAAAAGAATCACAGACAGTATTTAATTGTGTTAGAGAAGTGACAGACTTTAAAAAGGACAGAAAATAAGAGGTTTGCAGTAGAAGAAAGTAGAATGGCTTGCAGCAGCATAGGTTCAGAGTTGGGTTGACAAAGATTTAGAGAAGACGTGAACAGAACTTTTAAGAGTTTACAGGAGCAGAGAAGGAGACCTTTGAGAAATGGCAGAGGTTTGGAGAAGATTGTTGGGTATTCCAAAGGTAAGTGTCAAATTGGACTGCTTATAACAACTCTCTGCTATTTTCAACAAAACATTACAGTCTGCTGGGGCTGAGAGAAGAGCTGCAGCATGTTCAATAGCTGTATTCCCCTGTAACCTCTACTAGCGGAAATACAGCAGACACAGAAAGATGGCTCCAGAAGTCACATAGTCTAGAAAGCCTGGCTAGGAGCAACACAATAGACAAGGAGAATGTCTTGGCCCCACAGCACAATGGTCATCTGCATTAGGGTGTCTGCATTAGGGTGGCCACCAATTGGTTCACAGAAAAACAAAAAAAATTGAAAATACTGCAAAGATGAGTGTGACATATTAAAAGTAGGCATGGTTTCAATAGGCGTAGTGAAAAAATTGTGCTTTGCACTTTTTCATTTAGGCCTCATTCACACTGCTAAGAGTCGGCCCGTACAGATCTGGGAGTACGCAGTCGTACGCTCATCCGTGTGTGTGCAGGTGTCCGTACTCCTGTGCAGACACAATGGATCCTGTCTGCGCCCGGATGTGCAGTTCGGGTGAGCTTACGGCGGTTTACGGCCGCATACTCCCATAGAGAAGAACAGGCTGCTGCGTACAATCACACACAGTACCTGTCCTTCCCGGGAGCGGTCCGATACGGCCATGCACGCCGCACGGATCTGTACGGGCTGGCTCTTAGCAGTGTGAATGAGCCCTTACAGAAAAACTACGGGCACACTTTTTCTTAACCCTTGCAGTGGTGCTATCCTTGAGCTGCAAGGGTTAACTGCTTGTTTTCATCTAGGGACTAAAGTAAAAAAGTGCCCAAACGAAAATGAGCAGTTATCCCTTGCAGTGCGGGGGTAGCCCCACTGCAAGAGTTAATAAACATTTTTGCCTGGAGTGGTTTTGTAAGTGCGCAGATATACGCACCTGAACCTCAGAGCTGCCTGGCTGTTAGACCGGACCCTGGAGCCTCTCTTCCCCTCCGCTCCAGCAGTCCAAGGTCCTGTAGGTTTTTACATCCAATACGCTATATTGGATGTAAGCATGTCGGGGGACATTCCATCACTGAAGTAGAGGGAAAGAGAGTCTAACAGCCAGCCAGGTGGGAGGTTCAGGTGAGTATATCTTTGTTATTTTCATCCCTAAACGAAAATGAGCACTTAACCCTTGCAGTGCAGGTCAAGCCCCACTGCAAGGGTTAAGAAAATGTGTGTAAAAAAATCAGAAGTGACTCATCCCTTATTGAACAGATACCTTATTGAATATTTCAGTCTGACAAAGAAAGCCTCAACACAGGTGGCTACTGCTGTTCTCACTCTTTATATAAGCTATAGTGCTCTAGATATCCTTTGTCAAGTATTACATGTTTATTTGTAGAAAAATGATAGGTTCCCTGCAAAAGACACGATGGAACTCTATGACTGGAGGAGGAGAAGTTTAGCCTTTAGTATGGAAAAGGTTCTGTATTTTAAGAGGTGTGGCATAGACCTCAACAGGAACTGTGTCAAACAGATTTAGCAAATTGGTTGAAAAATGGCAAATGTATTTATAAAAGTACAAAATAAAATATAAACAGGTATAAATATTTGCACAAGATACCATTGTAAAGTGGCAATCCAGTAATTGATCAGGTTGGTATCAGGAAGGATTTTCTTCCAAGTTAGAGCAAATTAGACCACGTTTTATCACAATATTTTTCATTTCTCCTGATCAGTGAAGGTTTAGGATTCTGAAGATGCAACGTTTTTTTTACACATGGCCATGTGTGTATATATATATATTTTATTTTTTACAAAATAGGTATCATCAGTCATGTAGACTTAGTGCAGCATTATAATAAGTTGAACTCGATGGACATGTGTCTCTTTTTTAACCTAACTATGTAACTATGTAATGCCCTGTTAACAGTGTACATATCCAAACACATATATACAGCATATGGATATTTCAGGATTTAGATATAAACTACTGCTAGATTGTTGGTTATGGGTTACTTAAGAATGACTGCTACTAATATTATTAGATAAATATATTATTTAGGAAAAATTACAGATACATTCTAGTGTTATTTTAATATAAACCATCTATGCATATCTTACGAAGCAGTCATGTATATCGACATTAACTCCCCTGTGTAATTCCCAATTCCATGCATGTCATGCTTCAGAAAAGTTTAAAAGATATATTAATAACAGGCTCTCCAGTGATATAAAAACATGTTTAAAACTACAGCAAGTAGTTTTAAAACTACAACAAGACAGGAAAAAACAGAACAGTTTTTCACTTTACAAATAATACATCAGACCTTAACATACAGTAAAATACACTAGGAATTTTAATCGGTTTAAAAAGTATGTATTCATATAAAGTTCTCTGACTAAAGAGTAATATCTCAACACATACCAAACAGTATCAACATTTTGGGCCTTGATTAGAGTGTCAGTAAACCCAAATAATAATTAGCCATTTACTGTTTCCACTCATAAGTCTTCCAAGCCCTTTATGCATATTATATTTCATCATGCCTTGTTTTTTTCAAACCTGTGGCATATTGAAGTAGTTACCTCTCCATCACAGAAATAAGATTTAAATCTGACTGTTTTTGTTGCTGACTTGTGACTGAGAATGAGGATAGCACTGTGCTCAGTATGACTTCCTCATTCTCTCTACTCAGACTGTGGTTCATCAGACTTTATTATCATCATCAAAGCAATATCATAGTCTGTGCAATTTTTATGTGCAGTTATTCTTCAATTCCATTGCAAGACTTTACAGATACTTTAATAGGTATGCATAATGTTGCTTAATCCTATACATAACATTTGAAGAAGCCTGTATTTAAATTGAACCTGAGCCCCGCCCATGAACAGCAAAGCAATATGTGTACTTCAAGTCCCCCCTGGTGCATATACTTTCACTTTCCTGCTCCTTCTTGCACATGGGAGTGGGGATCCCTTTGTAAGCCCCAGGTGGCTCTGGTAAAAGCTTAACTAGGGATCTCTTGTCCCACCACTACATGACAGCACTGGGTTCCGACAATTGGCCACTTAGGTATTAAGTACTGTATTACAGAAGGAAGAGGAAAGAGTCTTGTGATCTCCATACTGAGAAGTACTGGACCTTTCTCGTTGCTCAAGGTGGCTCGATGGATCATTGTGGGGAGTAAAGGGAAGGTTAGTATTAACAGGACTCAGGGGTGTGGAAATTAAAAAAAAACTACTTGTCCAAGGGCTAAAGCGGGGGCCAAATCTACTTCTCCTTCATGACAATCTACTATTCCCAATACAAAAAAATAGGGATACACCAATACCGGATTTTCAGTATCGAGTACCGATATTTTGCTTTCGGATCTCGCCGACACTGAATTCTAATACCGGTGCTTCCGCTGACATAGAGCAGGCTTCCCTGGTAATCAGGAAGCCGGGCAGCGAGTAATGACATCCCGCCCAGTTTCCTGATTGCCACGGAAGCCTGCTCCATGTTGTTTAGCCTGCTTGATTGTGATTGGCCGGGAAATCTGCTTCCTGGCCAATCAGGAAGCCGGGCGACGAGTAATGACCCGATTGACCGGGAAGCTGGTTCGATGCTGATTGGCTGGAAAGCCAGCTTCCTGGCCAATCAGCAAAGAGCCGGCTTCCCGGCCAATCAGAAAGCCAGGAGGCGTGCCATTACTTACGTCACGGCTTCCTGATTGCACGGGAAGCTGGCTCCATGTTCCCCTATGACACTACCAGTCAGAGGAAATTTTCATCTAGACGTAAGTTCCAATATCAGGGAAGGTATCGGGGCATTTGGGTGAGTACGAGTACTCACCCAAATACTCAGTATCGCAATGATACTAGTATCGGTGCCCCCCTAATCAAAACATATTTGACTGTGCTAAATAGCGCTTCTCACTGGTCAGCGCAGTCATCTGACCACGTTGACCAATGAGTGCTTGCAATTTGCGAGCAAAATTCAAAATGCATAGGGGAGGACTGCGCTGGACAGCAGTACGGGGGACAGATAATACACCCATACTGGCGGAAGGGATTGTTCGCCGAAAGGTAAGTATAGCCAAGGGGGGTGGCGGTTTGGGAAAGACGGGGCCAGATTTCATCGGGTAATTTTATTTTTCCATATTACCTGGGAAATTGAACTTACACACACACACAATGTGCATTAAAGGGTAAGAGAATTCTGCTGCCTGGCTACCACCATGGAATGGCGGCGGCAATCTCAAAGCACATGCAGAATGTTCTACGCATGCGTTTATTTGCATGCCAATTGCGGGGGTAGCGCGATTGGTTTTAATTGTTTTTTACTTTCTTTTTTACTTTTTATATATTTTCTTATTTTTTATTATTTTTTATAACTTTTTACATTTTTTGTTATGTATTTTCTTTTTCCACTTAATGTTATTCCTATCACATAGGGGATTAAATTCCCCCTGTGATAGTTTGGAGGTGACAGGTTCTCTTTATGGAACCTGCAGTTCCTGACAGCCGAGACAGGTGGCGCTGTGATTACAGCACCATGGTCTCAGAGAACACACAGAGAGTCCGTAGAGCAGACGTTCTTCGTCTGCTCTACGAGCTCTATGGCTGAGCCGTTGTGCCGTAGTTTTCGGGGTCCCCCAGGAGACCGGGGGACACCGAAAACAACGGCAGGGGGTGCGGGCAGACACAATCGCCGCTGCTCAATTTGATACAAGTGATCTAATTAGATCACTTGTACTAAGTGAGTGGCGGCTCCACAATGTACATTCAGCTCTGCTTGTCCGGAGCCGGGCTAAATGTACATAAAAACTACTCGCCCGGCGCCCGAAACTGCATGTCCCGGGCATCGGGCGATAGGAATTCCACACCCCTGGGAGGAACTACGAGGAGCCTCATGGTTCTGTGCCAATAAGTGCTTTGTCTGTTATGCCAACGAAGGAGAATAATGACAAAGTAAGAGGGAAAGCTGATGAACTTTAAGATCTGAGCTGAGCAGCCAGCAGAGATCAAGCTAAGAGGTCAAAAATCTTAGGTTCTACTACTATGCCTGCACAGCAGCTGGGAAAGCCATTGAGAAAAACCACATGTCACCAAGGGGCTGTTTTATAACATGGTTGCACAGTGCATAGCTATGCAAACCACATTCACAGTCCCTTACTGCCAATAGATAGAGCCATGGTGACACATGTCACTGCTTGAAGAAGGGGATCCTGCGTGACCCCGAAACGGTCGTTGCATCTATGTGATTTGTTGCACCTCTTCACCGCTTGTGAGTGCGCCAGGAAAACTTTTTGCTCTTCAATAAATAAGACTTTTCACGTTTATATTGGAGTGTCGGTGTCCCTGCTTCTATTTGACACATGACGGTTGCCATCCGTTGATCACCGTTGCACCCATTGGATTATCTTTTGGAGTTAAGCGGTCAGGAGTGTGATGGGTGCATGTATTTTGTTTTACAACATGGTTGCACAGTGCATAGCTATGCAAACCACATTCACAGCCCCCTACTGCCAATAAATAGAGCCAAGGTGCAAAGGGAATTTCTATGCTCCTTGGCTCGATCTAGTAGCAGTAATATGCTACACGAATGCATTATAACTCAGCCCCATAGTTTTGCAAGTACGTATGTATGTACTATTTTAAACCTGAGTGTTTGCATTAAAAACAGTTCTGCTTTAAGAACACACAAAGATTTAAAAAGCATTTTTTTCCAAAAAAATGGGAGATGGGACTTTAAAGAGCATTTGTTGACCTTTTAAACTGCAAAATGTTTATTGATTGCCAAGCTTGTGTACAGGAACACAAAGAATATCAATGTAATTTTGAGCTCTACTACTATGGAATAGCAACAAAACAGTCTAGCAAGCAATCTGTATCCAGAGCCCAGAACTCTCATAAGTATAAAACACAGAACATGTTTTTGCTGATAATCCATATGAGATGCCAAACTGGGGCTTTAAAGTAACACAGGGATTTCCCAGTTCATTTCAAGTTTCACTACGAGATGTCTTTCTTTAACAAAGAAAAGTTATCATGCTGACTGGTAGCATTTCCCACGAACAATCACTGCGGATCTGAATTCTCCGATGCAAGAAAGAAAAGTCACTTTCTGGTTTTCATTTTAGTCAACTGCATAAACAACACAAAACTTTTTTTTTAAAAATTGGGAAAATGCAAATCAGGCTTAGAAAAACTTCACAGGAAATCGGTCATAGGAGAAAAATATCAGCAGTCAGTGATAACCTTTCCTTAAAATGTTAACTGCCATGCCTCCTCCCCTACTGCCGGGTCCAGCCTGCTCCACCGCCGCTGCTGGCTCTCATTGACTCTGTGGAGAGGAACGCGCTGCTGCACAGATTAGTGTCAGTGATCTGAACTGCAGCACATTTTTCTTCAGAGCCGCCAGTAAAAGCCACCAGCAGCGGATACCATAGCGACCCAGGCGGCCCGCACGGCATCTGGCCGGGCCCCCCTTTCCCCCGGGCCCCATAGCGGCCTCCTGGGTCGCTATGGTGATTGTTACGCCACTGCTGCCAAGCTGTATTGTTGACACACTGGCTTTGATACTCACCCTGAAAAAGCATGCAGATAAAGACTTCTGAGTTTCTTGATTTGCATACTTGTTTCAGTCAGTGACTCAGAAACTTCAGTAGCCCTTGAGGGTTTGTTTACACCATTTCCAGACCGATGCATTTTTTATCTGCACCAAAAAAGTAATTCCAATGGTTTTAATTGAGGCTAGTTCACACCACTGCGGTCAGTTCTGAATACTAAAACTTGCAAACAACACATGTAAATGCATGTATACATACCAGAACGCACTGGAGCTCGCATAAACCCATGCAAAACCAATTTAAAAAAGAAAAGAAAAACCGCACAAGAACATATCCAAAAACTTGTATGCGAAAACACATCCAAAACCAGTCTAGAGATGGTGGAAACAAGCCCTGAATCAGCATAACTGCCAGACAACTAGAATTTGTCAGCGGTTCAGCAATGACAGGAGTTCAGCAATGGCAGGCTAACCAGCACATTAGCGATACATGCTTGTTTATTAAAGCAAATCAACGGTAAATAATGATGTACAAAGTGTGGTTACCAAGCAAACATTTAGATGTTAGTTTACTACTTAAAATGTATATTTAGTGCACTTGAACACGTTTCTTTACTTTGCACAGAATCACTTCTCTTTGCATTGTCTGTAATTAATAAAAAGTAACTACTTTTTTCACTGTAAACCCTCTAAAGTGGCAGCGGAAATTTAATGCAGGCATCCTCATGTACTTTGGAACAGCTTCTTCAGTGTCTTGAGGTCCCCGAAACAGAGCAGTCTGATATGTCAATCTCAATTTTCTCTAAAAAGTTAAAGGCTAGCCTGACCAACCCTGCAACTCTCGGTAGGAGACGGAGGCAGTCCATTGCTTTGGCCAGCCTTTGAACTTTTCATATGGCTTTCTAGTGAGCTATATGAATGTCATAGTGGACATCAAGGAGGAATTTATCAAAACTGGAGCTGACAGAATCTTGGCCATGGCAACCAACCAGCTTTTTTCTTCAGTTTGTTCAGTTAAGCTTTGAAAATGAAAGAGAGAAGCTGATTAGCGGTCATGGACAACGGCTCAAGGTTCAACGGCTCAGTTTTGATATATTGCCCTCCATGTGTCAATAAAAAAAACAGTTGGTATGCCCCTTCATCCTATAGATTTATAATTTAGTTCCAACTGTCATTTGCCATGGCATGTTTTAATGTAGCGTGTGCTAGTTGGGAATTAATGACAGTTGTTAGGTTGTCCATAGATGAGTAGAAGTCCTATCAGCAATGAAGGGCTGAGAGGTATCTGCAGGGCCTCAAATGTGTTTGGACCCATCAAAATGTAGTGTTTCACATCGTCAACAATGGCTGCATAGTTCTTCTCTTTTCTTAATGAAAATAGGTAAGAATCATACCTGTGGAACAAAGATTTTCTATGCATGCTTTATGAGCTCATGTGTGTTGTAATGATTGTTGGAAACACAAGTTTTGCATGTGTTTTAAGGGTGCTGCCATTTTTTTCTAAGGCTCTCAATCATCCACACAGTAAAGAAAAAACCTGACCCCGATGCACAATAATGGATAGGTCAGAAATGAATGCACTGTGTTCTGACGCATAGGGAAAAAAAATTCAGGTATGTTTTTGTGGTGCATGATTGTGCATTAAGGACACAAAGGAAATTATTGGACACAGGTACTGCAACATGCATCAACATATCAAGCAATGTGCGACAATGATATACAGTACATTGGTCCTCACACTTTGATATTTGAATCCCAGTATGATATACAGTATTCCTCTGCCCAGTGCATAACGGCTAATGACCCCGTTGTATTAGACATAATTCACAGATTTCATTTTTCGGCACAGAAAATATAGGGCTTGATTTATGGAAACTGAAGCAAGTAAAATGGCAGCTCTTGCCCATAGCATTCAGATTCCCTATTCATTTGAAAGAATAAAATTGTTCAACAAGATAACAAGACATTGCATTCTTACAATACAAATCCTAAGAGACTGACTACCGCTGATGTTATGCTAATTTTATAATGTTGTTTTTAAGTCCTGCTCTTAGCAAAAGTGCTGACATGTCACAAATAGGGATGAGTTAAAGTCTACCTCTAAACAGTGCATTTACAGAATCAGTGAGATAAATAATAGGCCAGAAAAGTAGGTTATCCGTCATATTGAAGGGCAATGGGAAGAAATTTTAATTATAGTTCCGATTAAAAAGAATCCTACAGATGAACATCTAGAGCTGCAGTAAGCACACTGTAAAGGGAAAGAGCTTGTTGAAAAGATTAATATGAACTGAAATACATTTCATGACCAGGTCAAGCTTCCTGTCATCTATGCCACTTTCACAGTTTCCACAGTCAACATGTCTTTTTAGTTCTGTAACATTTTATGTATCAGATACTGAATAGCATGACATGAAATGTGACTTTCCTAGGAGAAAACTATTTCTAGAAACAGCACTTTATATCGTTATGCAAAAAAAATAATCTGGTGTAACTTAAAGCGGACCTTTACCCTCAAAAATCAAATTCTACCAATGCATCCCTCTATCTATGGTGATTAATAATAACATAGACAATAAAATATTATTAAAAAGTATAGTAAAATGCAGTGATTATGAAATACTTACACTTGCAGAGCATTCACTTCCTCCTTTTGAAAGGGCAAAATGACTTCAGTTTGCCAAAGCAATGCACACTGGGATTGCCTTGTCATCAGAAGAGAATTGCTGGGAAATCTCATCTCTGGGAAAGGCATTTTCGTCCCCTGAGATGATGTGCATGGTCACATGTCCTAGTCACATGTCTAGTCACATGTGCCAGAATTCCAGGAAGTAAAAGGATAGCTAGTAATCTGCCCTTAGTAAACATGGCCAATGTCATAAGACTGGGGAAGAAAAGAGAAATAAGGTATGCAAAGAATACAAATCCAGAAGTATCTGTTTGTAGATTGTCATTACTAAACATTTCTAAAGGTGTGCTTGTTGTTATTTGAAAGTTATGGGTAAAGGTCCACTTTAAAGTATATGTAATATATGTGATACTTTATAAGTGTCTGGAGGATTAACTAAAGTTGCTGGTGGGAATACAGAAGTCTGACAGAATTGGGGGCAGAAAATGGAGAGTTCTTACAGGATACCTAATGCATAAATTGTGAAAATGTGAGAACTGTGTTGGCTGAACCATAATAATATCTATGTCCAGTATAATATAAAGAGACAAGGGCATTTCATATTTACGGTCAGCAGTATTGCAGTTCTTCCACAGAGATCATCTCCTTCGTTGCTTGGTATTCCTTGGTATTACACTCCTCTATCTATGCTGTCATCCTGACCATCCCTTGTCCATCCACTTCATACTAGCTCTGCACTGCAGAAGTGTATTTATAAACAATTTGCAGAGCTTTTTGTCCTGCAAAATTACATGAACAACTGTACATGCAATTTCGCACAATAAATGGCTCTGCAAATTGTTTATAAATACACCCCTAAGTGTTATCTGCAAAGTTCCATTCCTTCCTCCCCCTGGCTCTGAGATGCAAGTTGTGTACTGTTAATTAGATTGTTCTACTCCTCTAATGTATCTCCGACTCCTATTAGCTCTGTGCTGCCAACTATGTCCTGCCATATGCACTGTTCCACTCCTTCAATGTGACTTCTGCCCCCTGGCTTCTTTGCTGTCATATGCGTTATTCCAGTACTTCACTGAGGCTTTTTTTCCCCCTCTGTGCTGGCTGACACTACCCCGAAGTGCCATACATTTTCTCCTTAAAGGAGAACTATGGGGTCAGTGTTTTTCCCCATAGTTCTCCTTAGGGTAACGGGAGGACACAAACTAGCGTCCTCCCGTTACCCTAAGCTCAGTATACCGCGAGCTACAGCTGCCGGAGCGGATCCCGACTTAGATGACGGGATCCGCCCAGCTGCGTGAGTGACAGCTGGCTCTGCCTATCTAGAGCCAGCTGTACCCGCCCCCTCCCCCGTCCGTTCTGCCAGTCAGCGCTGGCAGATCGGAGCGGGGAGAGGGGGATCCAGCCCCTCCCCCTGTCACGGCAGAGAGCTGTGACAGGATCGAGAGGTGAGCGAACCCGGTATGTGTTCGCTCACCTCCCGATCTACTGAGTCGGCTAGAACTATGAGGTGAGTGGAAATCACTCATCTCATAGTTCTCCTTTAACACCCATTCAGACAATTGTTACTAAAGTGGAACTAAAGTTTTGCTAGGAGTTTTCTTGGCAGAAGAGACATGCAAAGTCTCTTTTACCAAATAACGTTTGCCCCATGCTCCTAGAAATGTTGTTTTTCTATGTACAGTGCATTGCACACTCCCAGCTCATTTCCAGCTTCTGTAATGGGCACATGTGCAGAAGTTACAACATCTGTGGCAGCCCACACAGCAGCTCTCTCCTCTTCTGATTGGCAATCAGTTCTGCTATCTTTTCTTTCTCCCTCTTTTCCTTTCCCTACTGTCCCTACCTCGTATTTCTTTCCCTTATACGAATAAGAAAATTGTATATGGACATCAGTCCTGTTTTGGGCTCTTTTGATGCTGCACATATTACGGTGTATTGATCGCTTAGGACATTTGCTCTATATGTGGTTCCACGGATGTATGGATTTCACTGCCTGCCTACATTTTACCACATAACAACTTTGTTCCTGTTGTTTTATTATATTGTATTCATTGCCCTTACTTGTATTTTGATCTGAATCTAATGTGTCCTTATTACTCTAAACTATGATTTTTCTTTTGTATCCCTTATTCCAAATAAATTAATATTGAAAAAAATATATATAATTTCCATATTGATTTGCACCTACAATGCAATAAAATGATACATTTGTTCACTGTAAGCAACATGAATACCCCACTGCTGGGGCTTATAGCTAATATGGAAATAAAACTAATACATTTGGTATTACACAGCCATCTGATACCAATAGTTTTAATATTCTTAATAAGTACAGGGATGTTTTTCATGGGCTAGGTGGAAACACAAACATAATTAGTCCAACACTACACGCTCTCTGCAAAGACAAAGTAGAAGTGAAGAAATTATTCCCAAATTAACTTGGCAAAATGAAAACACTAGGTTCGCTTGTCAAAGTTAATGATCCCAATAAATGAATAAATTCAATGGTCATAGCTGAGAAAGCACACTCAAGTAAGCTGTAGATTTGTCCAGACCCCAGGGACCTAAAAAAGGCTGTAAAGTAGGATCAATGCCAAATGCCTATATTGCAAGATATAATAAGTAAATAGGCTGTTGCTAAAAAAAAATTTGTGTATGGATGCCAGGTCAGGGTATTGGCAAATATAGACATGGACGGTTCCATGCTTACCTTATTTAACAAACCCCAAGGAAGCAACTTGTAGTGCTTTTTACTTACCTCCCTCATTCCAGAAGCACCTCTCATTGTGCTTGCGGTGGTACTCACTTCCAGGTTTTCCCCTGGGTGTCGTTCCTGCGGCCAATCAGGCACTGCCAAACCCTCAAGCTGCCTGATCAGCTTGCCGCAGGTCCTTCCCATATTTCTGCTGACATCTGTTGGGGAAGCAAACTTGGGACAGGACTCAGCAAAGCCCAAACCCCTTGTGAATACCACCCCTGCTCCTTAGGAAATGTGCCAATTGAAATTGGATTAAATATATGCAAAAATGAAAGCGTTATTCTGTTTTGCAGATTACTTCTTGGAAGAAGAACTATTAAAGAACATGCTTCTAATTTTCATTTGTAAAGGAGACAAAAAATTAGTTTGGATCAATGAAGAAAATGCATACTAACAAAGAAAATTAATACATTTGTCCACATTTGTCACTGAATGTCTGAAACCAGATCCAGATAAAATTGCAGCAGTGAGTGTCTGAAATAAGACCTCTTGAATTTGTTTACAGGTGGAAACAGTATAAGGAATAGCCAATTTTCTGGTAAAAGTCACACCACATCTAGCTGATGTTTTGTTACCTTTCCAGAAAACTTAAACTGAAAATATATCTTTTGATTTCTAGTAGGAAGAATCTCTACCCAATAATATTTTTTACAAAACAAAACAGCTAATTGCTAAATATAGGTAACAGTTCAGGTTGATGACACCAAACAAGGACTGTGTTGCTGCAAAACAAAGCCAACCACTGACCGACACAGAGATACGCTCAAATAGAAAGGAATCATGTACACAGTAATATGTGGATATGAATTCTTCCATCAATATATGTATGGGTAAAGAAAAACTGTGGAATTGGACTACAAATATTTGAAAAAAATAATAATTAAAAAGGATTTAGCATCTATCCCAGCTAGTTTCTAAAGAATGTTGTTTCCAACATGGCATTGGAATGGCAAACATGGCAAAATATCATAGAAAACAGATATTACCAGGCCACTGCTAAGTATGTAGTAGTAAGCAAGAGTAGCAAACAACGAAGCAAAAGCTAGTAAGCAGTAAACAAGAGTTATTTTCTTGTCATGACTACCCCGTCTAAAAACTGCATCCAGAGAGTTTGTCTACCCCTAGTCCTAAAACACAAACCCAACACCTTGGCAGCTGCTATCTCCTTTTGTACACATTGGTAAAAGCATGAATATACAAGCCGTGTGGTGGGCCCTCAAACTCATGTTCAAGCACCACACTCTGCATTACACTAGCTGTTATCTCCTAAAGACTGTAGCAACAGTTCCCAGTTCCTAACAACTTTAGCTCTCTTCATTTAAAAGAACCCTGAGGTTCTCAAAGTTGTGTGCACTACCTAAAAAAGTTAGTGAGGGCAAAAACATATACCGTATATACTCGAGTATAAGCCATCCCGAATATAAGCCGAGGTACCTAATTTTAGCAAAAAAAACTGGGAAAAAGTATTGACCCGAATATAAGCCGAGGGTGGGAAATGAGGCAGCTACTGGTAGATAGATACCAATAAAATTACATTAATATTTATTTAAAAGAAAAATAACCTAGCTCTGTAAGTGGAAAAGGGGGTACAGGGCTACATATCATGTACTACGGATCATTTAACCCATTCATATTAGCAGAGGATAATTGTAAATCTATTGTTCAGTGCACTCTATATGTAGTATATAGTACATGTACATATAGAGTGCCTGCAACAATACATTTACAATGATCCTCTGCTAACATGAATGGGTTAAATGATCCATAGTACAGGGCTACATACAGATCATTTAATACATTCATGTTAGTATAATTGTAAATGTATTGTCTGCACTGTATTAGCAGTATATACTCTATATAGAGTATATACTGCTAATACAGTGCAGACAATACATATATAATTGCTTAATTAATCTCTCTCTCTACCTCTCTGTTCTCCATAACTAGCCCAAAGACCTATGACACAGGCTTGTACAGTGCATAGGTAGATGGCTGACAGGAGGGGTAAGAACAGGTTGGCCTCACAGTGTTTCTGCTCCTTCACTATCCACTCACAGCCCGGAGATGTCTTTGATCAAGCTATATTCTTTCAACTACAGTACAGAAAAGTGAGGCCAGTACCTGGCTAGCCTGTTTGACAAGAATGCCTGGAATAAAACAGTGCCTGAAAAGAATTACATTTTAGGCAGGCAAGACAGTCCACACTTTTGCATTATAACTGTGAATTTAGCTAGTCCAATTTTAAAGACTTGGCTACAATATGATCTGCTTATAAACACTTCCATTTTTTTGCTTACTGAAATTCCTTTTTAAAATATGAAGCAGTTTGTACTGGTGACCAGGGATATGTATGAACCTATAGATGGCCTTCAAATGATTACAAAGCCTATGTAGGTAAACTTCATCACAAACATATTAAAACCAGCACAGAGTGCTGGTTTAAATTTTTTTGAATGCTTAAAAGTCAGCTTACTTATGTCTCTGCCAGCTCTTGAAAACTCTCCTTGGCACTAGATTTGCATTTGAACAGAAAATAAATAAAACAATAATAAAGCAGCCCATTATGCATTTTGGCCGCAAAAGAGTTGAAACTGTGCACACTTTCTCTTTCCAGCCCTATTATTTATTATCTATAATTGTGCTGCAATCAAAATAAGTATAAACACATTAATCAAGAGGCAAGAGGAAGAAACATGACAATGGTGTCAGCAGGGAGAAAATGAATGCTATAAAATATCTCTCAGCTCACTCATTTATTACTGATTTCAGTATACTTAATGGGTCCTCAATTATTTAAGACATAAATGGGGCCTACGTGACTGGTGCTGTCGGAGAATATTAAATGCTGATACCAATTCAAAAGAGGGAACAACGATAGGACCTCTATATACAGTTTTATAAGGTGGACAATCATGCCTCAAATTCCATCATGGAAAACTGAGCATAGACCTTTTTTTAGACCAGTTTTTATAATGTCAAACTGGTAGATATTGCTCATCATTGTTATCATAAGTGAAAAATGAACAGAACATAACCCACAATTAGATGAAGCATGTTATATCATCTAATGATGGATAAATATTATTCAAGCGCTGCTCTGCATTATTCATGATCTGTCTCATGTATGAAGTAGAGACAGCAATGCAAGTCCATCCACTTTCTTCTAATGTGCTAAGTGGAGGGGCAGTTGATGACTTAGACTTGATACACCAGGGAAGGGGGGGGGGGGCTGTGACTGGTGTCAAGAGGGCCCATATTAAAGCATACCTAGAATAAAAAAAAACGTAATGTCTTCTGGTCCACCTTAAGGCTGCAATTACAAAAATGTTCCTTCTTGAGTCCCCAAATACTTATCTCTGTTCAGGAAAATAGTTTATCTGGACTCCTAGCAGGCACTTCTTTACTTTCTGTTACCTCGGTTAGCCATGATGAAGGAATGGATGTACATGGAGTGGAGGCTCTATATTGGTTGTCTCTGATTTCAGCCTCAAGGACCCGTGGGACTAATGTTTACTTTTGGCGTTAGTTCCACATTAAAGACTCAATAACTGAAGCTGAAATTTACAAATATAAAACATTAGCCATCAACTTAAAAAAGAACCCAGACTACTAAAAATCTGCCTTTATTAAAGTACTGCCTAACATTTCATTTGTGCAGGGAAGTCTAGCTTCACTATGGCAGTTTGGGACTACCATACAGGAGCTGTACAGTGGTGCATTCATAACTGAATTGTCACAGAAGACTTACATGTCTCTGCAACAGCACCATACTTGAGGATAAGGGTTGCTATACTGTACATTTTATTATATACAGTATTTGTCATGCACAGTACTTAAAAGGAGAAGTATGGGGTGAGCGCTTTTGACTCATCCTCATAGTTCTAGCCGACCTGTGACAATTAAATTGTCACAGGTCGCCTCAGTAGATCGGGAAGTGAGCGAACACATACCGGCGTTCGCTCACTTCTCGATCCTGTCACGGCTCTCTGCCGTGACAGGGGAGTGGCTGGATTCCCCCCTCCCCGCTCCGATCCTCCAGCGCTGACTGGCGGAACGGACTGGGGTGGGGGTGGGTACAGCTGCCTCTAGATAGGCAGAGCCAGCTGTCACTCACGCAGCTGGGCGGATCCAGACATAATTGTCGGGATCCGCTTCAGCTGCGGCGTCTCAGTATACCGCAAGCTGTAGCTCGCGGTATACTGAGCTTAGGGTGACGGGAGGACGCTAGTTTGTGTCCTCCCGTTATCCTAAGGAGAACTATTGGGAAAAGCCCTAACCCCATAGTTCTCCTTTAAAGGGCGCTTCAAGTGTGGTTGCTGACATCATCAGAAGGCTGCACATAATATTCAGTGTATACAATGCTACAAAAAAGCTGTCAGAGGCTGTGGACATACTACAGTAGATGGTCAGACAGTGTGGACATGCATAGATGGTCAGAAACTGTGGACAGTCAGAAATTGAAGACATGTTACCTGGGACTGTGCCATTACAGTTTTTTTGGTCCCATATTTGTGCTCCTGCAGACCCCATAGAAAAACATAACTGGAACCAAATTTGCCATTCCCTTTAGCATGATCAAATAAAAAAATTAGCATAGAAAAAGGTAAGAATGTGTGAGAGAAAACCAAAACCATTTAACAAAC
Source organism: Nanorana parkeri (assembly GCF_000935625.1). Taxonomy (NCBI): domain Eukaryota; kingdom Metazoa; phylum Chordata; class Amphibia; order Anura; family Dicroglossidae; genus Nanorana; species Nanorana parkeri. Next base: position 1,683,588 of record NW_017306290.1, on the reverse strand, counting down.
AGAATCCAGTCTATTAAATATGTTTCCTTAAGTGGCTGAGAAAGCACCTTGGCAGGGAAAACGCTGACTACTGAGGCCCTGTGAGGGCAGCAAAATAAAGTACTAATGGGCTGCAAGAAGCCCTTGTTTTATATATCAATATAAATGGGTAAGCCGTATTAGTCCAGTAGACAAGACGTAAAAAAAAAACCAAAAAAAAACGTATTGCTTCTGACCTGAAGAAGAGAGGTTCACTCTCGAAAGCTTGTCTTTTATATATTTTGTTAGTCCAATAAGAAAGGTATCATTGCACACTGCAATACTATGTTATTGTTTGTTTGACGTATATATATATATA